>NC_087442.1:51521535-51837771 GCF_036321535.1 Camelus dromedarius | reverse complement strand
GCATAACTTAACTCAAAAATTTACTGAAAAATCATATTCCAAATGTTACTTTAGTAAGTTTGAACTCTGATTGACAGCTCCTGAAAAGATGGAAATATGTATAATTTAAAATATGTAAACATAATTTGGCTTTTAGGCACATACTTTCTGATGCACCTGTTTTAGTTTTGCCACAGTGTATTAAATTCAAAATTGTAGTAATGTGATAGATACAAGATCTCGGATTAGATTTCAGAAATACTGTTCTAATAGCACTGTGCCACTAATACCAAATAAAAGTCAATATTTAATGGTGTGTGATATGTCCAACACAAAGGTATAGAATATTAAGCTATGGGAACTAATGTATGAGAAGAAACATTATACCAATGAAGTAATACTATCTGTACTTCATCAACTAAAGGTAATGAAATTTCCTAAAGAAGGAGAATTCCTATTTAAATGAAAATCACATGACACATAAAAGCTGGGAACTGAGGTTACTGAAAAATATAAACAATATTTTTATACCCTTTGAAATAAAATTTTAACTAAAATATATTATATAATTAGATTCACACTTACAACAGGTAAAAACAGGTACAAGGCATTTCCTTTTTATTTACCATATCTGCTCCACAGGAAAATTTCAGGGTCTACTCTCCCTGAAATGCCAATTAAATTTATTCAATACATTTTCTATGTTATATGAAACCTTCTGATTTACAATCTATAATTGTTGATCCTTACTTTATGCACAGAATAGTTAGAAAACTTGAGTAACTTTATTTCTGTAGCATTTGCTGTGTCCAAGTTAAGTTCACGACAAAAAGCAGGACCAACCAGCCAGTGTTTCAACATTCAACTCAAGCCATTCTCACTTAGTCAAATATTTCTAAGAAACAGTATATTCTAGAATCGTTTCTCTTAGGCATAAAACTACCAGTTATCAAATCTTTTCTATCTCCCAAATACATTTTGACTCATTTCCTTTTCCTCCATAGTCATCTCTATTGCAGTTTGTAAAATAACTTCCATATTCTTTTGCTTCCAGTTTAGGGTTAGGCTGGTCAAACTAACCTACATACTGTTGTGAAGAATAAAACCCAAATTTGTTTATAAGACTTTTTATACATATATAAAGCACACACACAAGACCTGACATATAAAATGACCCCTTCTTAAGGTAGAATGATGTTATTTCCCTAGTTAAAATCCCCTTTCTAAATTGCCACAATATTTCCTGTTTGTCTTCAAAGTAAAAATCTTTTTTGCCTTGATAAACTGATTCGATGAGCCTGCTACAAGAAATCTAGACGCAAAGTGGCTTAACAAGGATAATATGAATTTCACATAACACGGAGTTTAGAGATAGGGTGGGCTCTGGGCTAGCTACCTCAGGGTTCCAGCCCTGCTTCTCTGGTTTTTTGGCTCTGCCTTGTATCAGTTAATTCTCAATCTGGCTCCTTTCATGTTTGCAAGAGGGATTCCAGTAGTAACTGTGGAACATAATTCTTCCCATGTTTGGAGAAAAAGTTGTTTCTCTTTTCCACGGAGCTAGAGGAAGTTTCTCATTGATTTCAATCTGTTTAGATCTAATTACCACTGAGCCAATTTTTAGGGAAAGAATGAAAGAACTAATGATAAGTTTATCAATATCTGGAGAAAAATTATCTGGAGTATAATGAATACTGAAGAGTAAACCATGTGCTCCCTTTATGTAACATATCTAATTTTTGCACTTTATAGCCCCAATTTGCCTATACATACTCTAAATGCTAATCACAACAAACTACCTCTAGTTTCCTGAACATATCATGTGCTTCCTTCCCATTAGCTACTTTTTTCCCTTTTGCCCAAAATCCCCTTCACCATGTCTTCATCTGACTAATCCTAAGTATTCTGTAAAGGCTAAGTCCCAACTTTTCTGGATACATTTCCCTGATTCTACCAGATTGAATTAAGAACACCTTTCTTACGACCTTCCTTGCCTCAAGCACAGTATTTCTCAACCTCCTGCATATTGAGATTACTCAGCGGATCATTTCAAAATACTGATGGCTTGAAACCACTCTTAGATATTCTGATTCAATTGGTTTGGGATGGAGCCTGGACATGGAGTTTTTGTTTGTTTGTTTTTTTTTAACTACTCAAGTGATTCTAATGTGAAGTCAGGATTGAGAATACTGCTCTAGCATATCATTTGCCACATCTGATTATTACCCACATTTGTTTTTCCTTACTAGGCTGTGAGGTTTTGAGGATGGGACTATGTTTTTCACCTTTGTAACCAAGCACCAGAAAGAGTACTTGAACAAAGTCAGTGCAAAAAACTAGTTGATGGGAAAAAAGGTTGAGTTTTAAAGGATGGTCATGTCAATTCATGTCAACAGCTATTAATCACCTACTATGCCAGACTATATAAGGGGTGTTGGTGTACAAAAGTACAGTGTCAGCTTTTAGAAAAATCATATTCAGTGAGGTGCTCAGAAATGGACATAGTGATAGTAGCATCAGGCCACTGCATCTTAAATTACTCTTCAAGGACTACCAACATTTGCAATTGACTAGAACAAGTCATTCTTTCCTTCAGTAATACTCCATTACCATAAGCAACTAAATGTAAAATTTTAAAAAATAGGGTCTTGCCAAGTATATATTTATAAATACATAAAGTCTAAATATAAATAGTTCCCTTTTGTTTTCTTTATTTAAATATTTAATATATAAAAGAATTTCTATATTTATCTGAGCTCCAAAATAAAACTACTAAAAAAAAAAATTCCATTAAGTCTTACTTTGGTTCAATATCCAAGCAAAGGCAGGTGTTCACTAAACAGAATGAGAAAATTAAAAGCAGTCTAACTGCAGAAAGTCCCTTTGAGCCACAAGTTTAAATTTTTTTAATGGTTTTACAATCTTCTCAAGCTGTCAATGGAAAAAAGTGGCTTGACATTGAACACATACCAAGTCAGTAGCATAACTATTTTATAATGTCTGATTGGTCACTGAAAAAAATAGTTTAAAATTCAATCCATGTGATGGAAATGCCACTTAGAAAAAGACCATTCATACTGCAGTGCTGCAGGAAAATTGTGGTTATAACAGTTCCGATTTCATTCAGCAACAGGATTCTTAAAGACTTACGAATGAAATCGTTCCTAGAATATTACATGTTGAGTATTATTAATATAAATTTTACCACCATAAAATTCAACAATAGTAAGGAAAAAAATATTATTTTCCATCCTATGGGTTAAAATGATTTCTCATGTTAAATGAAGATTCTCAGGTTCATTTATGGGAACCCTTTGGAAATGCCCATTCATAATTTCACTAAGATATTCACACATTAACTTAATTTATATATACTGAACACTCACTGTTACTGCTTCTCATAGTGGAAGCAATTTGCCAAGTCATCTGTCCAACTTCCATTAATACTGGTCATAGATTTTGAATTCTATTTTGGAAGTCTATGAGTAAATACAGACTCATTAGTGATTATAGGTTGCTCAATCACAGATTACCTGAAACAGAACTGGTTGCTTCAAAGAGCTTATATGTTGCATAACGCTCTCCCCCTTCAGCAGAAACAAACAAGCAAATAAGGAAATACATCAAGTAATGAATTTTAAAATTCAACACCTGTTATAGAAAACTGTTATAAAAAGCTAAATGGATTTAACCATATTTAGAAATCAGATTTGTCTCAATATCTCAGTACTAGACAGCTTTGAGGCCTGCAAATTTTCAGCTTTTAAATTTGTGCTAATTTCAGCTAAATGTCAATTGCTTAATTTTGAGAAATCCAAACTAACTGATGTTCTTTTATGCCTATTTTCGTATCTACTTTTTGGCTTTTTCATTCTTGACTAGCAGTTTCTAAAATGAAAAGGTAGTAGATAAAAAAGAAAGCATTACAAATCAAACAGAATTTGCCCTACCTTGTTATTAGCTCTAACAATAATTTTAGTAGAAGTTTAAAATTAGTGGATAAAATAAAAAACTTCAGATAAATGTGGATTTCCAAGATCTCTTTTATCAGTTTCCTCACCATTGCCCAGATCAGGAATTAATCCTACCATGTAACAGTTTGCTTGAAATTTATCCCAATTTTCATCTATAAAATGAAATTAAGCATTAAAATCTACTTCAATAATTATGTGCTGATAATGAATAAAAACTCCTGTGAAGTACTGAGAGAGTATCAAGGACAAACTAGTTATGAGGTGATGTCTTTAAAGTACTTTGAGACCTGGAAAGGAAAGTAATTTATAGCTACATTTTTTTTCTATCATTCAATTTACTTAGTTCCTTAAAGAAAACATAGTACTAAGGTTTTGTTTCATTTTTTTCAATGGACTTGATTTTTTAGGTTCATAGCAAAATTAACTGGAAAATTACAGAGTACCCATCTAACCCCTGCTTCCACACACAAAGAGCTTCCCCCTACATCAACATGCCCCACCAGAATGGCACATTTGTTGTAACTGGTGAACCTACATTGACACATCAATATTACCTAACGTCCATAATTTACCTTAGGGTTCACTCTTAGTGTTGTACATTCTCTGGGTTTTGATAAATGTGTAATGACATCTATACACCATTACAGTATCATGTAGAAGAATTCCACGTCCTTAAAAATCCTGTGCTCTGCCTACTCATCCCTCCCTTCACACAATCCCTGGTTAGAATTATGCAGCATGGAATCTTTGCAGACTGGCTTCTTGCACTCAATATGAATTTAAATTTCCTCCATGTTTTTTCATGTTTTGACAACTCATATATTTTTAGTAGTGAATAATATTCCATTATCTGAACATATCAGAGTTTATGTATCTATTCACCAATGAAGGACATGTTGGTTGCTTCAGAGTTTTGGCAATAATGAATTAAACTGCTGTAAATGCAATTTTTCGTGTGGACATAAGTTTTCAATTTATTTCAGTAAATACCAAGGAGCATGATTGCTGGTTCATATAGTACTATGTTCAGTTTTGTAAGAAACTGACAAACTGTTGTCTTCCAAAATGGCTGTACCATTTGCAATGTATGAGAGCTCCTGTGTCATTCTTGTCCGCATTTGCTGTTGGCAGTGTATGGATTCTGCCATTCTAATAGGTGTGTAGTGGTAACTCACTTTTTGTTTGAATTTTCTATCCTGAATGATGTATGATGTGGAGGATCTTTCATATGCTTCTTTGCCATTTGCATATCTTCTTAGGTGAGGTTTCTGCTCAGGTTTTTGACCTTTTTTTTTTTTATTGGTTTGTTTACTTTCTTATCGTTGAGTTTTAAGAGTTCTTTGTATATTTTGGATAATAGGGCTTTATCAGATGTCTTTTGCAAACGTTCTTTCTCATTCTGTGGCTTGTCTTTTTCTCTTGATATTGTCATTCACAGAGCAGAAGGGTTTTTTTTTTGTTTATTTTAATTTTAGTGAAGTCCAAATTATCAAGTCTTTCTTTCATAAATCATGCCTTTGGTGTTGAATCTAAAAAGCCATCACCATATTCAAGGTCATCTAGACACTCTGCTGTCTCCTAGGGGTTTTATTAACTCATATTCTATATATTTAGGTCTATAATCCATTTTGGGTTAATTTTTGTGAAGCATGTAAGGTCTATGACTAGATTCATTGTTTTGCATGTGGATGTTCAGTTGTACTAAGGCTTTAATGTTTGTTTGTGACCTGTATTTCTGTGATAAAAACCTCAAAAATTTCATTAGATTTATTTTAGAAAATAAGTTGTAAAGTTAACCTCAGGAATAGCTATCAAGGCCAAATAATCAAGAATTATAACCACGATGTTTATGAAGAGAATACCTTTTATAAAGACATTGGACAAGTACATAATATAACACTTCTATAGAAATCAGCAGAAACATTGAAAACATTTCCCTATTATATTTTAAATTATATTTTACTGAATTACATCTTCCTGAAGAAATACTGAACAGTGATTTCACTATTCACTTGGGTAATATAAATAATTATTTATTAGTTAAACTCATACCTAAACCTAAACAGACAAAAAATGCTATCTGTAAATAGGATGGCATAGCTCTTATCTAAAAAACTAAGCCTCTGCTTTACAGAAATGATGGGAGAAAGGAAAAGCCAGGAAGATAAATATCTAGCATGTTCATTCAGTCTCTAATTTTAACAATTTATATAGCAATCATTATACACCCATTTCAATCAATACTGCTGAAAAATATTCTAAGTCTACAGGCTTGCTTTAGAAGGTAACTATCCATTCCTGGATAGCTACCCTTAGATTGTCATATTGGACAAATGTGACAGTTACCATTAAAAGATGTGTAGTTTAAAGGGTTTTTAAGAGTCATTATCTGTCATTGTGATTATTAAATGTATTTTCCTCAATAGACAAGTAATATCCCTTTACTGTGCATAGTTAGGATGAAAAGTCAAAAGCTGTGGTACGTGTGTACGTATATGTGTTTGCGTGCATACACAGGCTCTTTTTTCATGTATGCGATGAGGAGGTAAATAGAGAACTTTCCCTTCAGGACTTTGAGAATTGCATATTTACATCTCTTTTTAAATCAAGCACAAGATGATGTTTAAAATGGTGAAATATACCCAGAAGGGGAACAGAAATCACTGACAAAAACTTACGTGATACAGAGGAGAGTTAAGTATGTGTGTAGAGAAGTTAAATCGATTAAGGTTTTTCTGGATATAGCACTGCACACACATTATTTCAACAACTTATCCTTTTTTGGGGGGGTACATAAAAGAACATATTTTGTTTTTTCTATCCTAGATATATTATTAAAATAAGCACATTTCCCCTTTTTCCTTCCTCTCAACCTCTGATCCATTTTCCAATCCCCCACTGATTCCATGTCAGCAAGGTCTGTTTTTGACTAGACAAATAGTACACAGATTTATTCCTACAGAAACAATCTCTGGTAAAATCATAGAGTGTCTGCTTAAATAATACCCAAAAGTTAACTGTGAGCTTTCCACTGGCCAGAAATAACTCACAGCAAACAAATCCACAAACCAGTCAATGGAATATTATAACCCTCTTAGGGGAGCCATTGTTCTATGAGAGAAATTTGAGGCAGTGAACCAGCCTTTATTTCACACACACACACACACATACACACACACAGATACACACACACAGAGTGTACTGTGTATGGTATTAACTACTGAAAGAATAAGACTATGTATAGATCTGCAAAAAATTTCCACTTGAAGTCATATAATGTCTTAATATTCCTTTCAGTTACTTTGTATCATGGTGATAACATTAAAAACAATTTTCATGTATTATTGTTGTAACACGGACAATGAACTGGAGTGCAGTAATTCCAAAACAAGAACTGACTGATGCTAGATATAAATCAGCATGTATTGGAAAATTGGTAATATGGGATATGTGTTCCTTAAACCGAATTCCAGAACTTATTTAAGGGGGGGAAATCTCACACTTTCAGTGCATACAGGGATTCTGTATTTCTGAGATTAACTATAAGAATTAATTTAACAAATTTCTTTCACTAAAGTCACTTTGGAATTCGGTGGCAAGGCTAGGCTGAAAGTGTGGAAAAGATGGAATTAAAAAAATTTAGAAATAAAACTGAAGTGTGTCACAAGGGAAAAATTATTAACTTCTCAAGTAAAAATGTTTGACTATTGTTATATCATGGTTCTGCCAATGTTCAGATTCACTGTTTTATGCTGACATGTTGTGTTATAATTTTTGTGTTATTTTTGGAAGCTCAGTTCTGAAAGTTTTCTGTGAACATACTGGGGGAGGATTTAATGCGCCTGAAAACAAAGAAACATAATTTTTAAAGGAAATCAGTGCACAATTAAGAGTGGAGACACTTTCTCAATTTGCACCAATACAATTTAAATATGTCCCTTAAATCTAAATGTCACTAAGAATTAAAGAGTCTTCCTTTCAGCCTAGGGATTTGGAAAATCTTTTCCTCTTCCAAAATAATATTCCAGGGGATTTCCAGATTCCCTCTTACACTTGATTGCTTTCCATCTCATCACTCCAAATCTGATGCTTCATAAAATGTCTACACATTTACACACAAACACATATACAATATCTACAATAACTACACTGAGTTTCCTTTAGCCCTAGTCATGTTCTTACTTCATCTACTTTCTGGGATGGTCACATTATTTCCCTCAGTTCTGAGGGGTGGGACTTCCCGTATCAGGACTGATAGTGAAAGAGCATGAGGAAGGTGAGGAGAGCACACCCTTGCTGCCCATTCCACTCACCCCACCTCCCCAGAGAATATGGATCTCATCCTGTCATTCTTCCTTCAGAGGGGCTGCTCCAAGAGACACAAGGAAGTGATCAAACTCACTGCCTGTTAGAGTGCTCTGAGTATAAGGAGCCTCCACAGGAACCTCACCTGAAGTTGTGCACTTTTATAATTATTATTCCTCTGTGTTTGCATGTCTCTGTATTCTTAATGGGGAAGATAACAACAAAAAAGGGAAAGAATAAAAAGATAAAAAATGGTGCCCTCTTCACATAGCCTCCTAATAGAGCTCTCCCTTCCAACCCGCATTTCCACTTCTTCCCTGGTCCCCTCAGACCCCTTGTCCCAGACATGGCACCACAAATGGTAGGTTACAGTTCATGAAATGCCAAATACTGCAACCAGCTAGGGTCTTCCTATTCCAGTGCGAGGGCTAAGGTGTGACTGTGGCATCGGAAGGTAGGATTTCACCCGAATTTTCCTTATGTTTAATATTTTTGTAATGCTATTATAGAGCTTTTCTCTATGCACAATATGTAGGATAAACAAACATTGTGGGTCAGGTTGGAAATGCAACTACTGCTGAAAACATTGCTTTTTATTCCTTTGCTGAATAAATATTAAGTACTAAAAAGATTCAAATTTGCAAGCACATGAGAACTAAAGGACCATATTTTTTTTTAATCGGTGATTATCTGGGATTAGAATGTGTATGTTGAAGTTATTCCCTTTCAATTTAAATAAAGGTTTAATGTCCTCTTCCAGAAGATGGTAAATAATAAATTTTAATTATTAAATCACCAATAGAAATCTAATATCTCCAGTTAGATGTGTTGGGGTAGGGTTTTCTTACTTTTGAAACATAGATAACTTAGGTTATCTTAAAACTTATAAAAACAGATTTTTAAACAAATGAAAGATTGTCTGACTCTCTGTCACTGTCTCTCTTTCAGCCTATCTGTATAGACAGATATGTCTATATAGACAGACATCTCTCTATAAATATATATTTATATGTATATTTATATATTTCTCTCTCTATAAATGTATGTAGAAATAGATACAGATATTTATACTTATATCTTATATCTAATATTTATCTAATTTCTAATATATGTAGAGATATCTATTTAGAGAGAGAGAATTTCATTTGTCTTAATAATTAGGAGATAATTATATACATATATACATACACATGTCTCATTAATAATAAAGATATGGGGTATGTATGTGTACACACAACTGCTACATTAAAGTGGAATATAAACTGGAAGACTACTATATATTTCTGCCATAAAATTAACAAATAGAAAACAATGTGATCCGAAAAGGTACTTTCTTCCTATGTGATTTTCATAAGACTTATTTTAAATTCATAAGATACCTTCTTAATTTGAAGAAAGCAAGCCTATATTTGAAAAAGATACCACAACAAAAATTTATTTCTGAGTTCATCCTCAGGTACAGAGAAATGTTAAGGAACATTTTATTGCTAACCATATAAATTAAACTTTCACATCTATAATAACTACTACATGATATTTAAAAATCTGTATCACCATAGAACTAGAATATTTAAATTTAATGTTATTTAATATTAACATTGATTTAACAGTTAATTTTATCAATGCATATTTTAAATTAAGACATTCATAACAGATGAACTCATTTTAAGAAGAAATGAATGGATTGAGGCAAAATAATATTGACATACAAGTAGGAAGTTAGAAACACTAAGCTGAATTTCTGACTTCTTGTACAATTCTAATCAATAGTTTTGATTTTAAATTTAGAATATTAGAATATACAATGTCTTAGTATGAGAGAATTTGTTTCAAAGATATTTTGGGATTTATACATAACATCTTAAAAGATACTTTTTAAATTTAAAAATGTTAAAATGTTGTATTAAAATGTATAGATTTTAATGCCTCAAATTTAGAATGCTTCTTGTACAAATGCTTCTTGAGTGTCCAGTTTATACATGGCCTGTATTAAATATCATGTTATCTTCATAAAGAGAAGATTTAAATATTATCTTCAAAAATATTCCTTATCTGCTTTTAATATGGAGTGCCGATTTAAAAACCATACATTTAAGATGGTCTTTATGGAATTCTTCAGCTCTAACTATTAGAAAATGGGCATCCTTAGGTGATAGGTGACTCTGTTAACTTTGTAATCCCTTGAACAAAGACATTTTGACAATTATAGTACATGTACATTATTTTAAAAATTATATTTTAAATGTAGACTATAAACCAATAGCAAAAAACTCCTCCAGATAATTACATTTTAATCTCTAATAACAGAGTAAATCTAGAGGGAAAAAAAGCTCCAAAAGTGTTTTGTTGTTGTTGTTGTTGTTGTTGTTGTTGTTGTTGTTATGAAATGACCCATAATATGTAGATGTGGAAAACCCCTATTTTTCCAGTGGTCAGATGTTTTGAACTTGTGCTGACTGAACCACGAAAATGGCTGACTTTACCACTCTACCACTAAGGAAATTAAACCTGAAAGATATATTTCCTTGTTTTGTTCCTCTTCTTTTTTTCCCCTCTGAGTTGCTTGCTTTTCCTACATACTTCACAATCCCTTCCCTTATATTTTAAACTAACTCATTAAACTCTCAAGCAAGTGAACAAAATAGCCTTAGATAATCATGTGGCTGAAAGTTGATAAAAACAAATGCTGCACCATAAAATTTATTATTATTTTTTGGCCCTGCATGCTTGTAAAGGTTTAGGTGTTACGAAATTAAAAAGTTGAATTGGAACAGGATACAGTTACAACTACAGACAAGAAAGAAAAGCCTTTTTCCTAAAGCTCTACTTCCTACACCTGTATGATCCACCATTGGGACTCAGATGTGGGGGGAATACAAAAAGAAAAAAACAACTTAAGAAAAGAGAAACTGGAACATATGCTTAAGTGTTGGGGAAGTAGAAGTTTGCCAGGACACCAGACATCTTGCTATCTAGAATAGCAGCCAACCAAACGTACTTCACAAAACCCAATGAAATTTCTGAGGATTACTTGGAAAATCAATCTCAGTATGTTTAATACCTGAGAACATTCCCCAACAGATTCTGCAAATATGGAACTTGCTTCTGAAATTCCGAGAAAAGAGTGAAAGAATGGTTTCATCCATGGCGGTGAATCACACCCTGTCAGCGCCATCTACCTGTTGCAGTTCAAACTGCAATGAAAAAGATTTTAAAACAAGCCCTCTGACTGTAAGTAACTCAAATTCTTTCTTAAGCTATGTAATAAGACAGCTGTATCTAAGATGAAACATTGTTTTGAACTCATCACTTTATACTTTTAATGGCCTCATAATAAATGATGTAGGTGGTTTCCAGATAGCCAAAAGCACGCAGTCACATAATCCATGAATCACTATATACAAGTCTACCTGTCACACAAAAACACAGCTTCCTAAGCTAATTACTATTGGAAAACTCAATTAATATTAATCAGGACCAACATTTTCTCCAGTACAAGATAGTGTCCATACTTTGTCCATGTCTCTCTTTTTCCTTCTTTTCCCCCACCTTTACTGATACATATAATATTGTGCACATGTAAGGTATACAACATGATGTTTTGACATATATATATATAAAACGACGTGATTACCACTATAAGGTTAGTTAACACATTCATCACCTCAACTGGGATGGATTTTTTTTTTTCCAATTTGATGAATTTTGATAGATGTATACACCCATGAAACCACCACCACAATCAAGACAGCTAACGTTTCCATCACTATGTCCATGTCTTTCTAACTGTGATGGTGTGTCATGTAGTGAATACTTTCATGAATTTCTGTATCACAGGTCTTCTCACGGTATTCTAGGGTACAGAAAAATCCTATCTTTAATTCTAGTACAGATTTGAGCTTGACATTTAAGGGCCTAGAAGGTTAGTTTTTATTTTTCTCTTGTGGTACTTGAAAATAATTGAAAAGAAACTTATTACTAAATCATTAAAGTATTATCACAAGATGTTTTTATATATCATTTGGTCTAGAGCCTGCAGGATGGGAGGTACACTGTTCTAAATTTTGCCCTGGAACACTGCTTTAGTTAAAAGACATTAAAATCTCTCATGGGCATGTGGTATAAGCTTTTCTTTCCAAAACTAACAATCAATTGGCTTCATTCTCATTTCCTACCCTTCCTTTCTTCCTCTTCCTCTTTCTCCTCCTTTTTTTCTGACAGAAGCAGAGAAATTATTTGAGTATTTTGAAAGAAATGCCCTTTTGGGGCCCAACACGTCTCCCTTTTCACTAAACAATTAGAAAAGCAGAAAAGGCTATGTAAACCCTGAGAACTAATTCCAACTGTGAGGCTGAAGGGTAAGAAAGTTTCCTAGATGAAACACTATTGCTTCCACGGGTAATTGAATTGGGTTTGGCACTTGAATCTATTCTGAAGATTCAAAAAAGATAATTTGCTTATAAGCATATACAATAAAAAGTTGAAAACATTATTTGCCTCAAGGTATTTCTTCTTTCATACATAATCTCCACTAGGTATTATAAATGAAATGAATGAAAAGAACATTTATTTGCTGGATCATAAAGCTCTATTTGGTTCACTTCGTTAAAAACTTTATGAAGAATTTTAAAGGGTCACAAATAATGTTCTGATTGTTTAACTTTTGGGAAGAAAGAGTATTCAGTTTGCACTTGTCCAGACCTCAGCAATATATAAGCCTTTTCCTTTTGGAAAGGAAACTTTTTTATACACTTGGTTGAATTCACAAAAAACAATCTGGGACGCAAATGTAGGCAATTTAAACATGTCGTTTGGGTGAAAATCTCTCTGTCTTCGTTTCACTCAAAATATTACCTAAATGTAATCTGAACCATTTAGAGTAGCTCTACTTAAACCGTGTTATGTTTTCAGTAGTAAAGACTGATAACTTGATAGTTCCCAAGGGTTTGATTCTTACAGTTTAAGTACAGAGTTAACATTACATGCTATTTTTCTGAAAATCCCCAGGGTTATATTAGAGATGAGATAAGTAAAGACGTATAGAGTTGTTTAGAAATCTGGGGCTATCTTCAAACTAAGTGCCATTCGTCAACATCCCTAACAGTTTATTCATTCTCACACTAATAGAATCTTGTTAACTGGTAATCAGAAGATAATGAAAACTTGGCCTCAAAGCTCTAAATATATACTTATATATTATATATGTACCATGAAATTGCCATTAAATATACTTTGTTGGTATTACTTTTTGAAGATTATGAGTTCATTTTTTCATTCTTTCTTTCTAACATAGAATTAAAATTTTATTACCAGAAAGGCTTTTAGCTCAGGCCATCAAAACTTCTCCTCTGAACTCCTGCTTCACTCCCTGTGTCCCTAACCTCAATCATACTATTCTTCAGTTAATCCTTTCCACAGTTATCACACTGATCTTCCTAATGTGATTATCCTACCACTGCATAAAAACACACACAGGGACTCAACAACAGTCCCTCATGTTAAGATTTCACCTCACTTCTCTACCTCAAACCTGAAATTTAGCCACACCGAAGTGATGACAGCTTTTTGATTTTTTGTGTTTTTTTGATGACAGTTATTTTAAAGGCCATTCACTTTCTCTCTCAGTCACCTACTCCTAACCCCAATAGCACATATTTAGGACATCATCCTTCATTTTTTAATGTGGGATGGCATTCTACTAAATGTTTACTAATTCTACCTACCAAAAGGGCACTCCTATGAGAAATCTTTCCTGACCTCTTCAATTTCTCCATTCATCTACCCAGGTTTCCTTCTCACATTGTACTGTGACCACTTACTTGGAATTCATGAGTCTCTAAGATTTTATAGGCAGAAAGCACACTTGATCCAGACAAGGCCTGACCAGAGGTAATCAATATAAGTTCACTGAATAAATGAATGGATGACTGAATAAACAAATAGATCAACTTAGTAACTTGAGACACAAGGAAATTGAGAGGTAGCTTGATTAAGAGACTTGTCTAAGGCCACTCTTTGAAAACACTGCACCATAACTTAGCAGATGACAATTATCATTGTTCATCATTCAGTGGTCCTTCCCTTATATCTTGTAGTAGTCCCAGAAAAATCTTAGTGTCAGTATCATTTGTTTCCAACTAAATCTTAGCTACCATGGCCCAGTAAGAATAATGTTCCATGTTTTTTTCTTTGTATTTAAATGAAGTATGTGATCTAGAACAGTGCAATTTGAATTTAGTGGCTTCTACCTCATGCCAGAATTGTAGAATATAGGTTTGGAAACTATGACTGAGTGATAGCCCTTCCTATGAAGCAACTAGGCTGCCCATTTATTTAGCCCTTTTTTCCATGGTTTCTTGAATATTTGGATTTTCCTGACTTTCTCTAGTTTTTGTTGTTGTTCTTTTTTGTTTTGTTTTGTTTTGTTTTGAAGTTTGGAGAAGTACAGCCAACTGGCTAGAATCTGCTTCCTATCTGTTTTTTAATAATTTTTATTCCCCTAAAGGCTAGCCTATGCTTCTCCAACCTGGCTATACATGAGAATCACCAGGGTAACTTAAAAAATACCGATGGGTAAACCTGTAATCAAAGATCATGATTAAATAGTTCAGGGATGGATCTTGGACAATAGTAGTTATCAAAACTCCCATCTGCTTCCAATGTGTGGCAAGACCTGTTCAAGTCCACTCTTGACGTTTTCAGGGGGAATACGAGAATGGCCTAAACTTTTATTCAACTTGTACAACATTTCTGCACACAACTTCTGAGGCAGGGGATGCTGCATGCTTAATATATAATGACTATTCAAATGTGGAAAGAATTTGAAAAAAAATTTGTTCTTTCCTTGTGTTTTAGTTTGGGGATGTGGCTGATCAATAATGCCTATGAGGACCAACAGGAAGAGAAGGAATCATTGGAGTCCCTACCATTAACATCTGACTTTGTCTTGGAAAGAATATATTGGAATCCTATTCAGACTCTGTTTTGGAAAGTCCCTCCTTCCCCCTGGAGGCTGAGGCATGGGGTGGAAGAGGCTGAGTATAGAAGAAAGAATCATTTCCCCTATTTTCTCTTCAACTGTTGCATTTTTTTAAATCCAATTCCCATTCTCCTAAACTCAGCTCTCCCTTGCATTGAATATGTGATTGGAATAGGTCCTATATCAATGTTAAGCGTTGAAAAAGATAGTATTAATACACAAGAGTAATGAAAAACGAACAATGAGCTATACTTGGCATAAAAATACAAAAGACAGCAGCACTCTAGTGCCTTAACACCACCTAATTAGTAATGATTCTCTTGAGATACTAATTTTGGTGGTGGTGGAGACCAAAGAGGCTGCAGCTAACATGCCAGTCAATTCACGTGTCTTTTCTATGCTTCCTTTTCTGAGAAGCTGCTTTGGTTCGCAGTTTCTGTCGACTGAACAGTGGGGTCTAGAGAAACCTCCACCTCTGGCCATGGCTGATTGGACAAGAATAGACATTTGATTTAAAGCAGTTCAGTTCATTTGCTGGCCAGTGGCCAGTCTGATTTTCTCCCAATCATTCATACCAACGGTGTCAAAGATATTAAAAAGTGTTTGGACACAAACCTTAAGGTTATGCATCCTGAGGCTAGCGGCCAATTTCAGCAAAGCATAAGTTGATCATTCAACAGAGAAATATGGTTGCAAATAAAATGTAGTGGGTATTTGGCTTAATGAGTGGCAGAAAATCACCAGGGTTAACTCTGTCCCCACCGCCAGGAGCAGAAGCGGGCTGGCGTGCCCGGAGTCCCCCAAAGGCCGCATCCACCTGAGCAAGAAGCCGCGGCGACAGGCCCCCATCCCCGACATGCCCCGTGGCCGACCACTATGAATGCACAGGCCGCTGCGTGAGTTTCCACAGCCTCCAGGCCTACCTGGCGCAGAAGTCCTCCAGCCCTCCGGGGCGACTCCGTCCGCGCCCGGGCTGCCGTCGCGCGCGCCCCTGCTTCCACCGGGCGGCGCGCTCGTGGGAGACGTCATCGAGCACTTCCGCCTGACGCGCGGCCGGCCGGTGGGCGAGCTTCCGGCCGCCTCTAGGCCGAGGCCTGGTTTTCTGCGGAGCGCTGCCAGTCCTCGCACGCCAGCTCCTCGCAGCCCTGGCTCCTCGCTTCCCCTCCCGGGACAGCCTCCACGAAGCTGAAGGAGCCGCCCCGGGACCCAGCCTGTCCGGGACCCCGGCCGTCGCACCGGCCCGCAGCCTCTCGCTGGAGCGTTGTGGGAAGGTGTGCTGCTTTCCCCCGACCCTCCTTCCCACGTGGACAGACTGGGGCGTTGCAGACCCTCAGCAACCACAGGTACTGCGGTCTGTGCAACATCAGGTTCAGCAGCCGGTCCACCTTCATCCCCCACAAGAAGTATTACTGGTCATTGCGCGCCTCTGAGCACATGACTGAGCCAGCCGCCACACGTCGGAGTAGGGACCGCTGTACACGCCCCATTTGTCTCTCTGGGAGCAGGACCGGCTTGCCCGCTAGCTCGAAGAGATGGGCCAACCCTCACGCCCCTGGCTGTTGGGAAATCTTGCGCCTGGAACCTCACCAAACACAGGCTTTGGTAGCGGGGGCTGCAGGGAGCAGTGCCCCGCTCTGGACCCCTGTAACCTAATAAAGACATTCAATTTGATGAGCACAGCTTCAACCGCTAGAAGCTAATGAAGCTGCCCCTGGGAATTCTAATGACTCCCTGGTTCCAGGAATCCTTGCTACGTTTCCTTCGAATTAGTTCGGAAGATTGCCATGTTTTCGTCTGAAGCATTCATTTTTCCTCTTCTAATTTTTGTTTATTGAAATAACACTGCCCTTAACTAGGAAAATATAAAGAGCTGCAGAGCATAGTTACCTGGATTTTTCTACGCTTTGATTTTTTTTTTTTTTTTTTTTTTTTTTGGTAAAGAGAGATTTAGTTTTGGATTGATAAATTTCCAAAGAAAGCTTTTCACCAAAAGATCAGACTGTGGAAAGAACCACTGGCTTATATGATGGAGGAAAAAGCAAGAAGAACTTGAAAGGTGAGGAAAGCATTTTGAAGGTTACCGATACATCATATCAGTAAGTGATTTATTGTTGTATAAAACATCATAATATTCTTTGCAGGAACAAAAATATTTTTTATTCTTTGAAAAGGCTACATGGGTACAGTGGTAAGAAACACATGAAAAAGGAAAGACAATACTGTCATTTTAAGGAACAATTATGATAATGATTATTGTATGCTCTTTGGCAAAGCGTAACAAACTTTACATAGAAGATAAATAACACTGAATTCTATCAACAATTTTCTTAGATACAAATTTTATGAAATGTTATGCCTATTTTATGGATAGGTAAACCTAGGTTTAGAGTGATTAAATCATTCTAAAATCATAGCTGGAATGTGGTAAAGCAAATTCAAAACCAGTTGAGTCTTGTTTTAGAATCCATGATCTTATTAACCATCTGCTTTATTATACTTAGAGGGAAACTTTCCTCAGTTTCTAGAGTTGGAAAATTATCCAGGCTTGTGACAGTGCAAACCGTCTGAGAAGGGAGAATCTAGGACTGTTACTGTCAGAGGCAGCATTTCATTACAGCTAATGTTCTTGGGTTGAATAGAGACTTTGTAAGTTTGAATTTGAAAAAGATTATCTTGACACTTCTGTGGAGGATTCATCAGAAAAAGTAAGATAAGTCAGAAGACTGTTTCTGTAATTAGAATGAAACACAGACATGGACTAGGATTATGGTTGTCAAGATTTGTGGAAGTTGGTTAAAGAGAAGAAGAGTTATAGACAATTGTAAATTTTGAGTCTAGTGGACCACAATATAATGGTGCCATCGGGAGCAATAGGAATATTTGAAAGGAATATTTGATGCGGGAATGGAAAATGATTTTTGTTTTACTGGTGGTTTAATCAAATTGTGAGGAAGATGTGAGATCTTTTTTTATTCAGGTGAATTGTCTTCTTGTTTTGTTCTAGACAGTCTCCTGAGTGTGTAGTTCAGTATCTCAACCTCACATTAATATTTCCTGTTCTGTTTGCCACATGGATCCAAGGTTATGGAAACCTATAACTTAACCCAGTAGCTGGAGTTTCTAACTAGCAGTCGCTCTTTGGTGCCAACTATATGCATACTTGGATCTTCACTTACTGACTTGATATGTCCAGTTCTCATACTGTCATATTTTGCCTACCATCCAGGATATCAACTTGATAACTATCCCTAGGTAAAGTTGATGATCATAGATTTCTAGAGACCAGCTATTTCCAGTGGGGCTAATTCTACCTGGGCCACAGTCCACATTTTTTGGTTCCCCATATACGCAGAATTCCCTGCTTTTATTTAGTACATCAGATATAATGGGTTGCTATAAATCTATAGTTTAATAGCAAGTATGCCAGCATCTTTCCTTCCTCTTTTTAAACTTGTAGCTACAACAAATAACCTCAGTTATTTTTCTTTTTTATTTTACACAAAGTTGCTTTTGACTTGGTCACTTCCATCTCCCAAATGTAACCACTACTGAATTTGCTAAATATATTTTTCTAATTTCCATACATTTATACAAATACACATATGCACTCTGTTACATTTATTATATTCATTAATTAGTTTCTTTGTTTATAAAACTGGAACTGTGCTATACATTGGTTTGGGTTTTTAAAATCCACTTAATAAATTATAATGTGTAGGGTTACAGGTCAATATCTCATTCCACTGAAGAGTTTTATAGTAATCTTTGAATGGAGGTACTGTATTTTTTTTTATTCATTTTATTTTACTGACATTTAAACTGCAGGTAATGTTTGCAATGAATATTGCTCTGCTTGAGAGTATAAATGTGTATGTGTGTGTGTGCTACCATGATTAGACCAATATAACTGAAGAATACATTATTCAAAGCTGAGTTATTGGAAGAAAGAATAGGCAAATTTTAAAATTATATACATATTCTCAGATGACTCTTCAAAACCTGTATCTACTCACATCAAATATTTGAGTACCCTTTTTACCACACCCTTGCCAACAGTGAATGCTATCAGTGTTTTAATTTAGTTAAGTAACTATGTAAAAAGTATATTATTTTAATTAAATTAATGAGGATGAGGATCATTTTGTTTTCTGACTGTTTATATTTCTTCTTACATTAATTTTTATCTTCATTTCTTTTATTCTTTTTCTTATTTACTAAATTTTACTAAATTATTTTAGAAATTATTTCTAAGCTTTATTTCCTAGATTTTACTAAACATAATGTGTAAGAGCTACTCTTTATTAACATGTTACTGACATCTTTACTTTGGTGTATTTTATTTAGATTATAAATATATTCTTCTGTTTGAATATAGCATTTTAAACTTTGTATTTTAAACAATTGTACTTAAAAAGATTAAAGCTACATTAAATAACCACAATTGATTTTCTTTTTGATTTTACATTAAGCAAGGACTACAGGGAAAAATAGACTTCATCTACCTGAATGGACATACAATTACAAAAAACTTACCATGTGCACTTTAAAAACGTGTAAAATATGTCAACTTTGTACAGTCTGCTCATAATCACAGCAGTAGCAATACGTTAAAGGCAATTTTAAAGCTACTTAGCATACATAATTGAAGTATTTACAAAGAATAAAAGAATTGAGATTATGTTTACCAGAAGTACTGTTTTGTACAGTTGTTCATATGTTATATGTTTAAGGCACAGCTGATTTTTAGCATGTTTGTGAAAGGCACGTATAAACAAGTTTACTATTTTATTTCTCTACAAAATACTGTTTCACAACTTCACATTGTGTATCAGTATAATAGTGATTACAGTTGCACTTTAGGACTAGATTTACAGGCAATAATCAGATTTCAGTGAATGTGTTTTAAAAGACGAAGACTGAGAGAGTAGACGGAGAAGATGGCGGAGTAGAAGGACGCTCGCAGGTCACCCTCTCCCACAAATACACCAAGACCCACATCTACAGGCCCGCTCAGCCAACCAGAGCACCTGTGGAACTCCGACAGAACATTGCCCTCTTCAAAAGATAAAGACGCCAAAAATCTGGTAGGAGAAAAGGAAAAAAGAAAGAACAAAAGGCAAAGCAGCACTGGACGGGTCCCGCGGGGAGGGAGCGGCAAAGGAGGACTGGCGCTCGCTCGCTGGGTCTCCCCTCTCCAACTGAGAGGCCAGCGGGACGGAGGGGGAGCCTCTGAGGCTCGGATCTGTACAGAGCAGCCCTTGACTAACAGAACTAAGTTAAACGGGCACAGAGCGTCCCCTCGACACCCAGCCGGAGGCGCGGGCCGGCAGCGGCGGGCAGGCCAGGCTGCACAAGCCGGGCGGAGGACGGAAGTGGCTGCACGGAGGCAGCCCCGGGGGAACGCAAGGGGCTGCGCGCCGTGGCTGTGGGTGCACAGGGCAGGACAACCTGGGCCCTCCATAAAACAGCAAGGTTGATGTGCTCTCAGGGGAAGGGTGCACACCCCCATCTCTGAAAACCCACGGAAAGTTTTCGGGGGAAGAGAGGCAGGGCTCACGCACAGCCGCCATATCCCCCGGCGCTGAGCACCCAGGCGGGGGCGGGGGCGAAACCTGCATCTGCACCGAAGGGCTTAGCAGCCTCAAAGGTCAGACTGAGACTGGCCTGCAGCCCGGGGCAGATAGGATCCTTCCATCCTGGTCCCTCAGAGAACTTGCTCCACAAAGACAAACAAGGAGCTGGATTTTGGCTCTGAGCAGGGACAAGGCTGTCCCTCGGTCTTCCCCGAGCCCACCCGCGGAGCGCCGATCAGGGCGGAGCGCACAGCTGCACAGAGCAGCGGAGCTACCGGCTGCGCAGGTAGAGCGAGAGCAGCCCCCGCCTTTCGGGCAGGAACACAGCCCCTGACCGAGGTGCTGGGAGGGGGCACAACCCGCCCTCCTACCCGGCCAGTCTGCAACATCTGACTGCGGCATCCGGAGGGGCAGCGACCCGCCCGCCCACAGCAGAGGAGAGCTGCACCTGACCCAGTGTTAGGAGGAGGCGCGATCTGCTTGCCGACAGGTGCTGGGAGCAGCACAGAAGAGGGCGCCAACGGAGGGCCTCTGAAAACAGCAAGCTGAGCTTCCAAAACAGGACGAAGACAGAAAGACTTCACATTAAAATCACACAGACTCCAGGAGAACACTGACAAACCCACCCCCCCCCCTTTTTTTTTAAATCTGTTTTTACCTGTTCTATTTTCTATTACTCTCTTAATTTTTACTTCTTAATTCATTTCTATTTCTCTTGGGTTCTGATATCCTGTTATTGATTTTTGTAAAGGTTTTAAAAGGACATCTCAACCCGATTAATACTCAGCTTCAACTCACTCTTCTATTATTCATTATACACTGTTTTCAAACCCTCTTTCTCCCTTCTTTTAAAATTCTTTCTCTCTGTCTTATTTTTTTTTTCTTTTTTTCCTAAGTTCTATTCCTAAATAGGTATTAGATAGATAAAATCCTTAAGGACCAAAATAAACAACTGATACTCCATAAACCACAGTGCCAAAGAGGTATGAGCAAGATGAAGAAGCAGAAAAACCTTTCCCAATTAAAAGAACAAGAGAAATCCCCTGAAAGAAAGATCAACGACATAGACATCGATAGCCTACTAGATCAAGATTTCAAAAAACGAGTGATCAAATTGCTGAAGGAATTAAAAGAGATAGTGTTTAGAGATAGAAAATATGTCAAAAATGAAATTGAAGCTATAAAGAAGAGCCAAGTAGACTGGGTAAACTCATTGACAGAGATGAGGAATGATCTAATAGCTGTGCAAAGCCGACTAGATAATGCAGAGGGACGAATTAGTGATCTAGAAGACAGGGCAATAGAAAGCACCCATTCAGAAGAACTACAAGAGAAGCAAATAAAAAATAATGAAAATAGCATAAGGGACCTATGGGATAATATAAAGCGTCCCAATCTTCGCATAATAGGGGTCCCAGAAGGAGAAGAAAGATCAAAGGGGATTGAAAAGGTTTTTGAAGAAATCATGACTGAAAACTTCCCAAACTTAAAGAAGGAATCAGATATCCAAGTACAGGAAGCTCAGAGGGTCCCAAACAGGAAGAACCCAAATAGACCCACACCAAGACATATCATAATCAAGATGGCCAGAGTCAAGGATAAAGAAAGGATTCTAAAGGCAGCAAAAGAAAAGCAAAGTGTAAGCTACAAGGGAACCCCCATAAGGCTCTCAGCTGATTTCTCTACACAAACACAACAGGCCAGAAAGGAGTGGCAAGATATATTCAAAGCCCTGAATGAAAAAAAGATACAGCCTAGGATCCTTTATCCAGCAAGGCTATCCTTGAGGATAGAAGGAGAAATAAAGAGTTTCACAGACAAAAAAAGCTGCAGGAGTTTAGCAACACTAAACCCATGCTAAAAGAAATATTGAAAGGGCTATTCTAAATAGAAAAGCAGCAGGATGCTACAGAAATGAGAAACTCACAACTGGAAAGGTGATAACTCATGAATTACAAATAAAGTAAACATGAAATTATAAAAAGACATACAAATCACTGAGAGTGGGAGAGGGAGGCAGGGAAATATAGAATATCTTTTTCTTTCTTTTTTTAAATTTTTTTAACAGTAGGATGGGTTTGAGATCATGTTACTATCAGTTTAATAAAAACAGTTATAGTAATGGGTTAATAGATTTACAAAAAAGGGTAACCACAAGCCAAAAATTTACAAAGGAGTCACAAAAATTAAATAAAATCCATGAAAATACAAAGGAAAATTACCAAACCACAAAAGGCAGAAGAAAGGAACAAAGAGGATATACCAATTCAACTGCAAAGATAAGTTCAAAATGGCAATAAACACATATCTATCATTAATTACTGTAAATGTTAATGGACTAAATGCTCCAGTCAAAAGACATAGAGTGGCAGACTGGATAATAAAGCAAGAACCTTCAATATGCTGCATACAAGAGACCCACTTTAGGGAGAAGGACACATATAGATTGAGAGTGAAAGGATGGAAAAGGATATTCCATGCAAATGGAAAAGCCAAAAAAGCAGGTGTTGCAGTACTGATTTCAGACAAACTAGACTTTAAAACAAAGGCCATAAAGAAAGATAAAGAAGGACATTTTATAATAATTAAAGGAGTGATACAAGATGAGGATATTACACTCGTGAATATATATGCACCCAATATAGGAGCACCTAAGTACATACAAGAATTACTAACAGAGATAAAGGGGGATATTGATGGGAATACAATCATAGTTGGAGATTTTAACACTGCATTAACATCACTAGATAGATCTTCCAGACAGAAAATAAACAAGGCAACAGAGAAATTAAATACTACAATAGAAAAACTAGATTTGGTGGATATTTTCAGAGCATTACACCCCCCAAAAATAGGATATACACTCTTTTCAAGTGCACATGGAACATTTTCCAGGATCGATCATGTACTTGGGCACAAAAGAAACCTCAACAATTTTAAAAAGATAGAAATTATCTCAAGCATCTTTACTGACCACAATGCCATGAAACTGGAAATCAACAGAGAAACAAAGGAGAAAAAAAGGAAAGCATGGAGATTAAACAATATGTTATTGAAAAAACAATGGATCAATGAGGAAATCAAAGCTGAAATTAAAAAATACCTTGAGACAAATGATAATGAAAGCACAACCACTCAAAACCTATGGGACACAGCAAAGGCAGTGCTAAGAGGGAAGTTTATAGCGATACAGGCCTTCCTCAAAAAAGAAGAACAATCTCAAATAAACAATTTAACCCACCACCTGAATGAATTAGAAAAAGAAGAACAAAAAGTCCCAAAAAGCAGCAGAAGGAAGGAAATAATAAAGATCAGAGGGGAATTAAATACAATAGAGATTAACAAGACCATAGAAAAAAATCAACCAAACCAAAAGCTGGTTTTTTGAAAAAGTAAATAAAATCGACAAACCTCTGGCCAAACTCACAAAGAAGAAAAAAGAGAGAGCACAAATTAGCAAAATAAGAAAGGAAAATGGAGAAATTACAACAAACAAAATAGAAATACAGAATATCATACGAGAATATTATGAAAAACTATATGGAACCAAACTGGATAACCTAGAGGAGATGGACAAGTTTCTGGAAACACACTGTCCACCAAAACTGAATCAAGAAGAATCTGAACACTTGAACAATCCGATCACTAGAAAGGAAATAGAAACAGCAATTAAAAACCTCCCTACAAATAAAAGTCCAGGACCGGACGGCTTCACTGGGGAATTCTACCAAACATACAAAGAAGAACTCATACCAGTCCTTCTCAAACTCTTCCAGACAATTGAAAAGGAGGGAATACTCCCAAACTCATTCTATGAAGCCACCATCACCCTGATACCAAAACCAGGCAAAGACACTACAAAAAAAGAGAATTATAGGCCAATATCACTGATGAACATAGACGCCAAAATCCTCACCAAAATTTTAGCAAATAGAATCCAACAACACATAAAAAAGATTATACATCATGACCAAGTGGGGTTCATCCCAGGGACACAACGGTGGTTCAACATACGCAAATCAATCAATGTAATACATCACATCAACAAGAGAAAGGACAAAAACCACATGATCATCTCAATCGATGCAGAAAAAGCATTTGAAAAAATTCAACACCCATTTACGATAAAAACTCTCACCAAAGTGGGTATAGAGGGAACATATCTCAACATAATAAAAGCTATTTATGACAAACCTACAGCCAGCATAGTACTCAACGGTGAAAAACTCAAAAGCTTCCCACTAAAATCTGGGACAAGACAAGGATGCCCACTATCACCACTCCTATTCAACATAGTCCTGGAAGTCCTAGCCACAGCAGTCAGGCAAGAGAAAGAAGTAAAAGGGATCCAAATTGGAAAAGAAGAGGTTAAAGTGTCATTATATGCTGATGACATGTTACTATATATAGAAAACCCTAAAAGGTCCACACAAAAGCTACTAGAGCTGATTGAAGAATTCAGCAAGGTAGCAGGTTACAAAATTAACGTTCAGAAATCAGTTGCATTTCTTTACACTAACGATAAATCAACAGAAGAAGAAAGTAAAGAAACAATCCCCTTTAAAATAGCACCCAAAGTAATAAAATATCTGGGAATAAATCTAACCAAGGAGGTGAAAGAATTATACACAGAAAACTATAAACCATTGATGAAGGAAATTAAAGAAGACTTTAAAAAATGGAAAGATATTCCATGCTCTTGGATTGGAAGAATCAATAGTGTTAAAATGGTCACACTGCCCAAGGCAATCTACAGATTTAATGCAATCCCTATCCAATTACCCAGGACATATTTCACAGAACTAGAACAAATCATAATAAAATTTATATGGAACCATCAAAGACCTAGAATTGCCAAAGCATTACTGAAGAGAAAGAAAGAGGCTGGAGGAATAACTCTCCCAGACTTCAGACAATACTATACAGCTACAGTCATCAAGACAGCATGGTATTGGTACCAAAACAGACATATAGACCAATGAAACAGAATAGAGAGCCCAGAAATGAACCAACAAACTTTTGGTCAACTCATCTTCGACAAAGGAGGCAAGAATATACAATGGAATAAAGACAGTCTCTTCAGCAAATGGTGTTGGGAAAACTGGACAGCAGCATGTAAAACAATGAAACTAGAACACTCCCTTACACCATATACAAAAATCAACTCAAAATGGATTAAAGACTTAAACATAAGACAAGATACAATAAACCTCCTAGAGGAAAACATAGGCAAAACATTATCTGACATACATCTCAAAAATTTTCTCCTAGAAGAAATAAAAGCAAGAATAAACAAATGGGACCTAATGAAACTTACAAGCTTCTGCACAGCAAAGGAAACCAGAAGTAAAACAAGAAGAAAACCTACGGAATGGGAGAAAATTTTTGCAAGTGAAACCGACAAAGGCTTGATCTCCAGAATATATAAGCAGCTCATATGACTCAATAAGAAAAAAATAAACAACCCAATCCAAAAATGGGCAGAAGACCTAAACAAGCAATTCTCCAAGGAAGACATACAAATGATCAAAAAGCACATGAAAAAATGCTCAATATCATTAATTATCAGAGAAATGCAAATCAAAACTACAATGAGGTATCACCTCACACCAGTCAGAATGGCCGCCATTCAAAAATCCACAAATGACAAATGCTGGAGAGGCTGTGGAGAAAGGGGAACCCTCCTACACTGCTGGTGCGAATGCAGTTTGGTGCAGCCACTATGGAAAACAGTGTGGAGATTCCTCAAAAGACTAGGAATAGACTTACCATATGACCCAGGAATCCCACTCAAACAGTGTGGAGATTCCTCAAAAGACTAGGAATAGACTTACCATATGACCCAGGAATCCCACTCCTGGGCTTGTATCCAGAAGGAAATCTACTTCAGGATGACACCTGCACCCCAATGTTCATAGCAGCACTATTTACAATAGCCAAAACATGGAAACAGCCTAAATGTCCATCAACAGGTGACTGGATAAAGAAGAAGTGGTATATTTATACAATGGAATACTACTCAGCCATAAAAACCGACAACATAATGCCATTTGCAGCAACATGGATGCTCCTGGAGAATGTCATTCTAAGTGAAGTAAGCCAGAAAGAGAAAGAAAAATACCATATGAGATCGCTCATATGTGGAATCTAAAAAACAAAAACAAAAACAAACAAACAAAAACAAAGCTTTGTAAATACAGGACAGAAATAGACTCACAGACAGAGAATACAGACTTGTGGTTACCGGGGGGTGGAGGGTAGGAAGGGATAGCCTGGGATTTCAAAATTGTAGAATAGATAAACAAGATTACGCTGTATAGCACAGGGAAATATACACAAAATATTATAACTCACAGAGAAAAAAATGTGACAATGAGTGTGTATATGTCCATGAATGACTGAAAAATTGTGCTGAACACTGGAATTTGACACATTGTAAAATGATTATAAATCAATAAAAAATGTTAAAAAAAAAAAAAGACGAAGACTGAGGAGTTCAAAGAAATAGAAAATGAGAAGTTATAGCTGAAGAGAGATGCTCAAGGAGTAAATCCCAAGTTACTAGGGGAATCAAGATAAATGAATTTATACTAGGGACATTTTCCTTCACTCTTTTTCTCATCTTTCTTTCAGCCCAATTGCTCTTAATTCCTCCAGGAAAATGAGATAAGTGGTAGAATTGAATATGGCTATACTCATATATTAATAAAAATTTATATCATTCTTTTATTAATTTTTTTCTATGAGTAAGTTAAATCAACCATAAACTTCCTTCACCACTCCAGATCACTGGGTCATGAAAAAGACATCTCTGAGAGAGATTCAGAGGTGAGAAGTTATTGCTGTCAGAGAATTATGACCAGCATAAATGTCCATTGTCTTCTAAGTGTGTGGTTGGTATGCAGTCAGGTCAAACATTATAATGTGTATTAAAATCAGTCAATATGTGTGAATTGGTAATGACTATCCAATATTTATTGTGCATTTATGTTATGCTAAAGAATACATTGGTGAGTCAAATTAGAAATTTCTTTCATGAAACTCAAATATATTTTAACAAAAATATATTTTAATTTTATAAAATATCTGAAGAATATAGTGGTATAGTATAAATCATTCGTCTTTGGGGTCTCAGATATCTAGATTCTTGTTGCAGCATTGACACTTACTAACTTTATGACCTTGGGCAATTTATTTGATGTCTCTAAGTGGTTTTAATTACATTTTTCAGAGATTATTTCCTCCTGTCATTCCAGAGATATAATAGGACCTAGAAGTAGGACCATGGCTATAACACTGACCTAGAAGTAGGACCATGGCTTTTTGGTTTCCATGCCTGGCTCTATATTCCTACTCACTCTGGGCCTCAGTCTCCCTATCTGTGGAAGAAGGAGATTGGATCAGGTATTTTCTTAAGCTTCTTCTGTATTTTAGGATGGAAAGAATCTTTGTCTTCACACTAAATTTCACATTCATGAGTTAAAATTAGCCTTCCTACTGTTCCCTCATGCCTTTGTTTTTTTAAGTTCTCTTGCAAGACTAGTTTTGAATCAAAGAACAAAGTACGTTGAAAGTTTTAAAGTTTCAAAATCATTTATTTACCAGAAAAGACCTTTGCCATTGGATTTCAAACAATGAGAGGAGTGGTTTTAAGAAACACAGTCTGCACTGCAACTTATTTCCCAAGGGCTCCAAAAGACAGACCTCTCCTTCTAAAACTTAACATTTTTGGGAAAGGTGGAGCTGAACTCTCATCTGTAGAAAACATCTGTCAGAATATGTGACTCACTGCCAGAAGCCCTCTTTTGGAATCTTTTCTTCATAACAACAATGTATAACAAAAAGATGCTTTGTATTTCAGTAATGCCTTTATTTAGACCACCTTTCCAATCCATTTATAAACATGTCTAAGAAACACAGGCTATGTCTAGACTACCAAACAAAAAGGTACCAAAATCGAACAAGAAGAATGTTAATAGCATTGCTGAACTGCTGTATTCAGTAGTCTGAATATTCACATTAGTTTATTCCATTGATGACTTTCACAAAGACTCTGGAAAGAAAAATACAGATTTTATGGCAGCAGATTTCATTTACATCCTCTGTAGGTTTTAGGCCGTATTTAAAACATGTTTATTAATTGTGATTGCTGCTGGTAGCTTCAAGAAATGTAGGCTATGCAAAGCTTATCCACATAAAAAGATAAACATCCAAATAAGAGTGTCTTAAGATATTTTATGCATTTTAAAATTGTATTATCTTCTAATTATTGAATTGTAGAAATTCTTTATGTATTTGAGACACAAGTTCTTTCTCAGGTACATATCTTACAAATATTTTTCAAGCCCTTTTCTTGTCCTTTTGTTTTTATAACTGTCTGTTGAAAAGCAAATGTTTCCTATTTCTATATAAATTTTGGGAACAATTTTTGATTCTAAAGTAAAGTTAACTGGGATTTTGATTGGGATTGCATTGAATCTAAAGATGAATTTGCAAAACATTAATGTCTTAACAGTATTGAGTCATCCAAATTGTAGGTGCAAGATATTTATCCATCTATTCAGGTCTTTACTTTATCCTAGGTATGTTTTGTAATTTTCAGTGTGTATGTCTTACACCTCTTCTGCCAAATTTATACCTAAATATTTCATATATTTTATGTTATTATAAGTGAATTATTTTCATAATTTCAGTTTCTAGTTGTTCACTGCTAATATAATAGAACTGTGATTAATTTTGTAAATTTTTCTTGTATCCTTACAATCTTGTTAAACTCATTTACTGGTTCTGATAGCTTTCTTTGTTGATTTTGTATATAGACAATTTGCTTTTATTTCTTTTTTTACCTGAATCAACAGGCTAGAATCTCCAGTATAATGCAGAATAGATATAATGAGAATTATTACCACCTTGCTTTGTTCCTAACTTTATAGGAAAAGCATTTAGTCTTTCACCATTAAGTAATTAAGTATAAACTGTTAGTTTTTCATAGATGTCATTTATCAGATTACAAAGAGTTTAATCATTACTGATATTCACCAGACTCCACAGAATGCACATGTTCGAGACTACTATTTAGAGGCAGAGGATAAGGTACAGAATGAGAAAGAGAATGCAGGCAAACAACAGGTCTCTGAAAGACATGCCACAAGGGAGTTCCCGGTTTATATGCATGTACTGCATGTGTACCATGCTGTATCTCCAGCGTGAACTGGCTGATCTGTGCAAGGAATGTTGGCTTCAGGAGAGTGCTTTGAGAAGCTTTCATTGGCCATTTAATTAGTTAAGCATGTTGTCAAAGTGGTTACACAAGTTGTTAAGTATCAGTAAAAAAAAGTGACCAAGAGGGTCATTAGAGGAGTTTCAGACTTTAAACAGCACATCTTAAAATCTGCTGTAAAATCTACTGCCCTTATCTGGTCCTAAAGTCACAAACCAGGCAGCTAGGCATCTTACGAGATAAAGAGCTTTTCCAGTCTAGTAGTAAACCAACTCATCTCCTTGTAGTTTTAAGTTTACTTCTATTCTTAGTTTGCCAAGAGTTTTTATCAGGAGTGGATAGTGTATTTTGTCAAATGTTTTTTCTTCAACTATTTGGTTCTTCACATGGTTTTACCTTTTAAAACTGTTGATAAGGAGAATTACATAGGTTAATTTTCAGGTGAAACTAAGCAGGTACCCCTGGGATAAGCCCCATTGGCTTTTTTACATGTCATTATACTGATTTGCTAAAATAGTTCATAATGGATATTCATCTTGTTTCTTTTATTGTAATATTTTTACTTGTTTTTGGATCAAGTTCATAATGGCCACATAAAGTTGGGAAGTGTTCCTTCTTCTTCAATTTTCCTGAAGATTTTTTGTAGAATTGATACTATTCTCTCCTTAAATATTTGGTAGAATTTTCCAGTGAAGCTATCTGATCCTTGATTTTTCGTTATGGGAAGATTTTAACTAATTAGTTGATTCTTTATAGATTTAGGCTATTCAAATGACCTATTTCTTTTTGAGTGAGCTTTGTTGGTTTGTGTCTTTCAAGGCAGTTTTTCATTCCTTCCAAATTATCAAATGTATAGGCATAAAATTTATTATATTCCCTTATTATCCTTTGAGTGTGTACAAAAATTTTAGTGACATCACCTCTCACATTCCAAATTTGGTAATTTGTCTTCTCACTTTTTTTCTTTATCAGTCTGGTTAGAAGTTTATCAGATATATTGGTTTTCTCAAAGCAGCAGCTTTAACTTTATTTTTGTATTGTTTTTCTGTTTCCATTTATTTCAACTTTTCACAATAATTATTTCATTTCTTCTGTTTCCCTTGGGATTAATTTTCTCAGATTTTGCTAGTTTCTGAACGTAGAAGATTAAACTACTGATTTGATAATTTTCTGTTATAGCATAGATATTTAGTGCTATATTTTTGTTTTTAAGTACAGTTTTAGCTGCATCTCAGAATTTTTGACATGCTGTGTTTTCATTTTTATTCAGTTCAAAACACTTTCTAGTTTCTTTCTTTATGTGTTCTCTGATTTATGTATTATTTAAATTTTTGTCTTGTAGTTTCCAAATACTTTAGGACTTGCCTAATATTTACTGTTATTGGTTACTAATTTAATTCCATTTTGGCCAGAGAACATACTTCATAAATTTTAGGCTTTCTAAATTGAGACTTCTTTCATGGCCCTGAATTAAGCCTTTCTTAGTAAGTGTTCCATGTGCACATGAAATGAATGTGTATTCTGTTGTTGAATGGAGTATTTCATAAACACCAATTAGGTCATATTGGTTGGTATTTTTAATTCATGTTTTTTGTATCCTTAAGGATATACTGTCTATTTGGTCTCTCAGTCATTGAGTAAAGGATGTAATCTGGTCCTATATGGGTGATTTTCTATATATTTTTTTCTTGTGGTACCATCAGTTTGTTCTTTATTTTGAAGCTTTTATCTCATTTATTCTCTTTCCTCTTTTTTTGTCTTCTTTCAGATTATTTTTATGATTCCATTTTATATAATTTTGGGGTTATTAGCTAAACTCTGTACTTGATGACAAATAAGCACATTAAAAGATGCTCAACATTATGAGTCATTAACGAAATTCAGGTTAACACTACAATGAGATACCAATATGCCTATAGAGTGCGTAAAATTAAACAGTCAAATAATAATAATTATTGGTGAGGAAACAAAATAACTAGAACTCAAACACTGCAAGTGGTAATGTAAAAATTATACAACCACTTTTCTAAAACTACTTGAAAGTTTCTTAGAAAGTTAAACATATAATATGATTCACTTATTTAACAACTAGTCATTTATCCAAGAGAAATAAAAGCAAATATCCGTATAAAGAATACACACAAATGTTTACCACACTTTTATTCCTATTAGTAACTTGAGAACAACCTGAATGTTTATCAAAAGGTAAATAAATAAATTGTAGAATATCTATGCAGTGGAATTCTACTCTGCAACATCAGTTGATGAATATCAAAATAATTATGTTGAGTGTAAGATGCCAGATAAAAAAGAGTCCATAGTGAATGATTTATTTGATGATTAATTTTATGTGTCAAATTCACTGGGCCGTGGGATGCCCAAGTAGCTGATTAAGTATTGTTTTTGAGTGTGTTTGTGAGGGTGTTTATGGAAGAGAATGGCATGTAAGTTAGTGGACTGAGTAAAGCAGATGGTGTCCTCAACATGCATGGATATCATCCAATGCATTGCATTCCTGTATATAGCAAAAAGGTGGAGAAATGTTGAGTTCACTCTCTACCTGACTGTTTCAGCTGGTACGTTGATCTCCTCCCCTCAGTGCTCTTGATGCTCAGGTCATAAGGCCTTGGACTGGCTCTCAATATCTCTCTTCATATATATACATATATGTAAACATATATAATCCATTTATATAAAATTCCAGAAAAAAAACGAATTAATCTATAGTGAGAGAAAGTAGATTAGTGGTTGCCTGGGTCTGGGGGATGGGGCAGAGTGATGTGAAGGAAGAATTGCAAAGACTGATGGGAAGATATTTGGGGTTGATGGATGAATTTAATATCTTGATGGTAATGATCAGTAGGTATTAAACACTAAATGTTTTGAGTCAACTATATTTCAATAAAGTGGTAAAAAAAATCAACACAAGGTATTTTATACTAAATTCAGAGTAGAAGGTGGAAGAAATCTAAATTACAGGAGTTCCAAAAATTGGATGATCATTGAGATTGGGGCAGTTACAGGAGCTATTTTAGAAGTTATGAGACTTAAACTGTGTCTTGAAGTTAATGGGTATGTTCATGAAGGGAGTTTATGGTTAAAAAGGACCCTGGTTTTGGATGGTGCTAAATAGAAGCAACTTCCTGTAACTTTATAAAGAAAGAATGTCTCCATGTGGTGGAAGCAGAAAACAGTTGTATTCTTTTTCCCCTTTACCTGTTCAAAACTTTTCCATGGGGCCAGTTATTTCCTAAGGTAGTTCTCCTGTCTTTGTCTGGTCTTATTTCAGTAATTAAAATGTTTAGGGTCATGTAATTGTCAAAACTCAAAATTAATGATCTCCTCTCTCCACTCTCCCTTGTTATACCTGTTCACGTGTAGAGCCTGTAGTTTAAAAAAAAAAAAAAAAAAAAAGAATGTGCCTTAATTTTCTTTACTTTGCCAACCATTGCTTCTTTTTTCCTCTACCTGCCTGGCAACCTTCCAACTTGCTAGCCCAGGTTTCTACACTCTCTAGTGAAGTTGGAAGAAAAGAGAGGTAGGGGAAGGAATGATTTTACTTGTTAATACTGTCATGATCTTGCTCAACAGATGTTTAAGTTTAACTGTTTTTCTCTTGGAGTGTTCTACTGCACTTCTGGTTATTCAGGTAACGTACCTTTTTGTTTGTCCCTTGCCTCTCAAGTCGAGATTCCTTCTTTAGCCCTGGATTTCTGAAGGTGTACCCATTTGGTTGGGTAATATCAAACCTACAGATGGTCCTTTTTTAATCTGTTCCTGTCCATCAGCTCTTTCTCATTTGACACAACTCTAGATTATAGAAAACACTCACATATTATTGCAGGGTGTGTGTGATGTCTACCTCACTTCTCTCTCTCTCTCCTTTCTCTCTCTCTCGTCTCTGTCTCTCCCTGAGATTTCTCAGGCACCTGCGTGTTCTTCCCTCACATCAGAGTATATATATCAGAGTCTCCAAATGGATAGCTTAGACTCCTTTTTAGTGAATTCAATTAAGAGTAAAATACCCTCCTTACTTTTCTGACTCTTTGAGTAGAGGGAAGGAAAAAAATGTCATAGCAGTTTAACAACTTTATCCAAAAAAGTTTATTTTTTTAGCAGCTTAATCCTCAAAATGTGTGTGCCATGGTGATTACTTAGCTAGGGCTTGAAAAGCAGTATTCATTTTCTTCCCATGCTATTTCCTTTGCTAGTCTGATATATGCTGTATTTCACCTCAGTGTGGAATGTGAAAGCACTTGCTCACTATTGTTTTCTTCTTGGAATTTGAAACCTCAGCCAAAACTGAAACAGAAAGGCTTCCATTCTGACATTCTGATAGAAGACTATATATTGCCAGGAATAGGTTTTCATTGAAATTGACTGTCAATGTTTGTGCTTCTCAGCACATAGGATTGCAAGAATCATCATTTATATGCATCTTGAAAGAATATGGATTAGAGTTAAGATATTTAACTTTGTGTTTGCATTTATTTCAGACTCTGTGTCAAAATGATATTAGGATTTGGATTGGATAACAAAACAAGATTATGTATAATTCTAAAAATGTCAAAATATTGGAAAACAGTCTTGCTGATATAATAATTTTTTGTGGAAGCTATCAGGATAAAAATTATGTTTTGAAAAATAGTTTTTTCTTATAACACAGATTTATCTAAATTGACATTAAAATCATAACTTTCATCTTGCAACTAATAATGTATAATTGATGCTTTTGGGCATGGAATAATATGACTATTTAAATAACCCAAATAGTTTTACTATATCATGAATTTATCAGTCAGAGATTCAGGTTGAAAAATGCATAACGAGTTAAAATGATAAAGTCTTATGCACCCCAGTGTTGACAATAGCACTGTTTACAATAGCCAAGGCATGGAAACAACTCAAGTGTCCATCGACAGACAGCTGGCATAAGAAGATGTTGTTGTCAGTAGATCAACTTTGTAAGAAATGTTAAATAATTTTCAGAAAGAAGAAAAATGATATAGGTCAGAAACTCAGATCTAAACAAATAAAGGAATAGCTTTAGAGAAGGAAACAAAAGTAAATAAAATACTTTTATTATACTTAATTTATCTAACAGATGCCAGTTTGTCTAAAATAATAATAGCAGCAATGTATTTGTTGAGTATAGCTTAAGGATAATTAAAATGAATGACAGTGACTTTACTAGGAATGGGAGGGATGAGTTGGGAATGCTCTTTTATAAGGAACTTGCACTACCTGGCAAGCAGTATAGTGTTATGGGAAAATGGACTTAGATTACCTAAAAATGTATATTAAAAGCAATAGAGTTCTAAATTAAAACAAAATTATAATTGATATGCTAAGACAGGTGAGAAAATAGAATTATATAAACTACTCAAACAAGCCAGAGAAGGCAAATAAAGAGTAGAAGACAAGAACTAACAAGACAGAACAAGTCCAATGAAAGAAAACAGTTATAACTCCAGTAGAATTTAAGACTTAAATAGGTTAAAGCATTTTCTCTGTATCAGGAACAAGACGAGGATGCCTGTTCCCACCACTTTTATTCCACGTGGTATTGGAAGTCCTGGTTACAAGCAATCAGAAAAGAAAAAGAAATAAAAGGAATCCATTTAGGAAAAGAAGAAGTAGAATAGTCACTGTTTCCTGATGACGTGATACTATATGTGGAAAGTCCCAAAGACACCACCAAAAAACTACTAGAGTTCATCTATGAATTCAGGAAAGTAAGGGATACAAAATAAATATGCATAAATGTGTTGCATTTCTATACACTAAAAATGAACTCTCACAAAGAGAAATTAAGAAAACAATCCTGTTTATAATTGCATGAGAAATAGTAAAATACGTAGGAGTAAATCTAACTGAGGAGGTAAAGGACATGTACTCAGAAAACTTTAGGGATCTGATGAAAGAAATTGAAGATGACAGAAACACATGGAAGGGTATACCGTGCTCATGGATTGGAAGATTGGAAGAATGAATATTGTTAAAATGACCATACTACCCAAGGCAGTCTAAGATTCATTGTAATCCCTATCAAAATACCAAGGGCATTTTTCACAGAACTAGAACAAATAATTCTAAAATTTCTGTGGAATAACAGAAACCCCCTCACCCAAAGTGAAAACAATCTTGAGAAAAAAGAACAAAGCAGGATGTATCTCATACCCTGATTTCAAACTATACTACAAAGCTACAGTCATCAAAAAAGTTTGGTACTTTTGCACAAATAGGTCACTGGGACAGAAGAGAGCCCAGAAATAAACCCACACTTCTCTGGGCAATTCATCTACAACAAAGGAGGCAAGAATATGCAGTGGAAAAAAGACAGTCTTTTCAATAAATGGTGTTGGGAAAACTGGAGAGCTGCATGCAAAAGAATCACACTGGATTACTCTCTCACACCATGTACAAAAATAAATTCAAAATGGGTAAAAGACTTAAATATAAGACCTTAAAACATAAAACTTCTAGAATGAAAACATAGTATGCTTTTTGACATCGTTCTTCGTATTTTTTTTTTGTATATGTCTCCCCAGCAAGGGGAAAAAAAACCAAAAATAAACAAATGGAACTAAATTAAACTAAAAAAGCTTTTGCACAGAGAAGGAAACTGCTAACAGAACAAAAAGGAAATCTACTGAATAGGAGATGTTTGCAAATGATGTATTCAATAAGGGGTTAACATCCAAAGATATACAACAAACTCATACAACTAAAGATTTTTTAAAAATCAACCCAATTGAAAAATGGGCCGAGGATCTGAATAGACATTTTTCCAAGGAAGTCATACAGATGACCAATAGTCACATGAAAAGATGCTCCATGTCACTAACCATCAGGAAAATGCAAATCAAAACCACAATGAGCTATTACCTCACAACTGTCAAAATGGCTGTTATCCAAAAGAGAATTAATAACAAGTGTTGGCAAGGATGTGGAGAAAAGGGAACCCTCATACACTTGTGGGAATGTAAATTGGGGCAGTCATGTAAAACAGTATTGAGGTACCTCAAAAAATTAAAGACAGAAATACTATATGATCCAGCAATTCCACTTTTGGGTATTTATCTGAAGAAAACAAAAACACTAATTAGAAAAGATATATGCACCCCTGTGTTCATTGCAGCATTATTTATAATAGCCAAAGTCCCCATCATAGATGACTGGGTAAAGATGTGATATATGATACATGCACGTGCACACATGCACACACACAATGGAATATTACTCAGCCATAAAAAGAATGGAATCTTGCCATTTGTGACAACGTGGGTGAGCCCAGAGGGTATTATGCTAAGTGAAGTGAAGTTAGACAGATACAGACAAATATGGTATGGTTTCAGTTATATGCTGAATCTTAAAAATTAAGACAAATGAGCAAACATGAAACAGAGTTATAGATACAGAGAACAAACAGGTGGTTGCCAGAAAGGATGGGGTGGAGAGAAGGAATAGGTGAGGGAGATTAAAAGGTACAAACTCCTGGTTGCAAAACAGATGAGTTTTTGGTATAAAATGTATAGTGTAGGAAATATAGACAGTAACTATGTATTATCGTTGTATTGTGACATCTGGTAAGTAGACTTATTCACGGTGATTAGTTTCAAATGTATAGAAGTATTGAACCATATTTTGTGTAACAGGAATAAGCATAGTATTGTACATCAATTATACTTTAGAACAACCAAGAACAAACCAATAAAAAAAACTCATAGAAAAAGTTCAGATTTGTGGTTACCAGAGCCAGGGGCTTCGGGCAGGGGGTTAGAAACTGGATGAAGGTAGTCAAAAGGTGCAAACTTCCAGTTACAAGATATGTAAGTACTAGGGATGCAATGTACAACATGACAAATATAGTTAATAATTAACACTGCTCTATGTTATATATGAAAGCTGTTGAGAGTAAATCCTAAGAGTTCTCAGCACAAGAAAAATTATTATTTAATTTATTATTATTGTTTTTTCTAATTAATTTTGTATCTGTATAAGATGGTGGATATTCACTGTGATAACCACTTCATGATGTATATAAACTAAACCATTATATTGTACACTTTAAACTTATGCTGTGCTGTATGTTAACTGTCTCTCAATAAAACTGAGGAAGTTTTTAAGACTTTAACAGGTTAAAAAATAAAGGGATATTGAAAGGTATATCATGCTAACACTAATGAAAAGAAAGCTGGAATAATAATTCATTCCTGACAAAGTATACTTCAGAGCAAGGAAAATTGACAGGGATAAAGAGGCTATTACATAAACATAAAGGAATCAAATATCCAAGAAGACATCACAGTGTTTTATGTGTATGCATTTAACAAGTGTCAAAATACTTAACACAAAAACTCAGAACTTCAAGGAGAAATAGACATCCACTCTTATGGTTGGAGACTCCAACACTATCAATAACCGACAGATCCATTAGGCAGAAAATTATTAAGTATATAATTTAACTGAACAGCACCATCAATCAATTGGCTCTAATTGACAGTTATAAAATATTTCATCCAACAATATCAGAATGCACATTTTTTTCTCAAGCCCACTTGGAACATTCATCAATATAGACCATGTTCTGGGCCATGTAACTAACAAATTTAAAAGAATAGAAATTATATAAAGTACGATTTCAGTTCACGATAGAGTTACATTATAAATAACAGAATGATAGCTTGTAATTCCCAAAGTATTTGGGGATTAGACTACAAACTTCTAAATAACACAAGTCAAATAATAAATCTTAAGATAAATCAAAATGTATTTTAAAGTAAATGAAAGTGAAAAGATAGCATATTAGGTTTGTAGAATACAGTGAAAGCAGTGCTTAGATGGCTATTTATAGCACTGAATGAATATAGTTAAAAAGAAGAAAGCACTAAACTCAAAAGCCTATACTTCCACATAGGGAACTAGAAAAAGAAGAGCAAATTAAAGCCAAAGTAAGCAGAAAATAAGACATAAAAATTAGAGCAGAAATCAAATTAAAAACAGGAAATCAATAGATAAAATCAATGAAACCAAAAGCGCTGGTTCTTTTAAAAGATTAGTAAAATGTGTAAACTTCTAGCCAGGCTAACCCAGAGGAAAAAAGAAAAGCTACAAATGACTAATATTAGAAATGAAAGAGGGGTCATTACTACTGATCCCATGGATATTAAAAGGGTGATAAAGTAGTGTTGTAAATGACTCTATTCCCACAAAATTGATTACTTAGGTGAAATGAAACAATTCCTTCATAAAGTTACTGCCATTCAGAGTAACACACTTTGGAAACACATTGCTTTAAATGAACTTCAACTGCCAAGATCTTTAAATGTTTCTTTTTTTAATGACAGTATCTTCCTTAACATTGAATTGCCATTTGCCACTTCTACATCTTAAAACAATGAAAGCGAACACCTGTAATTATAAAATATTCATCTTTTTATGCTTTTTTCTCTGTCTTGGATGTTTGTTGGTTAATCTTCAGACTGGGATAGAAGTCTCCCCGTCCATGAATAAAGAAATCCATCTACACACAAAATCTCACCACCAAGTTATAAACAGTTCTGTAACACGAGAGAGAGAATACTTTTTTTTTGAAGATTTGGGAAAACAACTATCTGAAAATTATTTATTATAAAACAGGATGTTCTTGGGAAGATCTACTTAATAATCTTGCAAAAGAGAGGGATAAATGTCTGAAACCTTTCTAAGAAAATCTGATTTGAACATGTTACTGGATATGAATCACAACAGAAAACTCAAGCTATGTTCTATTGGACCCTCTTATATAAACATTAGGACCAAATACAATTCATCACACAGGTTCTGTCAGAAATCATCCCCAAAGGGCAGTCATGGTGGAAGGAATGTTAACATCATTGAACCCATATGTGTGGGCAGGATAGTCAATATGTGTGTACTGGCAGGTTGGCCTTTTACAGTGTAATCTGGCTGATGAGCCAAGGGAAACAATTTCCTTATCTGTGTTGTTCACAAGCCTTCTGGTAGACTTGCTACCAGATTCTGAAGTTCAATGAAATATTATTTTAATTGGGTAAAAAAAATAACATATCTACTATAACAAAGTTATCTTTACATAATACATATTCTAGCAGATCAATGATATTAATCATGTCTAATTTAGTTATTTATATATATTTATGGTGACTATAATTAAACATTTGCTCCATAGTCACCACTAAATAAGCTCAATAATAAAACTCTTAAGAAAGTAATATGCAGTGTTCTCTGATTAGATACATATTACTGACGGCATAAGATTCTGCCGGAATATTTCCCTGTGACACTCTGAGATGCATGTGATTTTCATAAATACTTTTATGCATTATATTGAGTTCAAAATCGGTGACATATGTTTAACATTACCTGTTGAGGAAATTCCAAGTTTACATTCAATAGTTAAAGTAAGCAAATGCTTAGAAACAGAAAATTCTTATAAACTGTCGCTACCTAACTGTCACCTGTCAGTGTTAACATTTTAAAACTAACAGGAGTGCATTCACTGGAGTGATCGCATGAAAACCAGAGTTTGGGGAAATGGACATAAAAAGTTTGTGCAGATGAAAGAAGATAAAAGAGGATATTGGTAGACCAAAATTTAGATCCCAGCTGGCCCTCTTCCTGCTTTGTGTGCTGCCTGGGTGGATGGCCAGGAGTCTTCCTGGGTTCTGAGGAGGGAAAGGGAGTTTCATGGGTATTCTGCTCAACGTGGTAATCCTAGGGTATTCTAGAAAGATCTCTTTATCTGAATGGACCAATATATGTGTCACAGTCGATGTGTATGTTGCCAGCATGCCCAGAGTTGTCAAGATGTAAGAGCTATCAATGTATCTGGACTCTAGAGGATCGTATTAGTCATCCTGGGCTGCCAGCTTATCCAGAGGGCACGAATGCTCAGGCAGGTGATTGGTAAGTTTATGCTATACCTTTTTCCAGCATCTCTTTGTAGGCGTTGGAGTGGTCCTCCCCCATTAGCTGGGGTATTGCTATCGGCAGATTGCTGCTGGAGTGAGATGTGCTAACAGCTCATTTTGGAATTCGCACTCCTGTTGCTCCAGCATTATTCTTCTGGCTGGATATGTCTGAACTGTCTATTACTCTCACCTCTAGGAAAGAAGGCAGAGAATGGAACTCTGGAATGTGGTTTAAGTCCCCAGTAATCTGGACAGTGGTAATCTCTTCCTCACCAAACTCCCTTCCCAAGGTGATCCATCTTAAACCTGGAGGTGTGTGTGTGCTGTATCCCCAACAGTTGCCTTCTGTAGAATATGGTTGAACCAAAGTGTCAGTTTTACCAATTACTGGTTGAACAACTGTTAACCCCTGTGTGCCTTAGTTAAGTCATGTAAAGCAAGAATAGCAATAAGATTGAACAGTAAAGATTCTGGAACTGGAATCCTAGCTCCACTATTTTCTAGATAAATCACTATGGACAAGTTATTTAATCCTTTTGCACCTCAGTTCCTTCATCTGCAAAATGGGGATCATAGTAGTACCTATCTGATAGAATTGATATGGAAATTAAATGTGTTAATATATATAAGTACTTAGAAGACCTGGCATATAATAGATGCACTGTAAGTGTTTGTTGCTGTTTCATCATCATCATGGCATTTTCCCAATAATGGAAAGTTGGAGAGTTTTTCACATGATGGTTAAATGTCTCTGCATTCATCAGCCAGTATGATTATGTAAAATGTACACACAAGTGAAACTTTAGAAAACATAGGTAGATAGAGAAATAGATAAGTAATATGATATAAATGATAGTATTTAAGTGGCATTTCAGTATTTCAGTGGGCAACTATTTTTCTGTGTTCAAAAAATGTGCAAATAAATATATCATTCTTAATAAAAATCCAAGCTTGAATAAAAGCTTATACCTGACAAAGAATAATGCAGGCATGTAGAAAAGAAAAGAAATAATATTTAACATGTGGTGGATAGACAATTAACTAGCTTCTATCAAAATAAATTTCTAATGGAGAAAATTTTAAATGTTGAGAAGTCAGATAATAAAAAAGAAAATATAGGGGGAGAATTAAGAAATATCTGAATAACGATGAATTTTATAAAGTTAAAACTTAGTAATACTTTAGACTTCAGCAGGACTTATGAAGTGGTGAAGTGAGAACCTTGGTAAATCTCCTCCACAAAAACAACAAATATCAACAAAATCAAACTCTTTTAGAACTCTAGAAATTAACCAAAGGCTTACAACAGTCTGAAGAGGGATTATTCAAGAAAAACCACCAAACTGCAGTAGAAACAGTGGGGTCTTTGATGTTTAACTTGGCCTACTCCCATCCTCCCGTCCACAGAAATGCAGTTTAAAACCACAATAAGATCATTTTACACTACCTAGAATGACTATAATAAATGAGACCGACAATAACATGTTGATGGGATATAAAGAAACATGTTGGTGGGAATGAAATTTGTACAGCTGCTTTGGACAATGGTTTGTCAGTTTCTGAAAAAGTTAAACATAAAATTACTAAAGATCTACACAAGAGGACTGAGCACATATATCGCCACAAGGACGTGTTCATTGTTATATTATTCATAATTTTCACAAACTGAAAAACTGCCAATCAACTGGATAGACAAAATAGTTGGATAGATAAAATGTAGCATATCCATGCAATGAAATACTATTCAGCAATAAAAACTATGGATATATGCTGTATCATGGATGAACTTCAAGACACTATCCTAAGTAACAAAAACCAGACACAAGAGAACATATATTATATAATTCTGTTTATATGACATATCCAGAAATGGCAAACTTTTAGAGAAATAAAGTAGATTAAATGGTTTCCTGAAGCTGGGAATGGAAATGGGGATTAACTGTAAATGGGTAAGAACAGTCTTATTGGATGAATAAAAATGTTCTAAAACTGATCTATGGTGATAACACTAGTCAGTAACATTAGTAATCTTTAAAATGTACATTAGAAATGGATGAGTTGTATAATATGTAAAATATATCTCAATAACATTTTTTACAATAATATTTTAAGGTAAATCCCCCTCCCAGCAATCAGGGAATGCAGGCCTGCATGCCTGACTGGACAAAGAGGCAGTTTCAATTGCTAATAATTTGCTGTACCTGGTTCTGAGAGCAGGGATACAGAGGAGAGTTTATGAAACAGTCTTCAGAAGCTTCTGAATGCAAAACCAACTGAAAGAATGGCCTTTCTTTAAAAAGGGAGTTCTGGGTGTGAAGTTAATTACTGGATGAGTGAGAATTAAGTATGTGTAAGAAGCAGATTTAGGAAACAGAACCCAGACACGTTTTTCTTAATGACAAAGAGATAGCTGAGTGGCCTTGTGCAGCTGTGTGTAAAAGGGAGCTATGTTGACTACCACACAAGTTCCTCTCCTTCTAGATTTTGACTACTGAAATAAAAATTCATGGATAAATAACCAAAGGAAAAACAAGTAGAGCTTCATTATTATAAATAAACACCGTTTATCATTGAAGCTGAACTTGAGAAAATACAAATTACAACACAACTTTTGTTTATTTTATTGCAGTATATGTATATGGAATATGTGGTATTTCACCTTTCTCCCTTAACAGAAGGTACGATATTTACTCTACAGTTCATAACTATCTAAAAAACAATTATTGAGCAAGTATTATGTTTCACGTACTCTTCTAAGCATTTGGGATACAGTAGTAAACAAAGCAGACCTCAAATATGGCTTTCATTGAGCCTGTATTCTAAAGGGGAAAGAGAAACAATAACACAAACATAAATAAATATATCAAGTATGTCATATAGCAATGCTATAGAAAGAAAGAAATATAGAAGGGCATGTGTACTGCTATGGGAAAGGAGCTGCAGTTTTAGTTAGGGTGGTCAGGGATGCCTCAAAGAGAAAGTGGGCCACTCTAGGAAGGGACAGGACTTTAGGGTGAGGCCAATCTCTGCATCTGAGGCAATCCCTATATTAGTTGGCAGGTAAACACTGTTCACCAACAGCAATCCCAGCCATGCTGACAAGAGAGATCCAGGTCCACCACGTAATCCAATATTCTCAAACTGTGGAAATACCAGAATGAGTTGTTCATCAGTCATTATATACAGATGTACATATAGGTGTTTAGTTCCCACTATAGTCAGATCAGGTGAACAGGTGATGATGTTTTTGTTTTAAAGTTTAAGACATACACATTTAATTGCTGAAGGATCCGAATCAAGTCATTAGAGCTATATTAACTAACATAGGTTAAAAAAAAGAAAAAAAATGTGAAACAATTATCAAAATAGATATGGATATAATAATTTACTGCTAAAACTTTTAGGTACAGAATATGTATAAGAATTCAGAAAGTTAACAGTAATGTGGTGGAAGAAGTCATCAAGGAATGGGTAGGTTCTGACTTGGGCACTTGCCATCTTAATTCTTACACTTAGTAAAAATTAAATAATGTTGCTATTTAGTCTTTTTTTTTTTCTCAAGTATGTTAAAATTTAAGCAACAAGATTCAAAAGTCATATGTATATTCTTAGAGTTCTGTTTACTTCAAGCCATTAACAAATTCCAGTGCTTCAACATTGAATCATAACCTAATACAAGATCGTTTAATCTAAATCAATAGGTATTTCATAGAGAGTTTTGAAGAGTTCATATTTTCAGAAATAATAATAGCTGTCATTTATTATGTAATTTCTGTGTGTCAGGCATTATATGGAACATTTTAAATAATTTAACTCAGTCAATCCTGTAACAACCCTAACCGGAACATTCCAGCCTTAATTATCTTTATTAACATACGAGGAATCTGAGGGTTAGGAAGTCTGAATAACCTATCTAAGATTATCAGGTACTAAGTAGCACATCTAGGATCTAGCCCCAGCCTTGGTGATAGTTGCAGAACTCTTAAGAGCTTTATTGCAAACAATCCTGTAGGATGGCAACAAGAGAAAAATTCCTGATATGAAGCTGAGTAGCAGAGATAATGGTCATATATCAATGATGTGAGTAGCACTCCTCAGTCTGGCCTCAAGCCCCAACTTTAGCTCTTAACCTCAAATCTTGAATGGAACAGCCAGCCACCATGGGACCATTCACTTTTGTGATGGGAAGTTAGAATGCCAGGAGCTAAAGACCTGAATAATGACATGAGTCGTGATAATAAGTTGGTAAAAGCTAGGAAAGACAATTCAGTTACATAATATTTCACAGAAGTATATGATCTTTAAAATGTGCTACAGGATAGGGTTGATTCTCTGAAGATACATAGAAAAATCAGTCCAGTATTGAAGGAATGGAATGCAATGTTTAACAAAACTGAATTGCTGAAGAGTTGTCTTTGCAAAGGAATTCTCAAGTATGCAGTTGCTTTAGCTGAAGCAGATGGAGTTAATCATGCCATATTCGAGATTTTTTTTTCATCTCTCCTTGAGGCAATAATTAGCCACAAGACTATAAGTACATTTTTCATGTCAAATGGACAGTGGCTTCAAAGAAATTGGAAAGCGGAAGTACAAGAGAGTGACAAAAGAAGACTGACTTGGTGCACGAAAGACAAAATATCAACATTTCTTGTTTTACCACTGAACATGTGTCAGCAAGCATGAGGTCACTTTTTCACTGGAAGTAATAAAACTAAAATAGGTAGTTTATTAAGTAAGAGAAGCAATAAAGGAGAGCTCATCTTGCCTATCAGCGCAACAACTTGTGGAATATTGAGGACAGCACAGGGATTTAGTTAACTCTAAATTCAAACAATATGAGAGAAAATATGATAAAACTTGTAGAAAAACTAACGCTGTATATGATGACTGGAAAAAAAGAGCAAAATTCTCATTTCTACCTTGATCAGATTAAACTTGATGGGATATCTTCTGATCAGTACTCCAGACTTCACATAATGGTGGCAAAGGGGTATGTTAGGAGAACATTTATGTTATAGAAGGCATAGTAGGAGACCTCTTTTTCAAGACTATCAAACTAGTAATATTAGGTTAGGTAGTTCTGTTTTAGCTCAAAATGTCAGTTGTATGACTTCTGCCTGTGGTCATCCTAACTTGAATTTTGAGTAATAAGTAGTCAGTGAGTTTTTTGTCCCAACTTAGTTTCTGTTGGATTCTAGTTACATGAGCAGAAAACAGGCCCCCTTCTGGTTTGGCTATGATAAGATTACTTACTGCCAAAATGTGTACATTGTATCACCAACCACAAATAATAACAATTGCAGTATTCTGGTCAAAGCACTTTACATATATCAACTCCTGTTAACCATCACACCTTTGAAATAGATCCTATTATAATATATTCATTTTACTAATAAGCAAGAGAGATGCAGAGCTGTTGTGTGTCACTACATCACATAGCTAGTTAAGTAGCAGAGCTGAGACTGAAACCCAGTTACCCTACCCTCACAGTCTGTGCTCGTAACCACAATATACTACAAACTGTGACAGCTGTACTGAACCCGCTTTGCTGTAGTACATGCCATACTCTCCCTCTTGTATCTAACTAGAGGTTTCTCATTCGCTACTACTGACTACTCTATGGAGTATCTCTTTTTGCCTCTACTCTAGCGTGGCCCAAATCAACATTTATGAGGATGCCATAACTTACATGTTGCCTCTGTGGAATCAAGTTGATTTTCTTTAGTCTTAATAAAACAAGGTCCTGGGAGGCCTAAACATAAAGTGAATGGAAATTTACCCAATTAAAAAATATAGTATCGTGTGTATCGTAAAATAAGAATGCTCAGAGGAGCTATATCTAAACTCTGCTTGTATAAACTGGGACTAATGATTGAAAAATGTTTTTAAAAAACTCAAAAAATAAGTTCTAAGTAGTTTTGGAATGAGTAATTGATGTTTGTGGTATCCAGGGACAAATTAGTCATTCAGAAATTTAAGAAAGGAAGAAAAGCCCCATGGGTGTTTCTCCAAATCTAATTTTTCTTTTTTTCTTCCTGTTGTCCCTGTTTATTATAATTATCTGTGTGATTTTTGGATACTTCCGTTCTCTCTTTATATAGCTAAGATCACTTAGGGAACATTTGCATGTTTGGCATTTCCAGAGTGTAGGACCAATCCTGAGATTAGTCAGTGATGATATAAGGAGATGTGTATCAGAGAAATTAATCCTGCTGACGTAGGACTTCTCTCTCCTTACATTCTAAAAATACCCTAGATACATGCTCCTAAGTTTTAATTTTGTTTTTGTACTCTTAGCCACTACTGCAGTCATCATCTGTGACAGCAATATGTCATTCCCTTGCTTTCCCCTTTTTCTAATCTAAAACTAACTCGACTTCTACCTTTAGAATTTAATTCCTAGAATAAAAGTTTTGCCTATTCCAGTCATTGACCTGCCCTAGAAATTCTTTCTAAACTCATTTTGGGCTCATTGTCACTTTTACCTCTGTCCAGAATGTCCTAATAATTGCTGTCATTTCAACTACCTGTCTCCTGTTACCTTTTTTTTTTTCCAACCCATGACCTTTCTCTGTGGGAGTTCTTCTGATCCATAACTTGGTTGACATCCCTCAGTCCCTGCCCTGTCCTCAGGCCATAAGCCCACCCTAGGGCAGCTATTTTTTTCTCTCTGATGGTCCCTATCTTTATGTTCCTTTACAGTGCTATTAGGAATACGAATTCTATTTTCAGTCAACCATGACGTTATTTGATGCTAACTAAATTCACAGTTACTAGGCATTAAGGTTCAAGGGAGCAAGGACACTAATTTCCTTTCTGAGGTCTTTTCCTGATTAAAGCCCTAGTACAGTACAGCATATTACCTAGCGTATATTGGACACACAAAAATATGGAAGAAAAGAAGTGAGAAGAACATGAAGTCAGACACTCTTATGTTCCAACTTCAGCTTAACTTCTTGCTAGGGTGTGAATGTGGATGAATAAATTAAGCTCTGTGTAAGGCACTTTCCTCACTATAGAAGTAGACTAATAATACTTTTCATGTAGATTAGTAAGGGCTAGCAATTTTTGCCTCTAGGGACAAGGTATAATATTTTGTTAAAATATTAGAATAAATAAACAATTTAAAACATGCATGTATCATATAATTATATATGATTATATATTATATCATATATAATACTTATATGTATACACATATTATATATGTAATAACTGGGATACCAGCTAATGCGAAGGAAAGGAAAATTTAATATGTTTCTGATCAATGTCTTTAGCACATTTGTTTTCCTAAATGCCAGATAACTAATAGATAATAACTTGCCCAAAGTAATGTATGTATTAGTAACATTATTTTTAATCAGTTAGTAATATTTTAGTTGAAGTGACAGAAAAGCCAGCATTTGCTATTTGTATTTTTTTAATTCTGGATTTTAAACTAACCAATCAAATTGATACCTGTCACACATAAATATCTCGTCTTGTACAAGAAATTATACTACTTTTATAAGTATAGAAGAAAGAGTGTAAAAAAGCTTGAGAAAAGTTTTGGTTACTTTGAACAGCTAGTAGTTGATTACAGAAATGGTACATGAATAGAAATATGGATGAAATACAGTTTACACTGTCATGTTTCAAGGTCTTCCCAAAATATTATGTATTTTGACTTATTAGTTGCACTGGTCTATTTCACTTGTCCTCATGGTAAGCAAGGTAATGAAATAGGAAATTATTTGAGCCAAGTAATTTCATTGGAAGTAATTCAGTTCAATTGTAGTTTTTGAATCTCTCCAGGACAAGTCAAAATACACCTTAACTTACAAATATCCAAAATTCTGACCTTTTGAGTTTTCATAACTTTTTTTTTTCTACTGACATGAGTTATTCTTCCCACCCTTTTCCAGTTAGTAATTTGGATTCTTTCCTGAAGAGGATTTTTCCATGCACACCACATAAAGCTATCCATCAACTTCTTCCCATGCTTAGGTTTTTATTCATCTTACCAACACCAATTTTTGTTGGAAACAAATCACAAAGTTAGGGAAACTACAAATGGAAAAGATATGACATGTCAACCAGTATAACTTCCTACAAATGAGATTACTACTTATCATTTATTTAGTTTATTTTATTATACCTGACACCATCACAAGCATGCCATTACCCTTTAATCATGGAGTGAGAATATTATCCTTGTTTAATGCTTAATATAATATTCAGTTTTATGTTTTCTCCCTTCCCAGAGTTAGAGGGAAAAATGAATAGAAATATTTTGGCTGCATAATTCTCCTCCCATCCCTGCCCATGCCAAGTCTTTTCCTTTGAGTCCTGAACTATTAACTCTTTGTGCACCCAGAGATATTACTAAGCTAAAGGTGATTCTCCTTACAGGGAAAGAGAAAAGAACAAGTCCATTTATCATTTGCTGGAGAGGGGAGAAAGGAAGAATATCCACATCCATATATATTCTCTGGTTAAAAGCAGATAGTGCCGTGATCCTCTTAATTACTATCTCCCTCCTCAAAATTTCCATGTCTATGACTCTCAACTCTCTCATCCAGTTATTCAGACAATGTTCAAGTAGGTCACACGATCTGGCAGGCATTTTCCTAAGAACAGGGTTTAAAAAATTGAAATTCTGTAATCCCAGCCCTCAAAGTGGTGGGGAAAGAGATGGTAAACCGCAATTACATACTATGTAAAAAGTGATTTAATAGAAGAATGCACACAGCGTGATGAAGATATAAAAAGACATTACCTCTGGGATTAAAGAAAGGCTTCAGGAAAGGCATGATTGAGTTTTGATTTGATATTTGACTTGAAGAATGACTAGAAGGAATTCATCAGTTAAGCTAGCCAAGCAAAGGGAACAGAGTAAGTAAAAACTGAAAGCTGTAAGTGAGTGCAGCACACTTGGTAAACAGTTCTGAGTCATAGGATGCCTGGAAGGAAATAGTGAATTTGGAACTAGGTGTCATAGTGCTTTGATTTTTATTCAGAAAGATCTGATCTGAGAGTTTGAATGGTTTAAATAATAAGAGATGCCTCAATCAAGTTTACATTTATAAAAGTTTATTCATCTTATTGATATAGTTCTTCTGCAAAGTTATCATTTAAAATATTTAAGTCCAGATGATGATGACGATATTCAATAGTGAGAAGAAAGGCAAAAGTAACACCATGAAATGACAGGTAAGGACTTCTGAAAATCCTTGATTCCATAAAAGTAATGAGAACAAAAACAGTCAAAACCACTTTTTCAAACTCTGGAAATTGACCAGTCTTACAACAATGCTAGGAGCATTTATTCATGAGAAATGGATGATGTGACAGTGATGTCAGCTACGTGGCTGTATAAGACCTTCCTCATTGTGTCTTCCCTCCAACAACATTTGGCCATCTGTCCACAGTCAGAAATATCTTGAGGGAGCTTTGGGATCCAGCACCATATGCCAAGAGACCTGAGAGGACCCACCCGAACAGTAGGTAATAGGCCTACAGACTTTGTCTTGGTGGTGGACGCTGCGGTGATCTGTAAACTGGCTCTAGGTACACTCAGTGCTCTCTCTCTGTGCTCTCTCTTAGAGAACACTGTCTTAGACAATCACTTATGGATAGATGACCTATTGTGGAAATCCAGGAGAACTTCTAGCACTTATTGGAACAACAACAGAAACAGCAAAATGAGTTTGCAGGCATTGAAGAAGGTAAGAGGAATGATTTGACTTTTATTACCTCTGCCTAAGGTGACAGAGCCCAGTGCCAAAGAGACCTTCTCAGCCCTAGATTTCACCCAAGGAGGAAAGTAAGAGCAAGTGAATGAACACCCAGTTTTCCTAGCTGTGTGGACGAGATGCTACCACAAAAGCCCATTTCTCTCTCTCTCCATCCAGAGTACTGTGTTGTGAGCCTCATGAGTTGGAGACACAAAGAGGCTGGGGGAATGGTATATAGGACTCTTGGAGGACATTAAAGAGACATGGACCGTACTAACTGCATTATGGACTTCATGAAGAAGCTGCCCATGAGCAGATGCAGGTGCCTTGCCTTTAGATTCCCCAAATAGCTGTTGGGCATCCCCAGGGCTCTGTGTGCTTTGTGGCCAACTCCTTGTACATGCTCCTGATGGTAGTGAAAGTGAACTTTGGCAGAGGACTAGTGAGCCTATGCAGAAAATTGGCCTGAATCTGCAGGTCAGGGAGAGACCACAAATTTGAGCTTTGGCATTACCCTTGGGAAACCTCAGTAAGATCAGTGGCTGACTTTTCATCAGAAGTTGTGGAAACTAGAAAGCAATGAGATGACATTTTCAAAGTACTGGAAAAGACTCACCCAAGAAGTATGTATTTTACATAAACATCCTTCAAAATTAAAGGAAAAAATTCATTTTCAGACACTAAAACTAAAAATCTTTATCATTAGGAGACCTACTTTACAGGAAATATTAAATATTAAAGGAAGTCCTTCAGGCTAAAATGAAACTAGATAATAACTTGCTTCAACATGAAAAAATAAAAGCACTGATAAAAGTAATTACATAAATTAATGAAAATTACAGTTTACATTGTTTGTAAACGTTTTCTTCTATCTAGTATAAAAGACAGACACCTACATCATGTTGATGAGACTATAATGTGCAAAGATGTAATTTGTAGGGGAAAAGTAACCCAAAGGAGTGGGGAGGGAATGGAGCTATCTTGGAGCAAAGTTTTTGTATAATTAAGTAGATACTTATTTGAACTAGATTGTTTCAGTTAAGATGCTAATTGTAATCATAGGGCAATGACTCAATAAATCAAAATGTAGTAAAAGAAACAACAAAAATTTTAAAGTATTTCATTAGAAAATATCTATTTAACACAGAAGAAAGCACTTATGGAGGAATAGAGGAATAACAGCAACAACTAAATAATATAAGACTATGGAAAACAGCAAAATGGCAAACGCAAATCCTCCTTTATTTATAATTACATGAACTGCAGATAGGCTTACCTTTCCAATTAATAAAACAGATGTTGGCATAATGGATTTTTAAAAAATCTTAACTATATGCTGTCTAGAAGGTACAGAGACATGAGATTCAAAGGCAAAACTAGTTTGAAAGTACATGATGGAAAAATAAATACCATTCAAATAGAAACCACAAGAGAGCTTGAACAGTTATACTAAAATCAGACAAAATATACTTTCAGACAAAAAATTGTTACTAAAGATGAGGAGAAACACTATGTTGACGGAAGAGTCTACTCATCAAGATGATAAAACAGTTACGAACGTATATATCCACTTAAGAAAAAAAGCACCCCTTTCAAAAATTAAACAAAAACTGACAGAATTGAAGGCAGATACAGACAATTCAATAATATTTGGAGATTTCAGTACCTCACTTTCAGTAATGATTAGAATAACAAGGCAGAACATCAAAAAAGTGAAAAATGAATAACACTATAAACCAACTAGCCTTAACACACATCTATTGATCACAACCCAACAATGGCAGAATTCATGTTCTCTAGTGCACATGAGATATTCTCCAGGATAGATAATATGTTAAGCCCTTAAGCAGAAAGAAAAGTTGTGAACTTTTTTTAGAGGAAGTTAATTCAAAAGATTAATATTCAATAGAAAAATTACTATATAATGATGTTCATAATGATAATTGGTAATTTATATGATCATATTAGAATTACCAAATTTAAGAATTATTCTAAGTACCTCACATTCATGAACATATTTAATCTTTCATAAAACCTGTGATAGAGGAGATATTATTATTTGTATCTTCATGTCACAATCAAGGAAATTCAAGATAAAGGATATTAATAACCTTGCATATCATCACACATACCATAATTCATTAGTTCTCCTATTAAGAGGTATCAAGATTTGTTTCCATTATGGGGCTGTTTACAATAGAGTTGTTATTAACATTTGTACACGTTTCTGGAACTACATGTTCATAATTCCCATCCTCTGAAAATCAAACATTAAAATGGGATTAGGTGTGAAAAAAATTTTTTGGTAGAAGTGACTATGAAGGATAAAGGGAGAATCAGAGAAGACGAAATAGCTTCCAGACCACAATTCAAATCTGATACATTGAAGGAAAGGAAGGAAAGATGATTGTAAAGGAAGAGTGTCAAGCTGCAGTGCTATTCTAATAAAGTTTTGGCCTGGTTGATGGAGACCGCATTTGTAATTGTAATACATCAGATTAGTGAAGTTACTTTCTAGTCCTTATTTGCTGATGTTTATCATGAAAGGCGTTACATTTTATCAGTTGCATTTTTGTGTCTGTTTAAATAACCACAGTCTTTTTTCTTTAGTTCTGTTAATATAGTGAATTATATTGATTTTCAAATGTTAAGCCAACCTTGCTTTCCTGAGATAAGTCTTATTTTATCATGATCTATTTTCTGATTTTCTTGGAATATGTTTAAGAATCATTTTTAAAAAATCATGCTAGGTGATTCTTAAGCACATTAAAATTTGAGAACAAATGTAGTCCATATGTATACCTTGCATAATCTTTTTTATAGCCATAATGTATATAGATGAAATTATGAGTTCACACCAAAGCCTCCAATTCCTGTGTAACAGAACAGGTTATCTAGCTTTCTCCCTTGTGATATTTGTAAATCCTTTCTCATGCAGTGGGTAATGTAGTTCCCATTATACACATACATATATATAAAAGCATTTTCCCTGGATGCAGATAGTTTTTCATCACTGCTGCCATCACATCATTCTTGTGAATACCTCATCACCCAGCTTGAGTTTTGACTCCCAAGGCCTTGTCCACCTTCTTCCACGTCAGTGCTCTCTTCAGCTTTTTTGGGCTTCAGTACCTCACACTACACAGCCCCTCCGTTTGGACATCCTTCTCATGCTGCTCAGAATCTGACACTTCACAGAGGGCTACCCATCTTCTTGCATAAAAACTCTTTTTAGCGCAGCTGGTCTCCAACAACTTTTATGCTGGGCTCTTCTTCTGTGTGCATGTCCTCCTTACTACCTTGCTTGGATTCTAATTGCCCAATTGCTTAGATTTTCTCCTTGTCCTTCCTAGGCTAATATCTCACACCAGGTTGTCCCTTCCCAGGAACACACTTCTCACTCTCCTCTCTCTCTGGCTCCCTGCGTTGACACTTTGCCCTGTGTCCATTCTTTCCTCATCCCATTCAGTCCCTGACACTCTGCATGGGGAAGCTTTTGTACAGGGTTGCTCTCTACCTTGCTTAGGCTTTGACACCTCGTTTCTGGCTAACCCATACCCTTCTTAACCCAGTAGAACTCAGATAATCTTTCTAAGGCATCCCTGCCATGTGGGCACACTGCTCACCCCAGTTGGACTCTGGCATCCCTCTGTGAGCCTCATATCTCCCCTTATAATGCTGGATATCCATTTACCTTGATCTGCCTAATCTAAAGGAAGGGTGGAAGAGATAAAGAGGAAAATGAAGCACTTACTATAAACTTTTAGGACTAGAAGGAGGAATCTGACATGCTATTTCTATTCCAGACAAATTCCATCTGTTTGTGTTCATGACATAAACAGTATTGTTGAATATACTATCTGTGAGCAAAACATATCAGCATTAATTAGTGTGGCCTTGGAGAATGCCAATGTAAAAAAAAACTGTATTGAGATAAAATTCACGTAACATGAAACTCGCCAATTTAAAATGTACAGGCCAATAATGTTCACTATATTCACAGACTTGTGTGACCATCACTACAGTCTAAGTTTAGAACATTTTCATCACCCCAAAAAGAAGCTGTGCCTGTTAAGCTGTCACTCCCCTTACCCCTCCGCCCTCTGACATAGGCAACCACTGATTTACTTTCTTTTCCTATAGACTTGTCTTTTCTGGACATTTCATATAAACAGATATGTATGAAATGTGGTGCTTGCGGCTCGTTTCTTTCATTTAGCTAAATGTTTTCAAGGCTCATACATGTCATCGCATGGATCAGTACTTTATTTCACTTTATGGTCAAACTTCATTTCGTTGTAGGATAATGCCATATTTTGGGTATCTTTTCATCAGTTAATGGACATTTGGGTTGTTTCCACATTTTGACTATTACGAATAATACTTCTACAGAATTCATATGCAAAGTTTTGCATGGACCTTTTTCACACCTTGTATTAGTCTGCTCAAGCTGCTGTAACAGGATACCACAGACTGAGTGGCTTAAACAACAGCAATTTATTTTCTCACAGTTCTGGACACTAGAATTCCAAGATCAAGGTGCTGGCAGGGTTGGTTTCTGGTGAAATCTCTCCTCACTTGCAGATGGTTACCTTCTCCCTGTATCCACATCTGGACTTCTTTCTGTGCACATATACTCTGAATGTCCCTTCTTCTTAGAGAGCAGTTTATTTAGGTTAGGCTCTCACCCATATAACCTCACTTAACTTTGGTTGTCTCATTAATATATCCAAGTTGAATCACACTGGGGGTTGGAGCTTCAAAATATAAATGGGGGGACACAGTTCAGTCCATAACTTTCCATACTCTTGCCCCTCAAAGTTCATGTTTTTCTTACATGCAAAACACATCCACCACATCCCAGCAACCCCAGAGCATCAATTCCAAGTCCAAAGTCTCATGTGAATATCATCTAAGTCAAATATAAGTGAAGCTCAAGGTATGATTCACCCTGAGGCAAAATTCCTCTCCACATATGAACCTGTAAAACTGGACAAGTTATATGCTTCTAAAATACAGTGGTTAGACAGTCATAGGATAAGCATTCCCATTACAAAAGGGAGAAATTATAAAGAAGAAAAGGGTAACGGGTCCCATGCAAGTCTATAACTCAGCCCAGCAAGGCATGTTCCATTAGATCTTATGACTCCAGAATAATCCTCTTTGACTAGGAGAAGGAGACAGCCTTTCCCACTGCAACCCCCATTCTGTTCTGGTGCTCTATTTGTCTTGCAGCACATTAATTACACTCAGTTTCATATAGTTAATGTCCATAACACATATATATCTATGAGAGGAATTACTGGTCTTATGGTGACTCTATGTTTAACCTTTGGAGACTTTGCCAGATTCTTTTCCAAAGTGGCTGAACTATTTTATGTCCTCAGCAATGAATGAGGGTTCCAATTTCTCCCCATCTTCAGCACTACTTGTTATTGTTTGAAGCTTGTCATTTTACAGGAACTCTTGAGCACACTCCCTGCCATCATAGTTTCAACCACAACCACTCACATTCTTTCCTCTGCCCTTTACTGACTTGTTTTCCTTTCCCTATCATTCCTTCTCTTCAAGCTAGTGCCAGCTGACTCCCAGAAAGCAAAACATAGAAGGGACCTTATGAAGCTATTTAGGGTTTTTATTTATTTATTTGAACTTCTTTTTTTTTTTAATATTATGACATTTGCCATCATTTAGTTAATATGGTTTTACAAGGCAAGCTCTCTAAAGCTGGTTAATTTTGCTGAGACTCTCTCCCTGCTGTTTCCATCCAGATAGTTTCTGGTTGCCTAAAATTTAGCCAAGTGAGCCTCAGGCCACGACTGTGTAATATCAGAGCATGTACACATCAGGAAAAAAGTACATTTTAAAAGTCAATATAACTAAAAAATATAATAGCATAAATTATGTAATTACTCAATAATTTGTGCTATTTACATAGCAAATTAACTCATGATTTTAAAATTTATGCCCTTATAATAACCTCTTCACAGGCACCAATATGGGACACATCTAAATACCAAGGGAAAAATAAATGAGGTAGAATAAATATTTTTTATTCAGTTAACTGTGTATTTTCTTAATAGCCCAAGTAAAACTGGTGCTTCTGGTTTCCAGCTGTGTAGTTCCTGTCTGTAATTTTTTTTAATGGTTCTATTTTGGTTCACAGTGCTCACATAAGCCTGGGATATCACCTTTAACTTTCAGTTGAAGATTATCTATATCAGGCTGGAGTTATATCATAAAGAATTATTGACTAATTCATTAGAGCTAGTGTTGTAATGTTTCTTCAAGTCACAAAATGCGTTTATTGTGAAGCCAGAGCTTCACAGATTTTCTGATACACAGATATTTCCATGGTAGCAGAGAGTATCTTGTCATTTATAATTTACTAGGCTGAAGTAAGACCCAGGCAGAGCACATGTTTGAGAAAGTCAGCAGATGCTTATAGCAGGCCAAACAAATTGCAGATCAAAACTAAAGACATTATAAAAGCCCAAAATTGCAGTCTTTATCTCTAAGGCAGGTGTTTCAAAACTGGATTGGTCCCAATTTTTTTTTCCTTTTTGCTTATTGTTTTTCTAGAAGAATTTGAAAAGGATGTCAAAGATAAGGCAGGTGTTAAGATAAAATTCCTCACCAGGAATGACTCATCAGCAGCCAATCAGGGGTTCTCGATCTGAAAACGACCAGGGGTGGTGGCTTGGCTCTGGCTATGAAAACTCCCTGCAGTCCAGGAGGAAACAATATTTTTAAACAAAAGTTTGAAATAATTCCCACTTAAGGGAGAAAAAAAGAAATCTCTGTAGCTACTGCATTCTTTAGATAATAATCTGTTATTATGTTACTATAAAGTTAGCAGCAAAAATTTCAACTTTGCCTTTTATGTTAAAGTGTACTATATACCCTTAATGTTTAAAATTTTATAGGATGATAAATTAAATCTCATAGTACATCTGAATTGAGCATGTCACAATTAATTATTAAAGTTAAATATATTAATGAATGAGTCATTAGCAAAAGAGAAAATAGAGTTTAAGATGTTCAAGGCCGGTGTCTTTCAGAGCTATACCAGGTTATTTTCCCAAGGGAGAAAATGGATTAATAACTAATACCAAGAAAGAATTTTATTGGCCCCTTTGTCATTTACCTCCTCTGGGAATTATGGCAAGGAACAGTTGCCCTGGTTAACCTGTGAACATTTTTCACTCCCATAGGTCATTGACTCTGGCTCAGGGGTCCAATTTTCCTTTCATTCATTAGCCACATTGGGAAGCAGAGTTCCTAACCCTTTCCAGTCTAAATGTGGAACAATTACATCCCCTCACAATCAACTGCCAGTGTGCTGGGACCTTTACGTTTCACTGTGCTCCTGCAGTGACGCAAGTTTTTAACAATTGAAGGATATTAACTCAAAAACTTGTTTTCTAATTGGAGGCGCTCAAGGGATTTCAAATAAATGAACTTGTATAAACTGGAAGCTTGTGCGTGTGCCTTTCCAATTATTTTTGTTCAAACTGGGGGAGAAGGCACTGCTAATCTCAGAAAGCAGATTTCAGAAATTATTTTAGCTATGAAGCCAATTTAGGATAAATCTGAACAGTTGTGAATTGTTTGGATAGCTGAAAAGATATAACTTTGGCTTTTATCTTAGTAAAGAGATCATATATTTAGAACAATGTAATATTATTTAAATATGTGAATTTTTGTTAATTCATTAGATTATTTCCTTTTATTACATTTATTGGAAAGAAGAAAAAGAAATGTCATTGAATTTTTGAGTTTTGCTAGACTCTTTTCACTTTTCTCTCCTTTGCATAACTTAATTGTGAAAGTATCCATTTGTAACAATTATGACCAAAATAATGTCTTTGTTAATAAAAAAGACACAAAGAAATCTATGTTGTTAGCATCATCAGGGAACATCTTCCCACACTGTTTGAATTTAATCCATTACATTCGGGAATTGAAAGGCACATGTGAAACAGGGCTTTCTAGGAACTTTCGAACTGTACACTGACATGTGAGTTAAATTTGATTTGGAAAAATGGTAGGGAAATCCTCAGTGTTCTCTGTCATTTCCTATTTCTCTACACAAGTGAATAAGAGAGAGAGAGAATAAGGCATGGGGTAAGGTGGTGATTCTAATTGTTAATTAAGCTTCTAGTCAGATAACATTAGATATTTCTTGAAAACAACAAGATTTAGGCACTTAGAATCTACAACTGATCTTCACAAGAGAACATACTCTAATAAAATATTTTATCATCTAGGAATAACTATGTAAAATGATATATTAATATACAAATATATTAGAAAATTTAATACTAAGAATTTGCCTTCTCTCTCTCTCTCTCTCTCTCTCTCACACACACACACACACACACACACAAATACTATATCTCCAATGGCAAAAGTGTCTTATACTTAAATAATATTTTTTTCAGTCAGCCCCCAAAGGGCACTTACTAGGTCAATTGGTAAAGTATGCACGTCTGGATATAAAATTGAAATAATTAACCATTCATTTAGCTTTTTAAAGGTTTGTTTAAGTTATAGAGGTAATTCATAGAGACATATCACTTGTGAAAGATTCACACTATACATAACACAACTGGACAACCAGTTCCGTGAGATAGATTACCAGCAGTAGAATCTTTGGGAAAAGGGATATCTACATTTTTCATTCCCTTATTTCTTCCACAAATATTTTATAATATACTGCAAATGACCAATTTACAGTTTCACCAAGAGTATGTAAGAGTGCATTTTTTTCATAACTCTGTCAGGACACAGCATTATTCATTAAATTGTTTTCAGTATTATGGACAAAAATATTTGATTGCTTTTTTGATTTGCTTTTCTCTTGTTATAAGTGAATTTGAGGTTCTTTCAGTTAATTCATTGATTATATATTACTTTTAATTTCCTTTTTGTATACTTGTATTCTTTAGATTTTTTTATTTTTCTTTTTAGTTTTATTAGAGCTCTCTATATAGTCTCACCTTGAGATAGTTAAACTAAATGGTTTATTTGTCAGTGTGTATTTACTAAAGGCACTTATTGTAACTTGCCAATCACTTTTTTATGTCTTAGGAAAACAGTTATAAATAAGACAGTCCAGTAAAGGAAGTCAGACTAAGAATAAACAAACAAATACATAAGATAATTGCTGTGAAGAAAGTAGATTACAGAAGAAAGTTATAACAGAAACTCTTACTGCTGGTGTGAATACTAAATGGTACAACCACTTTGGAAGACATTTTGGCAGCTTTTTCCAAAAATAAACATACTCTTACCATATGATTCAACAGTGGTGCTCCTTGGTATATGCAAAAGTGAGTTGAAAATGTATGTCAGCATAAAAGCTTACACACTGATGTTTATAGCAACTCTGTTCATAATTGCCAAAACTTGGAAGCAATCAAGATGTCCTTCATTGGTAAATGGATACATAAAGTGTGATACATTCAGACAATGGAATATTACTCAATTTTAAAAAGAAATGAGCTATCAAGCCAAGAAAAGACATAAAGAAAATTTAAATGCATATTTTTTAGAGAAAGAAGCCAATCTGAAAAGTCTACATACTGTTATCATCCCAAGTATGTGACATGGAAAAGGCAAAACTATGGTGACAGTAAAAAGATCGCTGGTTGTCAGGAGCTGGAGGGAGGGATGAATAGGCAGAACACAGCCTAATTTAGGGCAGTGAAACTATTCTGTCTGATACTAATGGTGGATACATGTCATTATAAATACATTTGTCAAGACCTATACAGTGTTCAACATCCAAGAACAAACCATAATGTAAAGTCTGAACTTTGGGTGATAATGATGTCACTGTAACTTTATCCATTGTTGAAAAAACAAAAACAAACAAACAAAACAAACGAACAATCTACCACTCAGATGTAGGATGTTGATGGTAAGAGAGGCTGTGCCTGTTTGTGGGCAGAGGGTAGATGGAAACTCCATATGTACAGCTCAATTTTGCTGTGAAGCAAAAACTGCTCTAAAAATAAAGTTATTTACAAAAGAACAAATTATAATACAGGTTCTCATATTTCTTCTAATTTATTTGTAATCTTGCATTCTTAAATACTGAATACTGTGAAGTAAGAGCTAACTTAAATTTGCTAAATGGAAAAGAAATTTCCCCATGTTAAATTTCATATTGACTTGGAGATCTTTTGAAATCTCACATTAACATGGGTCAATGTCTGGACTCTGTACTATCCTGTTACTTATATGTCCATACTTAATGACAGCACCAAATGGTTTTAATTACTTTGACTTTATAGTATATTTCATTATCAGGATGCATATGGTATTGGTCAAGGATGTGGATTCTAGAATGAGACCACACAGTTACTAATGGTATAATCTTGGGCAGTATACTTAGTCATCTAGTGCCTCAAATAACTCATCTGTCAAATGAAGATATTAAGCTTTTTTAGCTATGTTATATAATATATATGTAAAACTTTTAGAAAAATGCCTGGTACAAAAGTGGTATTTGTTACAGTGTTTACTAATTCTGTGATTGTTGCTATCATGTGATAGAGCAAGTGCTCCCCTTAAGTGTTCTTATTTTTCAATAAACGTTTGATCTTAAAATTTAAAGTTTTGTCTTCTATCTGATGTTGAAAACAAACTTGTTGCATTTCATTAAAAGATAAATTTTGCTGTTTTGATTTCTTTTGTAACAGATTACATTTTAATTTATATATTAACTTGTATTGAATGAGTGTTATTTACATGGAATGAGTGTTTTAACTATATCTTCCCATGCAGAAATACTGAATTTCTTCCCTGTTATTCAGGCTTTTATGCCCATTGGTGAATTCTCTCCTTGAAGTGATGACCTATTGTATGCTTATTTTAACTGTTATGTTGTTGTTGTTTTTTTTTATGGAAGCCACCCTCCCCCTTCTCTCATTCTCTCTCTTATGACAGCTTTTAACTTTTTATTTTTGATCTAAAGGAAAATAAGTAATTGATGTTAATATTATATATGATCATCTTTTTCAGCTTGCTTATTAGTTCTAGAGGTTTTTCAGTTGGTTCTTTTTATACTTTTGGGGCGGGGAGCTCAATTTTATTCCCCCCAATGGTATTTTGAGGTCTTAATCTCCAGTGCCTTTATAGTGTGACCTTATTTGGAAATAGGATCCTTGTAAATGTAATCAAGTTAAAATGAGGCATAAGTGTGAGCTCTAATCCAATATGATTGGTGTCCTTACAAGAAGAGCAAAAAGCACTGTGGGCAAACAGAGATACACGGGAAGAATGCCATGTGACTACAGAATAAAAGTTAAGAGTGATGCAGAGAAGGAAACTAAAGAAACCAGGAAAAGGCAAGAAACGATCTTCCCTACAGCCCACAGAAGAAGCACGTCCCTGCCAACACATTGATTTTTCACTTCTAGTCTACAGATTTGTATGAGAATAAATTCTTGTTATACTACTCCATTCAGTTTGTGGTACTTTTTTATGACAGAGAAAACAAATACACTAAAAAGACATAATGTCCTGCAAATAAGAGTTTTGTCCCTTTCTATTTATACCTTAATCCTTTTTTCTTATGTGGTTTCATTGTTTGAGATCTCCTCACAGTGCTTAGTAGTAACTAATGGAACAATGATCTTACTGAGTTCAGTGAGATTCTCTTTACTGATTTACCAATAGTATGTTGCTTTCTGGAATTTATCAAGCATTTATCAAGTTAAGAAAGTTTCCTTCTGCAGTCTGGCTAGCAAATTCCATTAAAATTGAGTTTGGAATTTTTTTTTTTTTTTTTTTTGCCTTCTATTGAGAAAATCATACTCTTTTTCTTCAGTCTTTCCCTGCAGTGACTTACTTCATAATGTTCCCTCATGCTGAAGTATTCTTATATTCCTGGAAGAAACTATTGTTGATAATGCATTGTTCTTTTAATATATTGCTAGATTCAATTTACTAATATTCTATATAGGATGTTTCATACAAGTTCATGAACAGAATTGACCAATAATTCATTTCATCTTTTTGTGTTCTTCTGGTTTGTTTGTTACAGAATTATGCTAACTTTTTTAAATGAACTGGGAAGTTTTATATATATATATATATTTCCAGCTTTATTTCTCATTCCTAATATTATTTTGTGATGTTTTTGCCTTTTTCTTTTTTCTTCTTTTTTTATCTTGTCACATTATATCTATTTAACATTCTATTTAAATAATAGCATTTGACATTTTGATCATAATTACTCTTTAAAATTGTGTTCTTATCTATTTATCCTCTTTGCTTTATACTGTTTTTCCTACTTTTTTCATATAAAGCTTGGATTACTTCATTTTTATATTTTCTTATTTTTATTTTTTAGTAAATCAATTTTGGGGTAAACATTTTCTTTTGAGCATGACTTTGGTCACTTCCCAGGAATTTTGATATAAAGTATTCCGATCTTTGTTTCTAAAGAGATTCTTATTTTCATATTGATTTCTTCACTATCCTTAGAGATATAATAATTTATTTTAAAATTAATTAAGTAGATACCTTAATTGTGATTTTTAAAAAGTAATGTGGGCTATGTGGTCCATGCTTTTTGAAATCTGTAGAGATTTCCTGTTCTGTATGGCCTAGTGTCTGACTAAGCGGTGAATTCCCCAACTTAAAAAAAAGGTGTTGTTTTGTTTGTAGAACACACACACACATACACGCTATATATATGTGTGTATATATATGTGAATATATGTATCATGTTTCATTTTCATCTTAAAAATCTTCTAGATGTTTTTATTTGTAAACTCTTCTTGTATTTTTCAAAGCTATAAAAAAGTGTTTTTTAACCATATGTCTATTACCACTTAATTTATTGGATTTATTTTGAATTTTGTTCAAAATAATTTTCTAGTAGAACTCTTCTGGAAGACCTGTGATTAGGAAACTTATGAGTATTTATGTTTTATAATGTCTTTATTTTGTTCTTTCTGTTGATTGATGATTTGGATGGCTATAAGATTCAGACTTAAATTCACAGTCATATACTGTAAACTTGATAAATACTGCTTTCTTGTGCTGTAGCATCTGCCATTGAGAAAGAAGCCGATTCAACTCTAATTCTTGTGCTTTTGTAGACAAGTTGTATTTGACTGTCAAGAAGCTTTTAACTTTTCTCTTTATCCTCAGAGTTTCACATTTTACCATGCATTTCAGTGTGTAGTTCTTTCTTCATTCATTCATGTTAGGATTTTCTTATATGTACATTTAATTTGAAAATGCCAGTTTTTATGGGGGAAATTTTCTTCTATATTATTCTTGTTATTGGTTTTTGGTCACATATCTGGTGGTTCTTTATTGTCTGCTCATTGTTTTATTTGATAACACCTGATCAAATTTTATCAGAACTATTTCTGATTGTATGAATTTGCATGCTCGACTGTGGGAAGTGAATATATATAGTATGCCTGTATGAGGTGTGATTGCAGTGTGTCCTCTGGACATGGAGATTCATTTCCTTTTAAAGAGTTGCTAGCTACCTGAAATGTTGTCTAGAGACCTTTACTTTCTCTTGATTAGCCAAAGCAGGAGATAGAGAAGGGTCTAATTCCTCTGACATTTACCACTGGTCACCTGAACAGCCCCCTGGTTATCATTCTGTTTCTTACATTCAGTTACTTTGCTCTATCTTCCATGAAGTGTTTTGTACCAAGTTAAACTGCAGCTTCCCTATCAGTCTGATTCTACCTGCTTTCTGTCTTACAGAAATTCCTCCTAATTTCTAATCCACTGGGGCAGGGCCGCTGTATTATGCATGGTACCTTTTGAGTCATGCCCTGTATATGCATTGCCTGTTAATGTGCGTGTTCCTGGGTAGGCTGGCATTGTTTTCATTTTCCAGTGCTATTGAGATTAAATTATCAGTTTAAAAATAACCTTTCTTCTCTATTAAAGATTTACTCAGGAAGCAAGCCAGATGTATTTTATTAGATATCTTCTAACAGATGTCTTTATCGACCTTATCATTTGACTTTTGCTGTCATCTGTATACCATAACCTAGAATTCTTTTTTTTTTTTTTTGTATAGTATGGAATAGTAATATAGATCTTGCCCTGTCGTGACCATGACTATTACTATAAGAAATCAGATAACATAAATATCCCTCTTCTCTCTTTCTCTTTTTTGGAGTGTGTGTGGGTGTGTGTATGTGTGTGTGTGAGAGAGAGAGAGAGAATCGTAGCAGTCTGCTGTTTCTGAGGAAATTGAGAACATGTTGACCCCAATCAAATAATTATGTTCTTTTAGCTTTGTCTAAAAATTTGGAATTAGAAGAAAATTATGAGAGTTAATTACTCAAGAGAAGCAATAAAGCAAAATAATTTACACTTTCTTAGTCTTTTGAGAAAAGCCATGGTTTGTCAAATTTTGATGTCTGAAACAATTGGTTTGACATCAGAGACTTTACCTGGCTTATATACTGGAATTAGTTTGATCCTGAGTACAATTTTTTTTAGGAAACATAAACATGGCTTTCTAGGTAATTAGAAAAGAACCTCAGGAAATAAGATGTGTTCCTTCCTAACCTTTGCACTTCCTCCACTACAGGGGAAAAAAAAAAAAAAAAGGCCCTTAGAATTTTTTCATTTTACCTAATCTGACTCCACACAAGTGAGTTACTGAAGTGAACTTCCTCCCATACATAGTCTAGTATTCTGCAATACTTCACCCATTAATCAAGCCTTCTGGAACTTTATCTAGTCACAGGCCAAAATCCTCCTCTGAAAGATTTTCTGGCCCTCCTGTGAGTTTTCATTTCCTCCCAATCTACCCACATGATGAGCTCTAACCTCTTCCCTTCAGATGTCAAACCCACCTATTCCCATGAGTTAAAATATCTCACTGCCAACCATTCACGAAGGTAAAAATGAATTTTCACATCCATCTCAAGCATCAAAAGAACTCTCTTCAAATGGAAAGAATTCTATCTCTTTTTAAACTTATCATCACTCCACCAAATATATCAACTTGAATGCAAGGAATTATTTTATTTTAGTCTCAACCATTCTTATAATTTCTTTAGTACTCTCACACATGTGCTAACACCATGTTCATGATGAATTATATCCAAATGGCCCATTTCTATTTATTAACTTATGAAAAAAAATACTATCATGTTTCTGAATTATTTGGAGGCAGGATTTCTTAGTATTTCTCATACATGCCTTATATTTTAAGTCTCTTTTTATAATTTCTTATAGTATTGGTTGCTTATGACACTAATTGAATTATATGATCTTAACAATTGAAGGGACCATAGAAACACAGGTTAATAGAAAATAGAACATAGAAATAGATGTCTAATATAGCTTCTTACTTCCAGCATAGAAGCTTAAATATATCTAATTTTAGATGCTTACTATTTTGTGATAAAGTTTGTTTATTCAGTCATTTAATCAAGAAGTATTTTTGTGTGTTTTACTATGTCCCAACCTTAATCTAATGGCTGGGCATAAATCAAGGATCTGTACTTTCAACGAAATTACATTTTAGTGGAAGAGACAAAGAATAATAAAAATAATACTTAAGTCAATAATATAATGTGGTGGTGTCATCTTGGATTTTACCTACTTACAAATTAGTAAGATAGAGATACCCTGTTGTTTCATGGTTGTTGGCAGAAGATGTGAGACTCCTGGGTCAGAAACTTTTATGCACAGCAGAACAGGCAATGTGAGTATTAGCATATTTTGTGTGGGGTTTATGCAGATAGGACCAGACAGATCCTCTGCCCTCAGTAGAGTTGTTTTGTGGAGGAACAGTGAGTATGGGGAAATCACCATTTTTTAACAAGCAGTAAAAACTCCTTTTCTTTGTCTCAGAGAAAGACACTAACTTCTCTCTCAAAATTGCTTGCTACCAACACAACTCTGATAAATGTCCTAGTTAAAGCTATCTAGGCTTGGCATTCTTGACATACTCAGCAAGATGTGTACAAGCACAAGTGACCCTTCAAGGTGATTTCCAAAAAGTAGAAGGCGACAGCTGCTAAGGAATAAAGAATAAAGTAGATGAGGATCATTAGGACAGGGGAGGAAGGAGAGGGAATGGTAATCTGCAGAGCTGAAGAGGTTGGTCAGTGTGGATAGGATAGGCTAGATTATGCTCTAGTAATAAACAGTTCTAAATCCTAATGGTTTATAGTGACAGATTTTTGTTTCACTCATCATACATGTCCGCCATGATTTTCAGGGAACCTTGTTCATGGCAGTTGTCCTTTCTCTTGTACCCACAAGAATGAACCAAGAACAGTGCTTTCCTAGTCATAATATTGAATGAAAGGGGGAATATAGCAAAGCACAACCTATTAAAGCTTCTTTCTCACTTACATCTCGTCAGCCGGTGTAAGTCACATGGCCAACCCCAGTCTTATATTAGGGATGGAAAGTAGGATGGTGGTAATAAACTCTACCACAGTAGTCTTCACTGAGAAGGTGAAATTTGAGCACATATTTGAAAGAAATGAGGAATCTAACCAATATATGGGGAAGGGGATTCTAGGCAGAAAGAAAAAGTAGAAAAAAAGTCTTTAAGGTGACAGTGTTCCTCGGATGTTGGAAGACTATCATTGAGGCTACTGAAGATGGAGCAGAACAGAGGGGAGATGATTCCTTTAAGCAAATAGAGAAAGGCTTATAAGCCACTATAAGGAGTTCCTGTTATACTTTGAGTGAAATAGGGAATCACTACTGTGCTGGAACTAAACTGTAGGAGAGAAACAATAGAAGTAGGAAGATTTGTTAAGAGCTAAATCAGTCATATAAGTAAGATGTAATAGTGGACAGACCAGGGAGATATCAGGTACTTTGGGAAAGAGATGGGTGTTGCATATACTTTGAAGGTATCACCAATAGGATTCTGATAGGCTGGATATGGGGGACTAGAGGAGAGAATGAGACTGTGAGAGAAGCTCATCGTGTCGTACTTGAAAAGAGTATTATGAAAGGTTATGTATCCTCTAAAATTCATGTTAAATTCATACTAGTGTGAATTAATAATGTATTCTTAATCTTCTTTACCTTTAAGATCTTTTGCCTACTTTTTCTACCAGTTTCTGAAGGCCGGATGCTAAAAATCTCCCAATATGATTTTTCAGAAGAATTCAGAGTTGTTATATCTTCCTATTGGCTTGATAACTTCATCATTATGAAATGCCTCTCTCTGTTCCTGGTAATATTTCTTGCTTGAAAGTCTGTTTTATCAAGTATTACTGTAGCCGTTTCAGCTTCCTTTCATTTAGAATGCTTGTGGCATATGTCCAGCATTTTTACTTTTAAACATTCAAGGACTATGTCTTACATAGCTTCTAGCTGGGTATTATTTATTTTTTATCCAACTTGACAATTTCAAATTCTTTTTTGTATATGTAATTTTTATTAAAGTATGGTCAGTTTACAATGTGTCAATTTCTGGTATACATCGTAATGCTTCAGTCATACGAGAAAATATATATTTGTTTTCTTTTTTACCGTAAGTTACTACAAGATATTAAATATAGTTCCCTGTGCTACACAATATGAACTTGTTGTTTATCTATTTTATATATAGTAGTTACTATCTGCAAATCTTTAATTCCCAATTTATCCCGTCCCACCCCTTTCCTGCTCTGGTAACCATAAGTTTGTCTTCTATGTCTATGAGTCTGTTTCTGTTTTGTAAACAAGGTCTTTTTTTTTTTTCAGATTCCATGTATAAGGGATATCATATGGTATTTTTCTTTCTCTTTCTGACTTACTTCACTTAGAATGACAATCTCTAAGTCCATCCATGTTGCTGCAAATGGCATTATTTTATTCTTTTTTATGGCTGAGTAGTATTCCATTGTATAAAGATACTGCAACTTCTTTATCCAGTCATCTGTCAATGGACATTTAGGTTGTTTCCATGACTTGGCTATCATAAATAGTGCTGCTATAAACATTGGAGTGCATGTATCTTTTTGAATTAAGGTTCCCTCTGGATATATGCCCAGGAGTGGGATTGCTGGATCATATGCTAAGTCTATTTATAGTTTTTGAGGAATCTCCATACTGTTTTACACAATGGCTTCACCAAACTATATTCCTACCAACAGTGTAGGAGGGCTTCCTTTTCTTCATATCCTCTCCAGCATTTATTGTTTGTGGACTTTTGAATGATGGCCATTCCGACTGGTGTGAGGTGATACCTCATTGTAGTTTTGATTGGCATTTCTCTGATAATTAGCAGTATTGAGCATTTTTTCATGTGTCTATTGGCCATTAGTTGTCTTCATTGGAGAATTGCATATTTAAGTCTTCTGCCCATTTTTGGATTTTTTGTTATTAAGCTGTATGAGCTGTTTATATATTCTGGAAATTAAGCCCTCGTCAGTCTCATCTTTTGCAAATATTTTCTGCCATTCCATAGGTTGTCTTTTTATTTTGCTTATGGTTTCCTTTGCTGTGCAAAAACTAGTAAGTTTAATTTGGTCCCATTTGTTAACTGTTGCTTTTATTTCTATTGCCTGAGTAGATTGCCCTAGGAGAACACTGCTAAGATTTATGTCAAAAAATGTTTTGCATATGTTTTCTTCTGAGCAGTTTATAGTATCTTGTTTTATGTTTAAGTCTTCAAGCCATTTTGAGTTGATTTTTGTGTATAGTGTGAGGGAGTATTCTAACTTCATTGATTTACATGCAGCTGTCCAGTTTCCCCAACACCACATGATGAAGAGACTATCTTTTCTCCATTGTATGTTCTTGCCTCCTTTATTAAAGATTAATTGACCATAGGTTTGTGGGTTTACTTCTGGGCTCTCTAGTCTGTTCCATTGATCCATATGTCTGATTTTGTGCCAGTGCCATGCTGCTTTGATTACTGTAGCTCTGTAGTATTGTCTGAAATCTGGAAGGGTTATTCCGCCAGCTTTGTTCTTTTTCTTCATTATTGCTTTGGCAATTCTGGGTCTTTTGTGATTCCATATAAATTTTAGGATTATTTGTTCTAATTCTGTGAAGAATGTCCTGTGTAATTTGATAGGGATCACATTAAATCTGTAGCTTGCTTTGGGCAGTATGGCCATTTTAACAATATTAATTTTCCAATCCAAGAACATGGGCTGTCTTTAAATTTCTTTAAGTCACTTTAATTTCCTTAGTCAGTATTTCATAGTTCTCTGTGTAGAAATCTTTCACTTCCTTGGTCAGATTTATTCTTAAGTATTTTATTTTTTTGTATGTAATTTAAAAAATTATTCCTTTACTTTCCTTTTCTGATCTTTCATTGTTATTGTAAAGAAATGCAACTGATTTCTGTATGTTAATCTTATTTCCTGCTACCTTACCAAATTCTTTTATCAGCTCTAGTAGTTTTTGTGTGGAGCCTTTAGGGTTTTCTATATATAGTATCATGTCATCCACACATAATGACAATTTTACCTCTTCTCTTCCAATTTGGACCCCTTAAATCTAGAGATGATTTAAATATACAGAAAGATGCACATAGGTTATATGAAAATATCATACTATTTTATATAAAGAACTTGAGTATCTACAGATTTTGGTATACACGAGGCTGGGGCAAAGCCTATCCTGGACCAATCCCCCTGCAAATACCAAGGGATAACTGTATAAAAGTTATATATTTGATATGCTAAGCATAGAATGTGGCATTTGTGAAGCACAAAGACAAGTTACAAACATGAGTATCAGTCAGGCTCTTCTCCAAAGGTACTCACTTGTCACTCAGTAGAGTAGAGATGTTACATTACATTTTAAATTAACCCTTGTCAATACTTAGCAATAAAACTTTCTTAGTAATCAAAAAAAAAAAAAAACATACAAGAATCTATTCAGTGATTATTGTGAAGTTTATTAAATCATATTTATTTTTATTTTTTATTTTTAAAATCTGCCTTTTTTTCTGCCTACTGCACCTAAACTGTTCAGCAAAACTTTTCCTAATATTCCCTGTAATAATATTATACTATATATATATCTTCTTTGGACCCTGTTTGGCATACAGTTTTACACTGTTGTCTGTTTAACTGGAACTTATATTTTCTCCCTAACAAAATTTTACATCTCTAATGGAAAGAAAGCATGACTTTCATTGTTATTGTTGATAATATCCCTATGAGCAGAGTGCTGAGCGCATTATTGCTATTCAGTAATTATTTGTTGAATTTAATAGAGGCATGAGTTGAAAGAAAAAAAATTGGAAAAAAAGAGATTCCTACTTCAGTTTAAAAAGTTAAGAAGATATGTATAGCCATTCACTGTTCTTAAAGTTGTGCTTTCAAGAAAATATTTTCTTTCTGTGCTCTTTGATCACCAGAGGATGTAAAATGTTAAGTCTAGTAAAATAGATCATTTATATATTCCAAAGATAGAAAATACTTCCAAATTACATATTTATTAATTTCAGAGACCAATTATGGCTTATAATAGGAAACATTAGCCTAGACTAACATAGGAGAGCCATTGCACTATAAAAATTGCATTAAAGTCTTTTGTTACTTGTAAACAATTGATCTTATAGTTTGGTTTTATGATTAAAAGTTCCAGGCTCTTTGGTAACAGAGATAATTCCAGGAAGGCATAAACTGTGAAAGCCTCTGTTTAAGGGCCTCTTGGCTGCCCTGGTCCATTAGCCCATTCTTAAGACAAAGCCTGGCTTGTTAAACTAAGAGACTTACCTGGAACAGAACTTTGTCTAGCTCTGTCTCAGTTCTTTGTCTAACTCTAGTTTTGATAAACTCCATACAAGCATTGGTGGATCATTACTTATACTTTCTACTTTTGACTTTTGTTTAGCTCTTCTTTGGTTTCAGAGTCTTTCCACAGAGAACTCAAGCTCAAGTTTTCTACTTAGGCTCCCTCTGTAATTCTAGCAATTGCCAACATGAAGCTTTTACCAATATGGTATAATAATTACCTAAAATTCTCCAGAGAAGCTCTTTCTCTCCAGCTTTTAGGGAATTCCTTGGTCACAACATAGTCTAAAAACCAAACTCTGATTAAAAGTGATGAACCCAAGATGGAAGAAAAGATACAGGAGTACTGTAAATAGAGATTTAAACACTGTATACTGTTCTTCTAGGTTTAATCTTGAATTTGGAAACTGGCAACAAAAGTCAAGATACACAGGAGACTTCACCCAACACCAAGTTGGCTTAGCTTTAAGAAAGAACACATTACAAGAAGCAGTACAGCATCAAAGCAATAGTGTACAATTCCCAGGCACAATTTCCTGTGTCCTAATATCTTACATTTGTATTATGTGTGTTCATAAAAGATATGAGGCTAAGTCATCATTCTTGGGGCCTTTCATGTTTTATTCTTGCTTTGTCACTGAGCCCCTTCAGAAGTATGTGACTCTCCTATTTCTTCCTGTTCTTTGGAGCATCTGTGTCTCATCAGTACATTCTACATATTATTTAGTAACAGGTGCTTGGTAGCCCTTCGCCTAATTTCCATTTATCTTGGATTCAATATAGATAAACCACTAATCACTAATAGTTCATTGAGTTAAAAGAAAAATTGCCTGAAGAACAAATTCTCCAGTGTCCTGAGGCCAGTGGAAAGGCCCCACAGAACCAGCTGTTGACCGCAACTATTTAACAGTGCTTATGAATTTATGAATAATGGACAAAAATAGCATCTGAAAATACATCAATTATTTTGTAATTAATTAATGATATTCAATTAAGGAAACATTTATTTATCACTTATTATATTAAACTTGTCGCTAATGCAAGGATTTTCATTCTTTTAAATAGGTAGTTGAAGTCCAAAATGGATTCTGTTATTAAATGTTGGAATCATATTTTTAATAGATTAAGTAACTTTTGCAGTTAATTAAGTGACTTCTGCAGTGACTTCATATTGGAATTATGTGTGTTAGCTGATATTAGCACAGAAAACATTTGAAAGCAAATAAGCTAGTATGAATGGGTTTCATTGTCTATGTCTTTATGTTCAAAATATTTGTACCAAATGAGGTTCAGAATGAAGAAAAGATCGTCTTTACTTCAATTATTGACAACGATCAATGTGAAAACTAACAGTAAAAAATCTAAGCTTAGTTTCCTTTAGCATGATCAAAGTAAAACAATGTTATCTGTCATAGCATGGTTAACATAAAAATATCTCAATACTAATAACATCTGTAATATGTTTAATTAAGGCATTCATAAATTTTTAGTCAAAATACTGAAAATAATGAAGTACCATTAACTAGCCAACATCATATTTATGGTACTGTTATTGAAAATTATAAAGCTATTTATTGTCAGTTTTGAACCTCTCATCCGTCGCAGTTATTCCAAGGAAGTGCCAGTGTACTTGGGTCTGAATGTATCATTATGGATCTCTAAATAATCTGCTCATTATTTGGTGAAATTCTTCTGGAAGTCTTCCCAGTATTATGCAGCAACTGTTCTGTAAGAAGGGGCATACAGAAAAGCCAGTTAGCTTACCAGACTCCGTAAGTGTTTTAAAGCTGATATGTAAGAGGGGGCTATGGATACTTTGATTTGACAAATTTCACTAGGTGATAATTTCCCAGCTATCAGAGTTAGTGAAAATCCAGGAAACGTCAAATTTCAGGAGATATAAAACCTCACATAAGAACATTTTAGAAAAGGAATTCAGTAACTTTCCCAAGTGACAAGTCAGGCCTTTCGTTATGTACACATTAGAAGGAACAGAGAAGGTAGAAGGTGAAGGTATGGGAGGCAAAGCTGGATCTAAAGCTTCTGACAGATGCATTTTGATCCTCTACTGCCCCTGAACATGGATTAGTCTCATTTAATTAATCTTTCTCACACATTCTTTAAGAATTGGAGTACATGCTAGATCTTTTGCAGGATATAGTAATTGGAAAGTGGATAGAAGTACAAAGGAAATGAGAGTGAAACTTGCCAAGTTCACAGTCTAAGATGATGTGGATGTCCATCCATGACCCTTCATAAGCCGTTACTCAAGAAGTTGCTGATCACTCCTTAGGGATTTCAGTTCTCACTGCATTGTTCTTTAGGACCAGCATCTATGAAGGTGATTGAACTAGTGTATTAGAATATTCTCTATTAAAGGGAGGAGGGAAATTACCTCTGGCATATGTTGATTGAATTTTTCCTTTCCCCTAAGAAGTATAAGTCTCACTTAGCAAAAGGGAGATGTTCTTCTTTGTAACCATCAGTTCTAATACTTTTTTGAACTCTCTTAGGAATAGTATGTATGTCTTGCAAGGTCAGTTCTCTGTACCTGGAATAATCCTTTGCATATCCCTCACCTTTCTCTGTGTCTTCAGTGAGAAAACAATTCTTGGATGTAGAAGAATGAAGGGTTTCAAAGTGATGGTGCTTTATATGAGTAACCCGTTGGAAGGCAGTGCGTTCACTTGTAGCAGTTCATGCATCTGTCCATATACTTAAATTTTTTCGCACCCTGACCTAGGGATTTCAGTAATAAATTGACCTGATATCACTTTTCATCCATTTTTCACACTGTACTCAGGAACTCAGCCTAAAATAAAAAGACTGTGAATCACAGCCATGGGAGTCTCTTCTTTTACTAGAGCTGTCCTCTGGAAGCACTTTTCCCCTCCCTAAAGAGCTTATGCTTTTACCAGCTAAACTTAAAATGTGTCTTTTCCATGTCCATTTCCTGCATATTTTGTTCTTGATCCAAAGTATTTTTTCTCTGCCTTTCATGTTAGTATTTTAAAAAACTCTCACTTTGCACTAGTACATATATTAGAATATTAAATTAAAGAAGATTAAATGTGTAAACAGAAAAGTCAGCAAGCAAATAAAGAGCCTAACACCAAACAGAAGTAGATTAAAAGGTTACAAAGGAAAAGAATATGGGTTTCTGGAAGGGGTTTAAATATAAACAGCCCCCTGACCTTGAGTTCAAATACAGAATGAATAGAATGGTTGGATATATTTATTAAGGCTGATGATTTGAAAATTTTAATCCTCAGTTACACTAAAAAACATCTAAGGAAGGCAGTATTTGAATGTCTACCCTCAAGTCCAAAAAGAGGAATCTCTAGGGATTTTCTGGAGAGAAGAAACTCTGTTACAACATTTTCCTGGCCTGAAAGTCTGCTTAGGAGGAAGTGAACAGAACCTTGCCTGAAGGCCAAATTTCAGGCTCAAATGGATGGACTGCCAGGACATCCTACACACCGGACAAAGGCAGTGAAGCCAAGACTACCCACATTCCCATGCTTTTAAAAACTGGGGAACCTCAGGGGGGTACTTGATTTATGTGGAGTAATTGGCCTGCCCAAATACATTTCAGAAAGAAAACCTTTTCCAACACCCTCACCTGGGATTGCGGACTCTGGAAAGTGGGGGTGGAAGAAGAAAGAAATAGATCTCCTTGGTTAATGCATTAGGACTCTTGGAAAAGTGTAAGGTTGGGAAAATAGCAATGACCAGCACTTACTGAGCACTTACTGTGTGCCACGCTATATAGTTTTACATGTAGAATCCCCTCCATCCTCACAAAACTCCTACTAGACATATGCAATTATTATATTAATTTTTATAGATGAGGAAGCTTGAGCCTAGATTGGTTAACTAACCAATGAACCAATAAACATGCTATGAACATAAAATGAATAACCAGTAAATGATAGTGCCAGGATCAAACCCAGATCTGCTTGACTTAGGGCCTACATTCTTGACAACCGACAAAAATGGATGAATGAGCCATTGCGACAAAGATAATCAGCAATTGGGAAGCAAACTCAAAACACATGTGATTTCTATGATTCTTTACTCAAAGTAATGAGTCTCATGAGTAAAAGATGTCAGAGAAGATTGTTTAGAACTCACCTATAGAACATCAGGCACTTAGAGGAACTAACACTGCAGGCTACAATTTTCATATTTATTTAGGTTCTAAAATTTGAAACTGCTATGAATTGGCCGTACTCTGTTGTCAACTGTTATCAGTATAGTTTACTGATATTAAAATAATACAAAGTAAAATTTTAAATTAAGTGACCGCAATATATTGTTTCCAATGCTATTGCTATATACATTCATAAATGTTCTCTCCCTTAATCCAATGCCCAGCTCAGTGGTTAGCTTAAAATATGCATTCAGTAAGTATTTTTAAAATAATGAGGTAGGTAGTATTTCCTTCATTTTGCAGTTGTAATAACTGACACTCAGAGAAAACTTACCAAAGACCACAAGACCTCATGTAGGATTCAAATTTAGTTTTTTGAATTTCAAAACCCATGCATTAGGTGCAATATCAAAAGCCACAGAATTACAAAATTATGTTGTTATAGAAATGAATAAAATGAGTGGAAATGAGATTACACTTGTGTAGAATTTTAAATAATGAACAAAACCTTTCATAGAACAAAAATTGATTATATATGAGGATGTGGATGGGTATGGAGGGAAATATTCTTGGTTACTACTTCAAATTTTGTTCATATCATAGCACATATAATATTTTTATATCACACTGTGGGAAATGAGGAAATAATTGTCAGCTGGAGGCAACTCTCCTGAATGCTCTGGCCACCCCTGACTCTAATCCCATGAGCTGTGAGGATCCATATCTTCTCACATGTTTAATCCGTTGGCCACATACAAGTAGTCCAGAGTTACCACTTGAGAACCTTAGTTCTAGGTATATAAAATAGCATGCAGAAATGTAGGTATGAGGAAATTCATGAAATATTTTTGAGATCTTGAGAAGTGCAGCTTGGTTTAGGAGATACGATGGGAGATGATTTTCAGGAAGTAGTTTAGAATCAGATTATGAAAATTCTCATATGCCATGTGTTAGAATTGCAAAATTACAATAAATAAAAGTAACGCAATACAATAATGGAAGAAAGATTTTCCTTTATCAATTTTTAATATCATTTTGTGTATTGGAAACTCAGGGTTTCTTACTGTGATGCAGTAGTTGGTACTACTACTGTAGAACCTTCCGTTGAAATTAACTGTGAAAGCCGAATAAAATGAAACAAAATAAAATGGAAAAAGAACAACTGTTTAAAATTATCCTCCAATAACTAAGGCAGCAAGAAAATGAGGAACCAAATTCCTAAAAAGAAAGGAAGTGCATTAAAATGAACTCTACGCTTGTCTCCACTTTTTTACTTTGGCTGCCAATTCCTAGCCCTAAACAAAGAAATTGATCGCAAAGCAGAAGCCTGGCAACTGCAGAAACACAACAGATTGGACTTTAGGATTGTCAGAAGAACTATAATTGGAAGGGTCAAAATCACAGGACTTTAGAAAAATGACTCTGACAGTCTACATATAATTCCTACTCTAAGCATTCACTGCTCTGGTGCATGAAAAAAACACTGAGACTCTGCTCAGAAGCTAAATAATATAGCAGAGATTTTTTAAATCTCATGATCCTAGAGAGACAAAAAGCAGTGTCAGATCCCCCAAATAAGAATGATCCCATTTAAACTTCCAAGTTTTTTTATACTGAGATTCCTGAAAACATTGCATACAAGGCCAGTTTTTCCTGGATGAATAACTCTAATGAAAATTATAATACTTTGATGCAGAAATCTATAAAACATAAGAGAAATCAAAGTAAACCAAAATAAATGGAGAAAAACATTATTGTCAGATGGAGGATTCAATATTGTTAAGATGCCAATTCTCTCAAAATTTACCTGCAGTTTCAATATAATTTCAGTTAAAATCCCAACTTTTTGTTAAATTAACAGGCTGAATTTAAATTTATATGAGAATGCAAAGGGCCAAGAATAAGCATGATAATCTTGAGAATGAACAAATCTGAAAGATTTATATCCCCAGATACCAAGCTTTTTATAAAACTACTATAATGAAAAATATGTGAAATCTCTAGCACATGAGTAGATAATTTGACCAATGGAACAGAATATGGAGTCCAGAAGCAGACCCATTCATATATACTCACCTGATTTACACAAAAACTGCTATTAAAATCCAGTAAGGAAAGGATGATCTTTGCAGTAAATAGTAATGGGTCAGTTTAATTTTTATGGAGAAAGTGGTAATTTATTTCTACCTCAGTCCTCATATACAAAGTTCAGTCCCAAGGTAAAAAGATGTAAGATCCTACAAGATGAAATAATACCAACATGTCCATTTGATAGAAAATATTTCTTAAAATCTTTCCAGAAATTATTTTTTAAACCATAAAATGCTTTCCCAAAGAAAAGGACTGATAAATTGCAATTTATTAAAATTAAAAGAAATTATGTTGATCAAAAAAGACACCATTAAAAGAATGAAAAGAGAAGTCATAGAGTTTGAGAAGACACTGGCAATACATATATTTGGCAAGAGATATGTATCCAGAATATATTTTAAAATGCATAAAAATATATAAGAAAAAGGTAGTCAGTTGGATTTCAGTAGCCAAAGACTTGAACAGGAATTTTAATTAAGATGACTTCCAGATGTTCAATAAATATGTCTAAAGTTGCTCAACCTGGTTAGAGGTCAGAGCAATACAAACTCTAAAATCACAATGAGACAACACCAAGTGTTGGTGAGCATGTGGGACACTGAACTCCTATAAATTATAAATTTTCATAACTATTTTTGAAAACCAACTATCTATAATGCGTAGTGTATGCATACCTTATGACCCAGCAGTTTCACTCCTAGTTACGTAATCAAGAGAAACATGTATCATTTTACTCCAGCAGACAGGTGTGAGAATAGCCACCACCACACTGTTAGTCACAATATAAATTGAACACAATTCTCCATCAACAATAAATTTTGTTTATTTGTATGATGGGATGATGCAGAGGAATAATAAATAAAAATTCTGCTATATGCAGCAACTAGATGAATCTTCCTGATAGATGAGTCAAAGGACCCAGACATGAAAGAACACCTATATAGTATAACTCCATTTATTTAAAGTTCAAAACTGGTAAAAGAAATCTATTTGATAGAAGTGAGGATATTGCTTAATATTTGGGGGCATTTTAATTGGTAGGCTGTTCGGGAGGCTTTTTGGATGTTCTCTATCTTCTATATGTTCTATTTTTTTATCTGGTTGTAGTTACATAAATTCATTCCTTTTGAAAAAATTCATTGAGCTAAACATGTCAAATGGGTATACATTACATGAGTTACATTTCAATAAAAAGGTAAATAAATTGTATATATTTTATATTATTATACATACATTTAAACTGTTCCCTTTTGGATCAGTGTACTGCCATCACCTTAAACTAAGCTGTGTAAACTCATCCTGTCTTTGGTTTCAACCAGCTACTCACATCTCTCTCCTTCCCCTTCCTTGATCCTCACAGGCCATAAAAAGCCTGAATAGTAACTCTACTTTATGGCTCCTGTTTCTATATATGTAAAATCTAAAGATTGTGATACATTACTTCAAACTTTCTTTCATTTTATTAAACTTTTCTTCATACTACTGCCACTTGAGTTTTCTTTACATATAGCTTTCATTAATTCCCTGGACAAATTCTGACATCTTGAACAATAAATTTAAAATTGTCTCCTTGGTTGATGGCAAAAACTCTTCTCTGCCTATCCAATGTTATGTCTTGCAGCTCCCAGGAACACTTCTCTCTGCTATCTTTCTGATCCAGAATCCTCACTGCCCTAGGATTTCTATATATATTAAATTCTGTTATGTCCTCTTTTTCCCTCTTCCTCTCTGATTATTGATCTTGCCCTCACTGATGTGCGTATTTTCAAACAATTTGCAGATAGAACAGTGTAACCTTATGCTGGCATAATTTCCCTTACCTATGACCATTGTATCCTCCTAAGGAAGTATCAGCTCTTTAAGGAGAGGAAATGTGGGTTTTCATTCCATACCACTAATTTGTCATGGTAGTCTCCTGATATAAGACATTTTCCCCCAATTTCCTTGAAATATAATTGACCTACAGCACTACGTAAGTTTAGGTTATAGAGCATAATGATTTGACTTAACATATATCATGAAAGGATTAACACAATGAGTTTAGTGACCATCCATCATCTCACATAGATTTAAAAAAAAAAAAACCTAAAGCAAAACAAAATATGTATATTTTTTCCTTGTGATGAAAGCTCATGAGATTTATTCTCTTAACAACTTCAGTATAGGTATCAGGATCATATAGCAGCATTAACCGTCTTAGGGTTTTACATTGCATCCCTAGTACTTATTTATCTTATAAGCGGAATTTGTGCCTTTTGACCACCTGCCTCCAGTTTCCCTTCCCCCATCTTTTATCTGTTTGTGATACGTATGCTTGAAAACTCAGGATTCTAGAGGCCAGGCTTCTAATTGTTTACTTTATTTCTTCACAAAAATGAGCCTAATGTCTTGCATAAAGAAAATTTCAGTATACACTTATTAATTGATTTTTCCTGATTCTTTCAAAGAAACAGGCCATTATAGTATTAGAAACTAACACCACAGAAGTTTCCTTTACTCAGATCCTTCAACTGGGTTACACTTCTCCTAAAATCCTAACTACCCATCGTTTCTACAGCTGTATAGGATCTAGTCCTTGCTCAGTTTTCAGGCATTCTATCCTGGCCTCTCTCCCCTTGCTCTTTCCCAGCCGTTAGCCTTACTCTTTGACTAGAATGCTCTTCCCCCAGGTTTTCACAGTGCCTAATTTTCACATATTCTAGGTCTTTCTTCAAATGTTATGGAGGTCATTATCCCTCTTATCACTCCTTATCCAGTATTTTCTTTTGTTTTCCTTTGGAACTTCATCTGTTCCTACCCCGTATATAAACTACTCAAAGACAGGGACTTTGAGTTTCTTATTTTTGGTGTGTCTCCAAGCCTTGCAATACAGAGTGTTTAATAAAAATGAATTGAATAAATAATAAAAAATAAATTAACAAATGGAGTAAACACCTATAATAATGATGGAAAGAAAGACTCTAATTCAAAGTACTGATTCAGAGTGAATTAAAGCTGAAGATCCTGGTGGGCAGAGCAATATATCAACCATATAGGAAGAAGACACAACCTCAGAATCTGTGGGTGTAATGAACAAAAACAGGGTGAATGTGAACTGTGGGCAAATTCTTCTTACAGAATGATGTGATAGTGTTTTGAAACTCCTAAATTCAGCTTAAATTGAATATTGAGCTCCATAGTAAAAAAAAAATGAATAAAATTGATTATCTACATCTAATTTTATTATAAAAATTTTAGCAGTGCTTCTGAGGGCCAGATGACGTTAGAACGCATTATAGACGATAACTATTTAATTCTTTAACATAGATGGAGACAGCAATCATTATCCCACTTAGCAGATTGTAAAAGTTGAGGCAGTAGAAATATCGTGTGTCTACCATGTCAACATTAATTTTAGAGTGGCATGTTGAATTTCAGTTCATAGCTACGTTTGTTACTGTATTTGCTACATTATTACAAAGTCACAATTATTATATAATTCATATTATGAACATAAATTTCTTCATAGTGAGAGAAGCATCACACTTCTCATTCTACAATAGATTTCTCTTCTGTAATCATCCAATTGTGGGTAACCAGAAGGGCCATAAATACAGCATTAGGTCTTAAATGTGGCCATTTCCCCTCTTTATTCATTCAAAAAGTTTTGTCAGGGATTTGGTTCTAGTTCAAGAATGGACTCACTACGGAAAGACATAAATTCAAGCCCAAATTGGAATCTTAAAGGAAGTATAGTGCTCTACAAAGCAGAGAAAGTGGGTTTGTGGTAGCAAAGTTGTAGCACATACCAATTTGATGACTCCTGACAAATCACACAGAAGCAGTTTCTGAAAAAATTAAATCAAGATTTTAGAAGTAAATTTAGTGATGTATAATCATTTTTCCTCTTGTGTGCCATTCTCCATAGATTTATTTCTTTACTTTTAATTATTTTTTATTCATGGATATTCCAAATTCCATTTTCCCCCACTAAGAAAGTTCCAGCCTCAAAGTTGTTAAAGTAAAAACAATTGTTGTTAAAATGGAAAATAGAAGCAATTTTTATCATTGGCCCACCACAGTTTGGCTCAGTTCTTCCAGTCTCTGCTCTAGTGAGTATGAAGCCAGACCACACACTGAGGCTAAATTACAACACTTCAAAAAGAAGAAAAACACTAATGGAAAAAGTCAAATGGGTTTCCAAATGGGAGGTGGTAGACAGTTTGCAGAAACCTCTTAGCACAGCCCTTACGAGGACTAAACTCTGAATACAAGGCCCCGACACAGTCGTGAGCTTGCATTCTCCTTCTTTTGTGGCTGTAGAACAGGAAATGTCCATTCAGCTTCAGAGTATACTAGAGTCCATCAGCTTGAATGGAAATGCATGTTTAGAGCCTTTCACCCAATCCCCACTTTTTGCAAATTGATCCTGTCATTTATGAAAATAAGAATGAGTGCTGCATGGGAGACTTTCTTCCTTAAAATTATTTCAGCAAGTGAAAGAATAAAATAGGGAGTGAATAACTGGAAGGATGACCTTAAGTTGGTAGTGGCAGAGAAAGCTAAATTCTGCTATCATGGACACAAAGGCAGTTCTCTAAGTCCTAGAATCCAAATAAGTTTTGATAAATCAAATTGTGGAAGAGGGAGGAATGATTATTATATTTTAGAGAAAACTCAGAAAAGGTACTTGGTTCTTTCTGGATATTCTCTGGTCTTTTATCTCTGGCCTAAGCACTTAGGATATAGTAGTGAACAGAAGAAAATACTGTCCCTTCCTTCAGAGAGACAGATCTGAATTTAAAAACAGCCACACAGATGCAAAATTAGAATTTCTGTGATTGCTAGAAAAGAGAGATACATGTTAATTTGAGGATGTATAAAAGGTATGAATTGATTAGAAAATCAGGGGAAGCTTTTCTGAAGATTATAATGGAGCTGACCTATACTGTGTGCTAATTAATCTCAGAATCATGAAGATATTCATTATCCTGAACATAGACAGACTGTGAAGGGCTTTCCAACACTGTACCTCAGTTAGACCTCAGAAAGTTAGGGGTATTTGGTGAGACATATGTTTCCATGGCTGTTTCACAAATATTATGCAAACTTCTGAAAATCAGTACCAAACTTGGCATTTAAGAAGTCCTTTGGGGAAGAGCACCAATAGGAGCTTGGGAAGATGCTTTAAAAGTATTCTGAAAAAAGAAAAAGGAAACATAAAGGAAAGAAGCAATAGGGAAGAAATTCAGCATTTCTAAGTAGCAAGTAGAAGCTAAATGCTATATATGTTATCTCATTTAATCTCCCCCTAATACCATGGGCACTGAATGTAACTACCCCCATTTTATAGATGTGGAAACTGAGGCTTTCAGGAGTTAAATAATTTACGGACTATGATAAATCCAATCAATAGATACGATAGAATTTGAACACAGGGCTCTGTCTTCAAACTCCTGCTCTTAATTTTTCCATACACAGTACTTCTTTAGAGAAATCTCACTAGGCCTTATTAGTGAATAAGTTCTGTCATTCTAAATATAAACTCTGCTTCTAATCTAATTTAAATAAAGGAGAATGCTCTTGAGAACTCAACCCAATTGCCATTATCCCAGGAGAAAAATTCCAAAGTTTTGACTTAATTCTGCAAGTCTTTGGTACCATTGTTTCTGTCAACCTAGTCATGGCTTAACCTTTTGCTTGTGAAAATAGATTGTGCATTCCCCTAACTGCAGAAATAGGCTCATAACCCAGGCAAGAATAACAATACATTTCTATCCTCCAGGCATATATAGCATTGATCAGATGGCAGATGTTGTAGTTTGGCTCACTCAATATTCTAATATAATCCCTTTCTTCTCTCCCTGACTCCATCACAGAGTTTGGAAAAGATGAAATAATCCATTTCCCAATCTCCTATGGGCCAAGAGTGGCCGTGCAACCTGGTTCTGGTCAATGAGATGTGTATTTGCTGAATAGTACTTCTAAGAAAGATTTTGCTTCCCTGATAAGAAAGAACAGACTCAGTTAGTTTGTCCTTTTGCCTATTTTTTATGTTTCCAGACTGAAATTCAGATGTAATACCTGGAGATGCAGCGTTCACTCTGTAACCAATAAGCAATGAGGACATAAGCCAACATTGAGGGTGTTGGAACAGAAAAATGGAGAGAGCTTCCCATTTTGAGCCACTTTGCTGGCTATTGACTATGTTCCCTTGGTTCTGTTATTGGTAGAAATCATGATCCTCCAGTTGTTTAAGCCACTTTTATAAAATTATCTTCTGTTTTACTGTCAAAAGCACTATTGACAGATAAAGTCAGAATTGCATATATTAAACAAGCCAGGCTAGTTGGAATCCTGCCTCAGTATTTTTCTTCTTGAATTAGAAGAGTGATGCTTTTTTCAATATTTTGTCTTAAGGAAGTAGTCATGTTCTCTGATTGCGGTTGCACCACAGAAACAGAATGGATCCCCAACAAAACGCAGTTTGGATGCCTACATTGATGATACCCCACACAACCAGGGAAGGTATGAAAAGATTAAGAGTAGAAAAAAAAAGAAAAAGGCATGCTAGACCTGTACAAAACTATAAAACTTTACTGGAAGTAATTAAATAACAGCAAATAAATGGAAAAATATGCATTGAACAAGAGATGGAGAACTTAATATTTTAATCTGTAAATTCTCCCTAAATTTAATATATAGACTCAAAGAAATTACAACCAAAATCTCAGCAAACTATATTTGTAGAAGGTGACAAACTGATTAAAAAGTTATTTAGGAATGAACTAGAATAGCCATAACAACTTTTGAAAAGAATGAAATAGTTGAGAAACTTAACACTTGATTTCAAGTCTTACTATAAAGCTATCATAATCAAGACAGCATGGTACTGGCATCAAAGTAGACAAATAGATGAATTAAATAAAATAAAGCATCCAGAAATAGAATCACACATATTGATATATGAACAATTGATTTTTGGCAGACATGCAAAAGAAATTTAGTGGAAGAAGGCAAAACAAATGGTGTTGGAATAATTGGCTATCACTATGTGAAAGGTAAATGTCAAACCATGCCTCACATTGTGTAAAAAAACTCAGTGATAAAAAAAAAAAACTCCCTACAAATAAAAGTCCAGCTCCAGATGGCTTCACTTGGGAATTCTACCAGACATACAAAGAAGAGCTGATACAAATCCTTCTCATACTCTTCCAAAAGATTGAAAAGGAGGGAATACTCCCAAACTCATTCTGTGAAGCCACCATCACCCTGTTGCCAAAACCAGAGAAAGACACTACCAAAAAAGAAAATTATAGGCCAATATGATTGATGAGCATAGATGCAAAAATCTTCAACAAAATATTAGCAAACAGAATCCAACAACACATTAAAAAGATCATATACTATGATCAAGTTAGACTCATCCCAGGGATACAAGGATGGATCAACATATGCAAATCAATCACTGTGATACACCACATCAACAAGAGAAAGGACAAAAATCACATGATAATCTCAGTAGATGCAGAAAAAGCATTTGATAAAATTCAACACCCATTTATGATAAAAACTCTTACCAAAGTGGGTATAGAGGGAACATACCTCAACATACTAAAGGCTATTTATGACAAACCCACAGCCAGCATAATACTCAAAGGTGAAAAGTTGAAAGCCTTCCCACTAAAATCTGGAACAAGGATGCCCACTCTCACCACTTCTATTCAACACAGTATTGGAAGTCCTAGCTATAGCCAGTCAGGCAAGAAAAAGAAATAAAAGGGATCCAAATTGGAAGAGAAGAGGTAAAGCTGTCACTATATGCAGATGACATGATAGTATATATAGAAAACCTTAAAGGCTCCATGCAGAAACTACTAGAGTTGATAAAAGAATTTGGTAAAGTAGCAGGATACAAAATTAACATACAGAAATCAGTTCCATTTTCTTTACACTAACAATGAAATATCAGAAAAAAAGTAAATAAACAATCTCATTTAAAATTGCATCCAAAAGATTAAAATGCCTAAGAATAAATCTGATCAAGGAGGTGAAAGACTTATATGCAGAAACCACAAAAAACATTGATTAAGGAAATTAAAGATGACTTAAAGAAATGGAATCCATGCTCTTGGATTGGAAGAATTAATATTGTTAAAACGGCCATACTGCCCAAAGCAATCTACAGATTTAATGCAATCCATTAAATTACCCATGACATATTTCACAGAACTAGAACAAAATCATCCTAAAATTTATGTGGAATCACAAAAGACCCAGAATTGCCAAAGCAATACTGAAGAAAAAGAACGAAGCTGGAGGAATAACCCTCCCAGACTTCAGACATACTACAGAGCTACAGTAATCAAAGCAGCATGGTATTGGCACAAAATGAGACATATGGATCATTGTAGTTTGGAATGTAGTTTGGTGAAGCCATTGTGTAAAACAGTATTAAGATTCCTCAAAACATTAAAAGTAGACTTACTATATGATCCAGCAGTCCCAGTCCTGGGTTATATATCCAGAGGGAACCTTAATTCAAAATGATACATGCACTCCAGTGTTTATAGCAGCACTGTTTACAATAGCCAAGACATGAAAACAACCTAAATGTCCATCGGCAGATGAATGGATAAAGAAGTTGTAGTATATTTATACAATGGAATACTACTCAGCCTTAAAAAAGAATAAAATAATGCCATTTGCAGCAATATGGATGGACCCAGAGATTGTCATTCTAAATGAAGTAAGCTAGAAAGAGAAAGAAAAATACCATATGATATCACTTATATGTGGAGTCTTAAAAGAAAAGAAAAAGGACACTATGAACTCATCTACAAAAGAGAAACAGGCTCACAGACATAGTAAACAATCTTATGGTTACCAGGGAAAGGAGGTGGGAAGGTTTAAATTTGGGAGTTTGAGATTTACAAATGTTACCCACTATATATAAAAATAAAATTTTTTTAAAGTTTCTTCTGTATAGCACAGAGAACTGTATTCAATATCTTGTAATAACCTTTAATGAAAAAGAATATGAAAATGAACATATGTATGTATATGCTTGACTGGGACATTGTGCTGTATACTAGAAATTGACACATTATAACTGACTGTACTTCAGTTATTAATTCTTTGACTATAGGACCTTTCTTAGATAGATAATTTTAGGAAAGATCATAGACTGAAGTTGAGGATATAGAAGTAATGTCCTATTTTAAAGCTATCCGTGTCCAGGCATTACTTGGAAACTCTTTATGTACCCCATAGGGCCACAGATCCCAGTTGAAAGATCACGTGACTGGAAGACTCTAGGTGTGTGCATCTACTATCAACAATTCTAGACATTGTGCAATGTAGAGTGTATGATGTAAAATTCTGCTTTCTATAAGACTACACTTTATTTGGAAAGAAAAGACTATGTTCTTAAACCATGTATAAATATACTACTCATTTTTTTTATAGCTGAGGCAAAAGAAGCTCAAAAAATTAAGATAATATGTCCTGTTTCACGGGTGGTATGTGTTGGACCTGGAACTCAAACGTGGGCTTCTGTCATTCCAAAGTCCAGGCTCCTTTTACAAATATTGTCTTTCACATAGCCAGAAAAATAATTAAATCTGACAAACTTCAAAAATGGAAGCTACTAGGTGAATAGGTATTCTCTGGAAGTCTACGTAAAGAAAGAGAGAAAAGAAAAAACTTGATCTTGAAGAATGTGGGGGATTTCTATAGGTAAAAACAAAGAGCCAAATAAGCTAGGGAGTAGTACAAAGGTGTTAGGAATGTGTAAGGTACATTGTAGGGGAGAGGGGAAACAAAAATAGCTAGATATGGAGTTTATTTGGAAAGTAGAGTAAGTTGGCAAGTTGCTGTCGAATGATTCAGTCCTTGAGAATTAGGAGTCACTGATGGGTTTTGAACAGTGGACATGATAAAAGTCATGTTTTGGGAAGAATTATCTGGTAGTTGCTTGCAGTATAGTTTGAAAACAGCTTTGACAAGACTACCTAAGTAGGCTTTTGTAATAAGCCAGATGTGAGGTTATAATGGAATAGCCTAAAGTGTTAGCTATGGGAATATAAAGGAAAAGACAAATACCAGAGACAGTATGAAGAAGGAAATCACAGGCTGTGATAGATAATTCATGTGGGGAATAATGAAATATTAGGCAAGAGCAACTGCCTTGGGTTGCCTTAGAGCCTTTAATGCAAGCTTAGGGCTCTGGATATTATAGGTAGTGAGGAGCCAAAAACTTTTTGAGCATACGACTTAGAGTGTTTAAAGAATATTAATAGTGAAGTAAATATATTGTCTTATTCTGTAGCAAGAACATTAGAATATAATTATTAAAATCTAGAAATCTGAAGTCTTAATTCCATTAATTATGGTTTCTGTTCCTCAAAGGGTAATATAAAGTTATTTGTCATAGTAGGTCACAGCCAGATTATTGTTTCTGGTATTTTATGTTTAAAATAAAGTGTAAGATGTTCAGTGAGATTTTTGGATTGCTATGGAATTGGCTTCTATCAGGAAACAAAGAGGAAATAAACAATTTGGGCTTAGACACCTCTTCAGATAGTAAAGCCTGTTTAAGCATGTACCCCAACTATAGAACATGCCCCTTCTTTTCTGCTTGTAAAGGCTTTTGGGGAAGGCAGTGATGAAAGGATGTTTAGGGGTAGCAGAGATAATTTGGTATCTTCCTAAGAAGATTTTAAGAGGATCTTACCCCTAAATTTTTAAAGCATTTTTCAATTTTTTTAATGATTTTTACTTTATACATAGTTCCAAACTTTCTGAAAATTTAATGAATATTAGAGGGAAACTCCCCAACTGCGCAGACCCACATATTGTTTACATTTTATTTTATCATTCTGTCATCTATCACCTGAAAGTTGCAGATAGTGAATCTTTTTACCCTTAAATACTGTACTATGTCTTTTCTAAGACATCTGGTTCTTTTAGAATGTGCCAGGACCAGCAATTTGTCCCTAATTTTCAATTTTAGTGGTAAAATTCAGAGCAACTAAAAAGTCCCACTCAAGATTCTATTATAAAAACTTCCTATAAAATATTTTTTCCTGGAAAGCAAATTGATAAATAATAATGTAACATAGATTCATCATCATTATGCAATAACAACTACTTATTAAGATTTTAAAATATACTTGACAGTGTATTAGTATTTTAGATGTAATTTATTGCTCTCATATATTTCTAATCATGTTATTCTTCACAATAGATTTATAATGTATGCTCTATTTGAACAAAGTAGCCACAAAATATTAATTCACTGAGTAATAAAACCTGGAAGGTAGGAAGTTAAAATTTGATTAATTATTCATTTATGCCCTTTTATGTCAGAAAGGATGAATTTATATCCTATTAATAAAAATATCATTAAAGTGATTGAGAACATGCACAATTTGCAGAAGACTGTATCAAATAGAATCTCAGGCTCTTATTTAAAGTGTTCACTTTGGGCAAGGAGTTTGGGTTGCTTTGATTTTATATTTCCTTTACTTTGCTCTAGCCTTCTTCAGTGGGTAGCTCAGTAGCCTTTTATTCTTGAAACTTGTAAGTTGACTCCTTGTTCATTTATCTTCTGATACCCCAATGTTGTTTTCCATGCCAGTCTTCACTCTTTTTTTATTTTCCTGGTCATATATATTTGGGGAAGCCTTTGGATCTAGCTGGCATAGGAGAGGAAAGATAAGAGAAGTTCAAATATCTATAATGATTAGATCTTTTAAACAGCCCAGGGTAAATCATTCTTAAAGTAACTCCTATGCTAAGATCTTCTAGTTCTTTTCTCATCTTTGTCATTAACAATGAAAACATACGGTTAATTTAGTGTCTTCTAAGCATCATGCATTGTTCTATCATTTTATACATAATGAAATTTAATCTTCAAAATTCTCCTCTGAAGGAACAATGTAACCAAAAACAGAAAATATTGCTATTGGAAAATCTGTGACTAGAATATAAAAGTTATTATATATGAAAGTTTAATAAGATGCTAGAACATATAAAACAAAAGGTAATAGAGTATAAGTAATATAAATAAATAAGAATATCTCACTATTTGAGACTCATTTTATAAAATTATCATTTTTTTCTATTATTGTTGTGTGTCATTTTGGGAAAAAAAATTCCTCAGAAGTTGTTTAAGATGCTTTTCTTTTTCTACCTTATTCTGTATGACCTCTTTTTGCTACCTGGAACAAATAAGATGGCTAGAGCTCTAGCCACCATCTTGAATAAAGTGATCTTGAGAATGGAAATTTTGTGCTAAACATGGTAGAGCAAGAAAAAAGGATCCCTGGTCATAATCATATTGTGAAACCTCCATATCAGCCAAAATCTACCTAACTCCAGACTTTTTTAATATGAAATAGAAATATAGTTATCTCTCTTATAAGCAACTCTGCTATCATTTTTGGTTTTTCTATTATATAGAAATAAGCTCAAACTCCTAATTATAAGTACTTAAATATTTCTCTGTGTATTTAGGTGCTTGTATCTTGTTTTACTGTAAGCACATTAATGGCTACTAGGTAGAGTAGAATAGGATCAGAATTTTTGTTTCAAATTTTACTGACTAAAATATAGGGGATAGTTTAAAAACAATATTAGAGGCAGAAAATCATATAGGAGGCTGTTATAGTTATCCAACAAAAAGATGTGTGTGTGTGAGAGAGAGAGAGAGACAGAGAGAGAGAGACAGAGAGAGAGAGAGAAATGAGAACAAAAATTACCAACTAGAGAGAAGACAGAGAGTGGGAAAATTAATGGGCAGATTATATAATCCTGGAGGAAGTTTAGAGATTGGTGGTGGAAAACAGGTGTCCAAAAAGGAGATAGATAAGAAAAAGTGAGTGAGAAACCTAGATATCCAAGAATCTTTTCAAGAAGTAGTGAAAAATAAATACGCTCAATGTAGCCGATAATCACTGGATTGGGCAATGAGAAAGTCATTATTATTAATGAGCAAAATTTTGGTTGAGTTGTTGAGTTGGGGTAGTATTACAGTAGATTAGGAGTGAATGGTAAGTAAGGATAGTTGAGCAATCTTTAGAGAAGTTTAGGTGGGAAGCAAAAGGAAACATTCAGTAATAGAGCAAAATCTAGATTAGAAGATGCTTAAATGACAGATGATTAAAAAAAGAGAATTGAAGTGTGATTATTAAATAATTGACTAAGAACATTTGGAGTGACATCAAAATGATGCCCACATCCTAAATCCAAAGAAATTTGGTCTTGGCTTTAATTGTTGTAAAAAGAGAGCAGCAACTGGATACAAATTTTAAGTCTCTGTAGTAATAGATGAGATTATTTAGATAGGAAATAATAAGCCACTTTGGTTGGACTTTGTATCAATGGGAGAAAAATGATTGGTCCATTAATATATTTTCATACTTCTGCTGATAGTTAGGAAAATGATATACCAGTCACATCTGTACTTTTTCTGTCAGCATACAGATCCAGGAATAGACTCTAAATTAGTTACCGTGAAGCCAGCAAGCCCATGCAAGTGTTGTAACTCACGTTTTTGAAATTTCACCATTTCCCAAAGCAAGTTGACCCAATGATCTATATTTAGTGGTGATTTTTATTCCCAGATGTCAAGAACAGCTTCTTTGCTGGCAGTAGGTCCTTGAGGATGCATTTTCCCTAAGCTTTAAATAGCATCCTTTAGGGAACTTGTATTACCCAAGATATAAAAAGATTAATAAGGATTTAAAATTAAATAACTCCAGTAATTCCTTTAATGGATGTGCATCCAAACTGTTTCCTTGGTTAATATTATAACGGCTTATTTATCACCACATTCCTTAGAAATAACTCTCTTAAGTTTGCAACCAGAGGGTTTCAGTCATAATGCAGTGCAGAGGCCACAGGCCTTATTTCTTGGCACAACACGAGCAACCTTGCATAAGTCCATGTGTGAGACTTTGGAGAGCCTATCCCCTTCAATCCCCTGTGTAAAGTTTCTTTTTAAAGACATCTGAATTTTATCTGTGTCTTTCTGGCTTTCATTGAGAATGTTTATTCAGTTCAATGTGAGAGAATTGAACTCTCGACAAGGAGCATGATGAATTTTCTAATTCAAACTGGGTACCAAGAGGTGGCCTGTCATCATTTTCCTTTTGTTGCACTGAAAAAAAAAAAAAGCAAATGAGTCTCCTTGAGAGCAGTTCCCACTTCTGTTTCAAGTTCCCCCATCAAGTCATTAAACATTCTCTGGGTTTTGTCAACAGCCTGGTAAACATCCAGAGAAAGAATCAAAATAAGAACGTTTATTTAACATTCTTCTCCTCCAACTGCTGATTAGAATAAATAGTTTGGATAAAGCTCCTATCTGATCCAACAATCACAAAAAGAAAGTATTTAGCTATTGGAGAAGTTTAGATTGAGTTAGAAATACTTTAAACAGCAAAGAATTTTTTGCACACTTTGATATTTTCTTTATCTTCAACTCATCTTGTTACAGCAATGTCAGAGCTAAACATTAATGTTGAGTAACTACTGAGAAAGCTCCTTAGAATCTGAGTAAAAATGTAGGCATTGATTTCCAGAAAAAGCTATGGGCTAGAAAGCCTCAAACTCCACGTTCCATTTTAACTAACTGTAAGAAGTTGAGTTTGGATAGCTATTTCCAAGAATTGCTTTTTCAGACTTTAAGTGAAATGTGTCCTGATTCTATTTATCTCTAGAGAACCCAATTAACTTAGCCAAAAGGGAGGAAGTGTTTCTAATTATCAAAAAGATTTTTAGGCTTATAGGAGGTCAGACATAATATTGTAATGCCTCATTTTATGTCTCTGTGCAAGCTTTTTCAAGAAAATATGTTGTAATCCTAAATAAAGACCTTATGTATAAATATACTGCTAAGTATATAAAAGACGTATTACCATCTTTTGTAACTTACAATTCAGATTTTAATAGAGTAGTTGTGGTTCAGTAAATTAAATAATTAGCAGATCAGATTTTTAACATTGCATTCAAGATTCTAAATAGTTCACAAAATCTCCTCTACCTCCAGCTCCTACCAACTTTGCTCTTATTATCTATCCTATGCACCCGACATAGTATAAATACAGGATCCACAAGATGCCGCACACTTCAGTGCATTTCTGCCTTTTCTCAGCCCTCTACTTAAAATGCTCTTTTTATTCCTTAAAGCTGATTATCATCCTATTATTCCTTCTAAAATGACCTCAAATGCCACCATGGAACATTATCTTTACTCAAAACAGTGATTGACCAACAAACTATGGCTCCAGACATGGATATTGGGCAGACATTTCCTGGAAAAAGAATAAAATAAACCTGGCACTTTGAGAAAAACGACTGACAGTAATTGTGATAAAATTAGAGCTGTCAAAAATAATGAAGATTTTGGAAAACTTTCACCTACCACCATGAGTTTTGTAGTTTCCCGATACTTTAAACAGTTTTCTGATGAAATCGGTGAGGACATTAATGAATGTGACTTTTTGATAATGTATAATGAAATATGTCAACTTTTGGAAGAGCTACGTAAGTCAATGATCTGTTTCCTGAATAAAGAATATATGAAGTTACAAAATCACATATAAGTAAAGCAGCCATTTAAAGTGTAAAAAATAAAACTAGTGGATATTAATATGATGAGGTAAGAAAAATTGGTATGATTTCAGATTTTACATTCCAGCTAACTTTTAAAAAACTAATACTTGCCAGGTTTTGGTATAATATCAAAGAAGAATATTTGCAATTATCTGAAAATGCTCCTCCCTTTTTCAGTTACTATGTGTGGGAATACAGATTTTCTTCATATACTTCAACAACAACAACCACAAAAACCAATACTCCATAGATTGACTGCAGGATAAAAAAAGAAAAAGTAAGAATCCAACTATCTTTGATGAAGACACGAAGAGTTTTCCAAAAGTGTAAAACAATGCCTCACTTGTCACCGAAATTTTTAATACATGATTTTTTTTCAAAATAACTGCCAGTAAATGTGCTTTTGAAAGTGTGGGTGTGTGAGAAAGCAATTTCATAAACCTTAGCTCAATATATTTTCTGAATCCAAGTAAATTATTTTCCTGATTAAGAAAAAGTATACATATATTCCTGACAATGTTGTTTAAATTTAAAGATTCTTTAATGATTTTAGGTTTAATACAAATTATTTTAATCTCTTTCTTCCCACCTAAATTTGGTAAAAGGAGGGAAAATGGAGATGGGGCTAAGCAAGTACTACAACTCTCAGTGGAGCAAGAAAGTGTTAGCTTCTCAGTCTTGATCTGAGATCTAGGATACTTCCTGTATCATACATGCAGTCATTTGTAATCTGATGTTCTGCATAGAGGGGCTTGAGGTTCCAAGGGTGCATGTTGGGTGAAAGGGAATAAGTTAAGTAATATGATGTGAGAATACCTATAAAAAGCATATCCACTAGAATTTTGATATATTATAATCACCACATTGTTTTATAGTTATGTATATATATATGTGTATATACACATATGTATATATATACACACATACACTTTATATTTTCTTGTTCCTCCATTACATCTGTTTTATAAGCTAAATATGTTGGGGACATTTTCTTTTGCCATTAAATATTCTCTAGATTATAATTTTTAGAAGTTGAATAATATTTCATCATATGTCTTCTAGAGGACATATTATACTTTAAAAGACTCTTGTTGAATATTTAGATGTTTCCAATGTATTATTATGAACAATGAACTTATGTGAACATCTCTTCATCTGTTCACTCAAATCTTTGTATCCATTTATGATTATTTCCTTAGGACAAATTCCTGGCAAAGGAGTTCTTGAGTCAAAGACTATATGTATTACTAAAGCTTGGGAATTTTTTTCTCCATATTATCCTCTAGAATAGGTGTACAGATTTACATTCCAATGATATATGTAGGAGTGGCCATTATTTCATATATGGAATGGTCATTTAGTTATCTTTTGTGAATATTGTATATATATTTATTTATTGCCAATTTTATTATTTGCATGTTAGGCCCCTTGTTATTGTTTTAATTATTTGCACTATAATCCTTTTAATGATATGATAATAATGCCTGCCTGTTCTTTCTTTTGGTGACATTTGCCTATTTACTCTTTTATTTTTAAACTTTGTCAAGCATTTTTTTTAATGAATGTTTTTTTAAAAATAGCAAATGCCAGATTTTTATTTTTCTTAAATTTCAATTGAGAAATTTAACCTCTTCATATATTTTTACAATTAATATCTAAGTTCAGTCTTAATTCTGTCATCTTCTTTGCTTTCTATTTTTAATTTTTTTTAATACAAGCTTTTTTTCCTCCTGTCTTTTGCTTTTTAAGCTTGTTTTCTCTGCACTTCTCTTTAGTAATATGGATACTTAACTTTTCCAGCTTTGTTGAGGTTTAATTGATAAATAAAAGTGTAATATATTTAAAATGTGTAATATGATGAATTGACATGCGTGTGCATTGTGAAAGGATTCCTCACTTCGAGTTTAACAAATCCATCAAGTCACATATTTACTTTTTTTTTTTTTTTTTTTTTGGTGAGAAAATTTACCTTCTGCTCTCTTAACAAATTTTAGTTTTACAATACAGTAGTGTCAACAATAGTCACCATGCTATACATTAGATCCTTATACCTTGTTTACCTTATAACTGAAAGTTTTTACCCTTTTACTAGTTTCTTCCTACTTCTACCCCCACCCCACCCCCAGCTTGTGGAAACCACTTTCCTACTTTCTGTGTTTGATTTTTTTCCTTCAGAGTCCACACAAGTTATAAGTGATACCACGTAGTATTTGTCTTTTTCTGTCTTAGTATAGCATCTTCCAGATTCACCCATGTTGTCCCAAATGATAGAACTTCCTTCTTTTTTAAGCCTGAATATATTCTAGTGTGTGAACATTGCTGCAACTAACTTAACATAGGGCTACAGTTATTTTGTGATTTCTGGATCCTATAGTAGTCCTATTTTTATTTTCTTCAGGAGCCTCCATACTGTTTTCCTCAACAGCTATACAAGTTTACTTTCTCACCAGGATTATACAAAGGTTTCTTTTTCGCCATATCCTCACCAGCATTTGTTATCTCTTGTCCTTTGATAATAGTCATCCTAATAAGTATGAGGCAATATCTCATTGGGCTTTTGATTTGCATTTCACTGATGAGTAGTGATGCTGAGTACCTTTTCATGCACCTATTGGCCATTTGTATGTCTTTGGAAAAAAATGTTTATTCAGGTCCTTTACCCAATTTTTAATTGGGTAAATTATTTTTTTGTTTGTTTGTTTGTTTGTTTTTGCTATTTGAATTGTATGTATTTCTTTTATAGTTCAGATATTAACCCCTTATTAGATATACAGTTCACAAATATTTGCTCCCATACCATAGGTTGCCTTTTCATTTCGTTGATAATTTCCTTTGCTATGGAGAAGTTTTTTTGTTTGTTTGTTTTCATGTATCCCCATTTCCTTATTTTTACCTTTGTTGTCTTTGGCTTTGGTGCTAAATCTAAAAAAAATCATGTCAAGACCAATGTCAAGGAGCTTACCCTCTGTGTTTTCTTCTTGGAGTTTTATGGTTTCAGGCCTTAATTTCAAGAATGTATTCTATTTTGAGTTGATTTTTATGTATGGTATAATACAGTGTCCAGTTTCATTCTTTCATATGTAGCTATCCAGTTTTTCCATTACCATTTAATGAAGAGACTCTCCTTTCCCCATTGGATCTTCTTGATTTCTTTGTCAAAAAACTAATTGACTATATATGTATGGGTTTGTTTCTGGCCTTTCTATTTTATTAATTGATCTATGTGTGTGTTTTTATGCCAGCACTATACTATATTGATTACTGTAGTTCTGAAATATAGTTTGAAGTCAGAAAGTTATGATGCTCCCTTTGTTCTTTTTTTTTCAAGATTACCTTGGCAATTTGGGGTCTCTTGTAGTTCTATAGTCTATGATATGGATACTTTAGATTCTGCTCCTTAGGGAAGTTGTGGTTAATTTTTAGTTATTAAAATACATTCTAACCACAGCAAAAATATTTACCTAGCATCTGTTTCATAATTAGAGTAATAACACTTGAATTCTTTCTCTGTTGCATTACCAACCCAGTTGTTAAATTCCATAAGGAAAACACTCCTTGGGTGAGGTTTAAACATAACTCAGAATTAAAAAGCTCACTGTAGCCCCTTATACACAGCATCAAAATTCAAGTAAGACAGCTACCGCTTTGTCATCTATCCTTTTTTATTTAAGAATATTTAAACTCACGTCTTTCTAATTATCAGTGTCAATAATGAAGATGAACCAGTGTAATATCTTTTGTAAAAATGATCATTTTAGCTCAGTTTCATTTTCTTTCTTATCTCCCTCTTATTTCCCAAATCATTGTTGATATATGAATATTAATATTAAATTATGTTTATATCATATATACAATAATATAAGAATCTTTTGGAGACATATATTATTGTAAAATCTCTGGAAACAATTATTTAGACTTAATTCTATGTTTCCTTGTTTTGTGGTTCACCACAACTTCTTTCATACGATTATTTTCTACACTTGAAATTTTGCATTATTCTTCAGTCTACCATAGCATGTATTTGGGTCCTCTTTACCAGAAGAGTATATAGGTAGCATCCTTCTTAATCCCTTGTATGTCTGATAGTATTCACCTGCTCATCTTGCACATAAAAGAATTTGGCTGGTAATAGAATTTTGCCATACATTGAAAACATGACACCATTATTTTCTGGCAGATAAATAATTTTTGTGTCTGGATGCTTGAAGTATTTGAAAAATTTCCCCTAAAATTCAAAACTTTCATGAGGTTATGTGAAGGTAACAACTTATTTGTTTTATTTTTCCTGAAACTTGACAATTTCTTCTATTCTGAGTATATTTTTTTTACAACTCACGATAAGTTTCTTCAGTTGTCTCTAATTTTCACTTTTTATCAACTCTTATCTTTTCTTAACCTCTGTTACATATATTGAAATTCTTTGGTCTGTCATATCTTAACTGTCCACATTTTAGTTATTTTCTTCTGTGTTGTGAGAGACTTTCTGGAGCTTGACTTCTGTTTCAGTTATTCCACTTTCTACAATGCTAGATATGTTTTCTGTCATTTCTTTTAAAGTTTCAAATTCAGCATCCATGTTTTTCATTTCCACATATCTTTCTCTGATGTTGTATTTTTATTTTCATGATTGCCTACTCTAGTTACATAGTTATACCTTCCTCAAATTTTCATAAGATGATTTCACTTTCCTCAAAAAAGAATATCAATAATATACTGCGGGGTTTCATATAGTCTTTTTCATATGCAGAGTATTACTGTTGGGGGAAGAAAGTAAACTGAAGTGGTGGCTTCTTTAAAATCAGCTAGTCTTACTTTCAATATTTTTAGCAGGAATTCTATAGTTTCTCTTAGTAGGGGCCTTACCATTCTCCAGTTTCTAGCACAGATTAAAGGAGTTTCTGTGTATTTAGAATGCATCCTTTCCATGCTCCATCTCTAACCTAGCTGTTGCCCTCTAATAATCTCATCCATAGGGTGAGATTTGGTGACATTTGAATCATTGTTTCTGACATTTTCCTCCAAGATTCTGCTATTCCTTCAGGATATTTCCATTCCAAAGAGTGCTTTATCCTTCCATCACCTATCACCAGAAATGTTTTAGTGCTCTCCATTATCTCCTCCTCTAAACCACTATGCACAGATATTTCAGACTGGAATTTGACATTATTCCACTAAGACTGGTGGCATTAGCATAATCCTATCCATATTTACCCTTTCTCTAAGTTTAAAAGGGAGAAAAGGGATGAAATTAAATAATTTATTAAATTATTAAACCTCAAATCATTTAGAAATCTCTCTAAAACACTGATTTTATCATATAATTCTCCTGGCTCAAAAACTGTCAGTGCAAGCAAAATGCCTGTGGGATAAAAATGTAAACATTGCAGTTTATCGTACAAGGTTGGTCATAGTATGCTTTTAAAATAGTTTTTCCAGTCCCAGCTCACATATCTCCTCAACTCAATTTTTTGCTTTAATGAGATTGTTTCCTCATTTTTTTCAATTAAGCTATATGAGATTCTACCTGCACACTTTCCTTCACACTGCATCATTGGTCTGGAATGCCTTGTGTGTTGTCAGTAAATTCTCTCCATTATTTTATTCCTAGTTCAAGACTTACTTATTTTATTGAGCTATCTAAAACTATTATAGTTTATACAGCATTTTCTTTCCTGTGTTACTCATGTAGTTGGTTAATTAGAGGATGTTGAATATTTTATCATACATGAAATGAGGAGTTGTCTCATGTCTTCTACTTAGATAATACCTTGAGAAATGCACTTAGCATTAATACTGTTTGATCTTTATTTTACTGCCAACATTATTTATGTAATAGTACTCAACAAATGCTTACTGTGTAAAGGAATAAATAAATAGGGGAAAGAAAACAAAAAGACCTGGTAGTTGGTTTTCATTTTAAGGTACTTTACATATTCTTGGGGAAAAAAGTTTAAAATTCTCACTGAAAAGTTTAACTGAATTAGAGAGAGTTTAATCTATAGTTTTCATAAGTAAGTTTAAATTCTCATAAAAGAAAATTAGAACACATTCACAGGGTATTTAGAATGACCTTCAATGGTATCATTTCTAGGGAGAGATAATATTGCCTCCTCATGGAGGGAGAATGGTGAAATGGTCTCTGAAGTGAGATAACTCTGAGTTCAGCTCTCTTCTGTGTCACTGTCTAATGGAGTCCTCTTAGGGCAATTTTCTAACTGCATTTTACCATTTCTTCATCCGTAAAATGTGAATTATAATGGCCCATGAATGATATATCAGGAAGTTAAATGGAGACTAACTGTTCAAAATACTTCTAGAACTGCAGTGTCTACTACATAGAAGATAATAAAAACCCCATTTATTGAGTATGTTTCTCTTATGTTAAAATATGTTAATTCATCAATTGTAACTTGATAAGTTGTATTATTACCTAAGTTAAAGGTACAGAAAGAGAGACAGAGAGTATAAGTACTTTTCCAAGATCATATAGTTAAAAAAAAAAAGTGGCAGTACAGTACCAGACAGTTCATGTTGTGTATATCCCGAGCCCATAACCTTGACTACTAGGCTATACTGTCACCAAGATGTATAGGGATTCTTGTATCTATTTTTATTCATCTTGACTCACACTGGCAGTCAGATCTCATGTAAGTTACTTCGTTCTTTTGCAGAGCTTGTTGGGATGTTAATGGGAAATGATAATCTTCTATTTCTCCTGAGATGTGAACATGAGGCAGGAGGGATTTAAGAAAACACTACATTACTACAGAAAGTCATAAAATCCCTTTTCTGGAGATTTTTGTTAGTATTATTTGGAATGGTTAAGGTATTTCTGGATGAATTTTACAGTATTTCATGGTCCCCTTTGAGCCCTATATTCATATAATTTGATTTTCTAAATCCATTGATATATAGTACAGGTAAGTTTTCCTTTGTGTGGAAATGAAATAGCTAGTATCCTAAGTGGGACAGAATTCATATTTCTAAATTACGCTTCTATTTATATGTATATTTGGGGGAAATTTTTTATAATTTTATTATATACATTTAAATGGAGGACTATACCTTTTTATAGTTAACAAGGAGACTGCACTCCCACAAAGTTTAAAACATTTAAATTTCAAAACCTTTTTCGTGGCTTTAATAGATCCTGCACATTTTAGTTAAAATAAATAAATGGTCATCTCAGAACATTCATAGCATAGACATATTAAGAGATATAAAAGTGGTAACAGAGAAGGAAAGAAAAGGGAAGTGACAGGATAGCAATGGAAGAACAGCTCACTGGGCTTGAGACACTACTGAATATGTATATATTCTAGCCCCAGTATCCACATTAGAGCATGATGACAATTCTGAAAGGCAGCTCCCAGTATCAGACTTTTGGACATGGATGGCGTGAACATGAGTGAATGTGTGAATGTTTTTTCTTGGCTGGACAGGAATTGTTCCTCTTTTGCCAAAGCCTTATTGTTTGTTTGAAAGATGAAATCCCTGTTCTCGATGCTGTTATAGGTAGGCACCAGGAAGCAGTAGGAACATACTGGGAGCCAAATCCTTTTTGGAAAACCAGACCAACTCTTGGAAAGAGGCTTCAAAATATTGAGTTAATATTTGTGTTGAAAATCATTCTTCCTTGGTTTGCATATCAGTTATTTAAATATCCTGAAACTGAAGTAGGAAGATAATACATTATAAAAATAGAACTGAAATGTCCTTAACTGCTTATGTGGACAAGGTCTTATGATACCATCATAAAGCCAACAATAAGAAAATCATAGCAGGATGGTGGCCAATCAACTTCCTCAATGCAAAGAGAACTATCACAGATTTTTACTTGTGAGGCCATTCCTACATTTTATCACCTTTCAGTAATGAAATTTCCCTTTACAAATAGTGCATGTAGACACATATGAGTTAGGATATGAAAGAGAAGAAATAAGTGGAAAAAGAAGTGAAAAAGCTTAAGTAGTTTAGCACTAGTCACTTGGAAGATGTCAATGAATAGCAGTCCCTTCCCCTTTACAAAAATCTTCTCGATAGCCCTTAAATACTAATGCTATGCCCATTTTCCAGAAAGGCAAGTAAAGCCTAATTACTTGAAGATAATGGAGCTGGGCTTGACCAGTCTTTGTGACCACAAATGCCCAGTAAAAGCTTTTCACAACATCAGGATCTTTCTCCAGTTGCACTGGCTTTCCCAGAACTATGGCAAAGACCTTTTTTTTCCTGTTTAATTGATGCAATTTCTTCTCAAGATGTCTGATTTAATGAGCAAACCTTTCTCTCACAAGGCATTAGTGCTTTAAAGTTTGGACCTCTGGAGTTAGTCTGAATTTAAAGACAAGCTCTGTCAACAACTATTGTGTAATCTTGGAAATTACTTTTAAAATGTGGTGTACAAAACAGTAAAAGGACATTAAGAATGAAGGAAATTTGAATAAAGTGTGGACTTAAGTTGAGAATAATGTATTGGTTCCTTAATTGTAACCACACTAATGTAAGATGTTAATTATAATGTTAGGACTACCTTGGGGCTTAGGGTATATGAGAACTAATTACAATTTTTGTATAAATGTAAAAGTGTTCTAAAAAATAAAGTTTGTTTTTTAAAAAAACTATTCTTCAGTGTCCTCATGGTTTTCTTATGAAAATTTTGATGAATTAATATATATAACAGAACTTTGTTACTGGTAAATTGAATATGCAAATAAGTGTTAGTTATTTTTTAAAAAGTGTTAGCTATTTGGGGAGATGTTTAGGGCAATGGGAAGTTTTGGCAGAGAAGGGAAGTTTGTTTTTATTGGGAATCTACTTAAAGTGTGCAGAGAACCAGTAGAGAGACTAAAGAGTTCCTGCCTTCCTTCGTACTAAAAGTTTGTAGAGCAAAAGTCTTATCAAGGTTGTGCTTTTTAAGATCAGCAAGTATTCCTAGATCTTCCAGAAGGAGTTGACTAGCCTGCTTTTCTCCAGCCTGCCCCCAGTTACAAAGCAGGGTCAGGTGAGACTGAAGAGAAACACAAAGAGAGGAATTGAACTAAGCACTGAAGAGAAGCAAATTAATACCACATACAAGTTAGGAGCATTCTGCTGAAGATTCAATGTGGCTGGCTGTCTGTACTATGAAACTCAATGTTGGAAACTCAATATTCTGCTGCCTAAATTTCTCAGTCACCAGTCGCCAATCACTAAATTCCCTCACTCCTCAATATTTGGCTGTATTGCCTTCTGTTGCAATTTTCTTACATAGGATGAAAACTTCTGTGTAGTGCCAAAGAAAGAAAGCATATGTGAAAAGATAGCACATTCATTAGGAAATGAAACTAGGTGTCAGATGAAAAGAATTAAGGACTAAAATGAGTATCTATGAATCATCTTGAGAAAGCTTGCCGTTTGGTTCACTTTCTGTATGTTACAAATTTGGGGGACAATTTTCCTGCCCCCTTCTTAATACAGTGCTCATTTTATCTTCTGGTGGAAAACTGGATCACAAAAACAGTGAACCCCTAACTTCAAAAGACTTTCTAGTAGCGGAAATTACACGCTGATTCTCCCCAGTCTTCAGTTGTACTTCTAACAAGCTTCTAGACCTTTGAACCACACTTTGCTGAGTATGGTTATGAAGAGTTAACCTAAGGTGCACTATACTCTGCCTGCTCATGATGTTTTAACTCAGTAAGGGCCAGGGGTCCTGTCTGTCATTGGCTGAATAAGCTCCTGTGTTCTGAAACTCTCAAGTAATTCTAAATGTCTTCCTTAAAAAAAAAAATTTAAAAAAAAAAAGATTGCTTAGCTCAGTACTCCTCAGCTTTGGCAGTACCAGGGATACTTTCACAAATTTCCCCTATGCAGTCTACAGAGATTTTGATTTAGTTGGTCTAGTACAAGCCTGAGAATTGGTATTTTTTAAAGCTTTCCTGATGACTGTATCATGCAGCCAAGATTGAGAACCACTGTAGAAGTGAGATCAGCTTAATTAATACCTTTTTACTTTGGCTCATTTGTTAGTTAGCTTCCTCACTTTCACCCAAATGGTACTAAGTTCTGCAGGAAAACAAACAAAAAGTGACCACTAGCCTCTAGGATTCTGAAATCAAATGTGTTTGAAAAATGCTGTGTACTGTAGTTCTTACCCCTTTCTTAGAGATTCACTTTGCATGTATTAAAGCTATGTAGGTTATCAGAGTTTCTGTTGAATACGAACAGAATGTTAGAGCGATGGGGCTATCAGCAAGCTGACAGAAAATGGACTTTGGGCAGACGTTTGTGTAGGTTTACACATCTATGTGGTGTCTTTAAAACCTCCCCTACCAAAAATGAACCGGTCTCTAGAGATGAGACTGACAGCAACGTGGGTGACAAAGTCTCCTTGGCCTAATTAAGGACATGGGTATCAAGTTTGTATCCATGTAAAACACATTAATGATAAGATCTTTAAACAGCATGATCATAGCTCTTGTCCCTCCAGCCTGTTGATCAGAAAGGAAGAGGAAAAAAAAAGTGTTATAAACAGTAGGGACAAACCTCGGCTTCCCTTGGATCTGTGTAAGGAAGGAAAAGTGGTGTCTTCTGTCCTCAGCATAGGACTCTGAATACAATCAGGACCAACTGCTGACAGATTTCTCCTTCACTCCACCCTTGGAACCAGGCCAGAAGCTGGGCTTCAAAGTATATCTAAGTGAAAGTTCATTTCAGCTTTATCAACAAACATGAGTGCAGCCAAGTAATTCTGAATTACCCTTATATAAACAATGTTTATCTGTTATTTCCTTTTGAAAATAACTATTGTGTTTTTTGAATAAACCAATAAAATATTGTTTTTCTTTCTGATTCTGACATGTTTGTTTATACAAATTCCAACAGTAAAACCTGCTTTTAAAGATTCCCAGGATTTGAAAAACAGTCAGTATTTTGCCCATGAGTGTGAGTGCAAACACAAAAAGGGATATTCTGCATGACTGAATATTAAATATTACTACAAAGTGTTCCTCCCCTCTTCAAACTTTAGTTTCCTTATTAGTAGAATGGGGTGAATTATACCTACCTTAGAGGTAACAAGGATAAAGTGAGAAAATGTTCACTGTATTTAACAGCTTTTACTTATTTATTTGTTTGTTTTTATTGAAGTATAGTCAGTTTACAATGTTGTGTCAATTTCTGGTGTACAGCATAATGAATAGTTCAGTCATACATATACATACATATATTCGTTTCCATATTCTTTTTCATTATAAGTTACTACAAGATATTGAATATAGTTCCCTGTGCTATACAGTACTATACAGTATAAACTTGTTGTTAATTTTCTATATAGTAGTTAGCATCTGCAAATCTCAAACTCCCAGATAATCCCTTCCCCCACTCCCTCACTAACCATGAGTTTGTTCTCTGTGTCTGTGAGTCTGTTTCTAATCATATTTAACAACTTTGAAAGCCAAAACAAATTCAAATTAAGTCTATCCTGTCCTACACTCAATTTGTGCATGACCCAGTGATGGGACTGAGAAAGAATTGTGTCATGCACTTGAGGTTAACCTAGGGAACTTCTTGAGTGTGCATCAAACTCAAAGGCAGAGATACCATTTCCGCTTCATCTACTCTCAAACTCATTGAGATTCATTCTGCTTTTAATAAGTGCAAACAGACACAAAAGTTTGCATTGGTATCTCCACTTAGGCCTTTACTTTTTAGAATCAGTGCTTTCCAAACTGGTTCTCACAGAGCTCAAATACTTCCTCAGGGGTATTGGCAGGGGACAGAGGAGGAATGATCATAGGTTCAAATAGGTGCTTTCATTTCCAATTAGGCAGCTTTATTCCTACTCACTTATAATTACTGCTCTGGAATAAGACTTCTAGGAAGGAAAGCATTTTACAGCTAAAGTAAGTGTGGTAACCATTGCTTTAAAGAATTACAGGAGATAGAGCACTGCCTAGGATGAAACTATCTCAGTCCTCAGTGAACAAAATAATAAATGCACAAATGGCTTCCCATTTCCCTACCAACTCTATTAATATTTCTTTTAAGTTGTATGTTAAGTAGCAATTTGTATGTTAAATTTCATTTCGACAATGACTTCCTATGCACTTTCAGATCTTTGTTTCCACTAAAAAGTGTTTGTTTTTTCTCCTACCTCATTGAAATACATAGTCAATAAAAAGGCATTTGTCAATTTGGTTAAAATACATTATGTGAAATGTCATTTTATTGGAATATGCTGTTCAAGCTATCATTCTGGACATTCAACAAAGTGTGTAGAAATCAAACAAACAACAGACATGGCCACATGGGTATGCTTTCAGGGGGCTGTATAGGAGTCTCTAATATGTACTCTGAAGTTTTATCCTAAATCACTGTTCATATTTTAAAGGTATTTGCTGACCTCTGCATAGCAGCTTTTGCATATTTGCTAGCAGGATAATTCCAAATACAAAGAGAGAGGCATCAGATAAACAAATCAAATTACAGTAGCACTTCATTAAATGCAAGGATGTGAAAGTTCATTTAGTCTAAGAGAACTCTGGGACATGAGGTGCACTAATACTCACATTATAGGGGTCCAAGAAAGAGAAGAGACATAGGACCTGAGAAAATTTTTGAAGAAATAACAACCGAAAACTTCCCCAACTTGGGAAAAGAAACAGTCACCCAAGTCCAGGAAGCATAGAGAGTTCCACACAGGATCAACCCAAAGAGGAACACACGAAGACACAGTCATCAAATTGATAAAAATTAAGAATAAGGAGAAAATATTAAAATTAGCAAGAGAAATGCAACGAATGACATACAAGAGAACTCCCATAAGGTTATCAGCTGATTTTTCAGCACAAACTCTACAGGCCAGAAAGGAGTGCATGATATATTTAAAGTGATGAAACAGAGGAACTTAGAACCAAGAATACTGTATCCACCAAGGCTCTTGTTCAGATTTGAAGGAGAAATAACACATAAACAAAAGCTAAAAGAATTCAGCACCACCAAACCAGCTTTACAACAAATGTTAAAGGAACTTCTCTAGTCATCAAACTACAAGAAAAGAGAACAAAAAGAATAAAGAGGAAAAAAAAGACCTACAAAAGATTACTTTTATGGTTCCATACAAATTTTGGAATTTTTTGTTCTAGTTCTGTGAAAAATGTCATGAGTATGTTGACAGGGGTTGCATTGGCTCTATAGACTGCTTTGGGTAGTACAGCCATTTTGCTAATGTTGATTCTTTCAACCCAAGAGCAGAAGATATCCTTCCATTTCTTTGTATCATCTTCAATTTCCTTCATCAGTGTTTTGCAGTTTTAAGAGTATAGGTAACCTCCTTGGTTAAGTTTATTTCTAGGTATTTTTGATACAATGGAAATGTTTATGCCAGTTATAAAATTCTGGGTTTTAAAGTGCAAAAAAAAAAAAAAAAAAAAAAACCCAAAAGTGAAGGGTCACAAATGGCAAAATATCCTTTTTTATGGGTTAGTTGTATTCCATTGCATATATATGCTACATCTTCTTTAACTAGTCACCTACTGATGTGCACTTGGGATGCTTCCACTTCCAAGTCTTGGCAATTACAAATAATACTGCCATTAATAGCGGGGTGTGTGTACCTTTTTGAATTAATGTTTTTGTTTTTCTCAGATATATGCCCAGGAGTGGAATTGCTGGGCCATATGGTGGTTCTGTTTTTAGGTTTTTGAGAAACCTCCACATTGTTTTCCATACTGGCTGCATCAATTTACATTTCTGCCAACAGTGTACAAGGGTTCCCTTTCTCCATATCCTTACTAACTTTTGTTATTTGTGTTCTTTTTGATGATGGCCATTCTGACAGGTGTGAGATAATATCTCCTTGTGATTTTGATTTGCATTTCCCTGTTATTAGTGATGGTGAGCAACTTTTCATGTTCCGTTTGGCCATCTTCATTTCTTTTGGAAAAATGCCTGTTCAGTTCTTCTGCCCATGTTTTAAATGGGTTGTTTATTTGCTTATTAATTGAAGTACAGTTGATTTTAAATGTTGTCTTAGTTTCTGGTGTACAGCATGAATGGACTTGGAGGGCACTATGCTAAGTGAAATAAGTCAGATAGAGAAAGACAAATGCTGTTAGATATCACTTACATGTGGAATCTAAAAAAATACTACAAAATAGTGAATATAACAGAAAAGAAACAGACTCACAGACATAGAGAAGGAACTAGTGGGGAGAGGGAAGGGGGAGGGGCAAGATGAAAGTGGAGGATTAAGAGGTACAAACTATTAGATATAAAATAAGCTGCAGGGATGTATTGTACAATGGGGGAATATAGCCAATATTTTATAATAACTAGAAATGGAGTATAAACTTTAAAAATTGTGAATTACTATATCATATACCTGTAACATATACATCAACTATATTTCAGTTTAAAAAATATGATATAAAATAAATACATAAAAAAGAAAAAGAAAAAGAAAGTTCATTTAATAATTATGAATACAAAAAGCTGACCTATTAAACATAAGCCTTATTAAAAGATATATGAATATCAAATACTAAATATTTAAATATAAAATTCAAACACTGCTAATGCTATGGAATTTTTTTCAGAAGAATTCAATTATTCGCCAAATTTGATTCAGACTGGTGTATATATTTTTGGACTGTTCTTCCAAATAATCACAGGTGAAAAATGTTATTTTTTCATCAAGTTAATCTAAGCAGGTTTGGGGGAAGGTAGGATTTATTTCTCTTTCATTAAAAGCAACAACGAGAGAATGTATTTCTTTTCTTTTGTTTCTTTCTTTTTTGTTTAAATCAGGTCATCTCTCTAGAGAGGACCAAAGAGGAGAACAAATGAATTTTACCAGTTATTTCATGGAGTAGACTATACTTTCCATGTGTTATCATAAAAAGATTTTATTTAATGTTTTTAAAGTTATCAGATGAATGACAAAAACTCTGAAACCCCAATATATTTCCCTTTTGCTAAAGTTTGTTTTAAAATATAAATTCGTAGTATCTTCTTTGAAATCAGTATATGAGGTTCCTTCAGGGGTATGTAAGAAGATATCTGTTGTAGCATTATTTTTAGTGCTGATGATTTGGAGGCAAACTGGATTCCATCCAGGGAGAATGGATAGCTGAAATGTGAAGGATGTGCAACATGGAAAATTGTAGAGCAATTAGATACTATGGATCAGATTAATGCAATGTTAATTGACCCTAAAGACATAATAATGGTCAATGCAAAGGACAGAAGAGAATGTGACATATAACATAGTACTATGTATGTAAACTAAGTCTCTCTGCACCCTGAAAAACAATACATATTTTGCAAGAGTACATATAAACCAAAAAAAAAAAAAAGTGCATTGATTGAAGAGTAAGATTATTTCATTCAGTCCTGTGCAACCACAGGCCACTGAAAAAGAGTGTATAATGTTAGTTCTCCATCATATATTGATTAAGAAATACAAAGAAAAGAAATAAACAACATAATGCTTATCATGCTTCTTCTCTTTCTTATGTATAATTTTTTAAAAGAATTAAAACTGAATATTTACAGGACCAGTAAAAAGGTCAGGATTATTAGCTACCTTGAAGTTAATTTAATCGTCATTTCTGGTATTAAAATTCTCTTTATACCGTTTCCTTCAGATGCCTGTCAAACCAACTCAGGAACATCTGTCCTGGAGAGGGCTCTGTATTTTTTGAAGAAGCACACTTTTTTGGAGTGTACGAATTTATTCCATTAACAGCAAAGCCAATGGGAGAATAAATAAGACTAAACTTCTTTGTGCAAAATTTATTTCCTCATTAGATATAAGGCAGTGTTTTCTCAAAGTTGAGGAAATGACCATTGACATTAGTATCAGGGAGAAAGTTGTTTAAAATGGGAACACCTGGACCCCACCCCAGATCTACTGAATGAGAATGTCTGGGTGTGAAAATTTGAATTTTTCACAGATACCCTACCCCCCACGTCTACTAAGTGATTCTTATGTTCATGAAAGTTAAGAACTAATTGTACAAGGAAGCAACATTAAAGTAAAATTCACTCTACTTCTGTTCCTATTCGTAACACTTTAGATGTCTGGTAGTAAGCTATTTTATATCTTTCCTATATATCAAGTTCGCACTTCATCTTTCTCCTCTTTCATTGTTCTAAGACATCAGATTCACAATGAAATTTAAACTAAAGGAAACAGAATCTATTAGCATATTTTATATTTATAGTCTTTTTGTTGTTGTTGTCGAAGAATCCAAAACCATCAGGAATAAACTTAAAACGTGATTACACTTATGACTTTCTATCATAGTAACAAAGAATCATTCCTTTCCTAGAGATCCCTGTAGTTATCCAATTCAAAAAATCCTTTTCCTTTGAATACTGTCGAAGAAAAGCAAACACTCACTCACTCACTGGCTTAGTTAAAAGAAGGCAGTATGGGTAAAATGTTAAGATCTGGCAGTAAAGTTACACTTACCGCATATGCATATCTGTTTTACTAAGAGAGGATACTACAGAGGACTTTGAGCAAGAGCAACACTGTTTTGAGATGTAAGTTCTGAAGCTGAAATTCATTGCTCTGTGCTAATGAGAGGACCTGTGCCCACCGCCCCCACCACCCTACCCCAGCCCCGTCATTCTGTCATTCGTAAAATCTGAAAATTTACATTTATGATGAGGGGGGAAAAAGGATAGGAAAAGATATTCTTTTGACAATACATCCTGTTGAAATGGACAGTGTATTATCTGGCATACAGTGATCAAGTTATTGTGCTTTTTAAGGCTGTTATCTTCCTCATTGATTCAACATTGCAAATGTTTGGAATTCTGGCAATGATGCCGAGACTTGGTACTTACAACATTTTTCCTTATAGACTCTCTCCAGAAGCTCAAAGAAAACGGCTTCTACTGCTTAAACACCCATAATTGACTACACACTCACACATGCGTGTGCATGCATGTACAAGAGTGCAAGTGTCTGCACATTCACAAGCACACACACAGCTTATTGGTCTGAGAATAGAAATCTGGCCCTTTGGTGCATTACAAAGAATACCGAGGGCCAAAACTCTTAGGGCTGGAAAATAGCTAATGTTCTTGCCAGTGAGTTAAAGCTGGAGTATCCCCTTTGTCATAGCCAAATTTATGACATGGATCAAAAACTATAAAAAGCTATGTTGCATCCTGCCATTAAGGAGAATTAATATTTTCAGTGGTATGTTAACTGACGTTTTTCCAGTGTCTCTCGTTAAAAGCAGATTGTTGACTTTTCATCATGGTGTGCCAAACATTTTCATTGAAACCCTAACAAGACTTTCATCTTAGAACCATTATTTCTTAATGGACTTGGATAGGGGCAACATAAAGGAATGGCTTTGCTTTGCAGTACTGCGGCATTTGGCAATGGCCGTCATTAGTGTGTTGGGCCTTGCTGAATCACTACACATGCAGACATTTAAGGCATTTCCAGTGTGACTTGGTCTTTCCCTTGAAGCACACTTCATGTTTTATCTATTATGCTTAAGCAACATAGGTTCTTTTTCTACTTTCATGTATCTTTATTATAGTTCTTTCTATTCAGCTACTCAGTAAAAACTACAATTAATCAGATCATTCACACACAGAGCTTTTTTTGCTTCTTATTTTTTTATGAAGAATATATATCTGTGGAATTTTCTTCTGTGCTTAGGAAATCAGTGCATCTTTAAAAACTTTTAAGCCCCAGTAAATTAGCAATAAACTATACAACATTAGTTGTTCAGATTCACCAAATATGTATGTTTTCATTTATCATTGTCTTGATGTGAACTGGAACTGACTGTACTATAGCAAAGTGAGTCTGTAGGCTAGAAGACCAAAAGTGCCATGAAAATAGAATGGACCCTTACACCTGGCTGAGTTTGAAATACGTGACGTGAAAATGATTATGATACAGCCAGTGAGCTGATGCCGAGCTGATGCTATTTTGCCCAGTGGTCCTTCTTTTCTCTTAAATACATATTTAGAGTCAATGACAATTACAAGATGGAAATTTTGGCTTTTGACTTGGGTTCTCAGTTAAATGTGTTGGCCTGTATGTCAGTTAAATGTCTTATGATGTAGTTGATCAAATTGTGCAGTATGACTATAGATCACACCACTGTGAAACCAGCAAGCTGAGAGTCACCTGAAGTTAGCTGTCAAAGTCAGATAAACTTCTGAAATCCAAGAATGCATGAAAGAGGACTGTTTATCCAAGAACTACTTAATTCTAGAATCCAGGTTTTATTGAATTTAATATGCCTCCCAAGAAGTTTTATGATTTGGAAACCAGCATGAATTAAATACATACTACAGAATCCTTTATTTGGAATATAAGTATAGCTATTCAATTTTTATTCCTAGGAAGCAAAAGTCATTGCACTTCCTCGAAATACATTATTTCAGATGCTTTTGACTGCGAGTGACAGGTTTTTACAACAGTGTGTCAAACTAGGAAAGTTATCAATATACCTCACGTGAAAAAGTCCAGAAATTACCCATCCCAGATGGGTAATTGAGTAGTAGCTCAAGTTTGTAGGGCCATGGTCAGCACCTTTGCCATTAGCTTTCCCTTACAATTGCAAGACTAGTGAAGCTCCAAGCATCACTTCCTAATACAACAACATCCAAGGCTAGAGCAAAAGTAATTGAGGCTTTTTACTCACACCTCTTTCTTTTTTCTCAAAGAAAAAACGTTCTCAAAAACTCAATAAATTTCCCCTGTGTTTTTGTTAGTTTAAGTGGTTGTTTTTAGCAAGCAGTGGTACATATGTAAGGTAAATACAAATTTTTAAAAAGTTTTTTGGTTAAAGTTTCTATTGTGTCTAAACAGGCATGCAATTAAAATATTTAATTAATTGTACAACTTGGAAACTAACCAGAATAGAAGCAGTGACCAATCAGAATGGATGCCTTGTATAGTGACCAGAGAGTGTTCAATTGAGAACTGGCTGAATTGACTTGTCTTCACTTAGCATTTCTAAGTTTTTAGCTAAAAGGGCTTTAAAATAGGTGATGGCAACCCACACTGGTGATGTCCTCCACCAAACTATCAGTTTCTTGATGGTAAATAGTGTATTTTACTGAAGACTGACTCCCCGAAATTCAGCATGGCACTTCAAACTCAGATGGCACTCAGTATCTGGTGAATTAATCAATGAATAGATGTAGTCAATCACAGAAAATATGGATTCACTTACTATGAAATTAAATTCTATTCTTTTTTAACTCTTCCATCTGTTACATTCTTTATTTGAATTTCAATAGTTTTTCCCTTCTTTAAGCTTTTATTTGTCCTTTTATGGAATATAACTACAGTTGGTTAGAATCTTTTATTCTTGATATGATGAAATACCTAACCATTTTATCATTGATATAACAGAGTGTAGGTCTCTGTGACTTTTGAAGGGAAGCAGAATTTGTGACCCTAAAATATGTCTCTCTGGTATAAGGATTATTTTAGGCTTATTATTTTTAAGAAACAGCAGACTTAGGAAATGCTCTGAAAAGTGAATAGAAATTACACTTTTATAAGAGACATTTACTTTTATAAGGGAAATCTCCATTTGTAAGAGTGTCTCCCTTCGTGTACAAGGAAGAGGAAGATGTCTAAATCTCTAGAAACTCTTCTCTAAGGAGAAGGCAATGACCTAAATCTGCATTACAACCTTACCCTTATTTACTGTGCTTTGCCTGATAAGCTCCCCAAACTGGCTCGCCCACCTCCCAACATCTTCTTTTGTCTTTAGCTTGAGATGGTACTTAAGGAGGTGGCTTGAGCCATTTCCAGTAGTTACTCCATTTTCCTGGGTCTTCCCCATGTATACAGGAGGAATACACATTATTAAACTTCTGCTTTTCTCCTGTTAATCTTTTCTTACAGGGCATGTAAGAAAATAACCTAGCCAATAACCTAGAAAGGTAGAGAAGAAATTATTTTTCTTCCCCTAAACTTTATTTTTTAATCAAATAATTGTATTATAAATGTTTCAAAATAAGTGTGTTCATCCTGTGACATATTTTGTTTCTTCTGTGATAGCAATTATGAAGTTCAATATAGCATTACATTTTATAATTTAAAATAAACTGTTTGCTTTATGCTTCCTCTTTGGGCAGAGCCATGCATTAAATGAATTTCCTAACTTTATAAAGTCCAAAATAAAACTTATCTTTAAGAAACACCTTGCTTTTAGCATACAAATATTGTATGCCTCAAAATACATACAGATGGAAGATTATGATAATAAAATTGCCTTGAAACTATATATGAAAAACTATGATTGTGAAGTTAACTCCTTGTTTAATGGGTCCAAAACAATGGCAGGATACTTTTCAATGTTACACTTTAAAAAAGCAACTGTACCAAAAGAAAAACTGTGGGAAAAACAAAACTTTCAAAATGTGGTTTTAAAAAGTGGAACCGGAAAACACTATTAATACAATATTTGATGTGCTAAAATACTTTTAATTATTTCAGAATTCAAACCTGCTTTTGCTTACTCGAAATTGTTGCATAACTCAAAAGTGCCATTATAATTCAACCCAAATGGTATAGTACTTCAATGAGCTGGTGGAATTGATTCAAGACATTAAAGAGATGCTGGCAAAGTTATAAATTGCTATTCTAATCGGGAGTGAAGAGGTTAATTCAAGATTTCACTAAAAAACAGAGTGGCAGAAATGTTTCCAGGGCCGTACGTTTTTGTTTTGGGTCCCGTCCCCCCAACCCCCGCTTCTCTTTCTTTTTTTTTTTTTTCTTTTTTTTTTTTTCTTTCTTTTTTTCTTCTTTCCTTTTTTCCGTTTTTTTTTTTTTTTTGGTTTTTTTTTTTGCTTTTTTTTTTTCTTTACTCAGTAGGGATTTGGAGAAGAGGTTTGGAAGGGAAGGAGGGGGCTGGTTCCAGGCCCCCTGCATTCCCCAGAGCACCGTTACGGAAGGGGGAGGGCTTCCTGCCCAGGCAGCCATCTGTAACATTCTGTGAACAGCAGGAACCTAGGCTGCTCTAGTCAGTAAGCCTGGGGTGAGGATTCTGTCTGCATTCAAACAAAAAAAAAAAAAAAAAAGGAGTTTCCCCTCTTACTTCTGGAACTCTCTCTGCCTCTCTTTTCTTTGCTTTTATCTGTTGCAGATTAGCAACGTAATTGGCTTTCTTAGGAGTTGCTTGTATAAATAAAATAGCATCTCAACAATGTCAGACCAATACAATTGAGGAGACTGCCTTGACCAGTACCAAAATACCCAGCCTGCCTCCTGGAATGTGCTGGCAGCAAGCTGGGAATGTCATCATCCCAGCTAATGTCACACTGTGGAACACTTTCTGGGATCAGTGGACGTGTGTCTGATGTTCCCTAAAGTTACTGCTTTCTAGGCTTGAGTCAATTAGAGCTGGCTTTTTGGAAAGTGGTGTCATTTAAAACCTATTTTATGAAAGTTATTTTTGTGCCTATAATTTGGGGCTCACACGTCTGTTATTTCCTCCAGTCCTTGGCATGCACAATATGCCGCCTATGGAAAGTAGTAAAGAGTGACAATGGAAAAAATAACAAGGGCTTTTTTACTTTCAACATCTGGAGAAAACACATTTAAGGAAATGTTAACAAATAGGTACAGGAATTGATAAAGAAAATACATATATATATATACACACACACATATATATATATGCTTCCTTATAGAGGCAAAATAATCAGAATAAATGTATTTTTTATAATTAGTTTTACACAAAGAATACAATAAAGTATAACAATGAAAATGATTTTACTTAAGAAGATTCAGTTCACATCCTTTCCTAGGGTCAGCCAAATGACTAATGTCAAATCCCCAAAGCACATAGGTACAAAAACGTTTTCTCAGAAAAGAAGAAAGGCATAGGATTCCAATTTTCAAATTTTCCTATTTTTCCATTTTTCAATAAACCTTTACTATTACATTTAGATTCCTGGCAGCAGTCTAGAGAAGCAAGCAAATTCTACTGTAGAATCCGAAACTTAAAAATAAGAAAACTTCAAGAAGCATTCCAATGCAGAGATAAATATTAGGATGAACAACGCAACCGTAGTATTGAGAGAAAAAACGTGCAAGTGTGAAAGTATTCTTACACACTAAAATAACTTAAAGACAAAATATGCTTCAAGGGAAAATAAATCATAATGATTATCTCCTACTGTTTTACCAAAAGAACGGTGGATTCATTTCAGCAGTTTTTCTACCTCAATTTTTCACGTTTTTATATCTTAAAGTAAGCATTAGTAAATATTCCCATCTTTTCTAAGTTTTTATTTTTGACCCTGAATCACAGTTTTATGATAACATAGGCTAATTTATAAAGACATTGCATCAAAATTTGAAAACACAAAGAATCAAATGTAATAGTTTCTTTTTTCCTAGAAGTATCCTCTGTTCAGATGAGAAAAAAATTCCAAATCAGTATTTAGATAAAAATGTAACATCTTGACATAATACTGTAATGAAATGTACTGAAAATTGCAAAATCACATTTGTAGGCATTTTTAAAGCTTTAGAAAATAAGTGGATTGCTCCCAGGTGCACATAGTGCTTAAGCGGTCAGAGTACCCTTGATGGGGGCGGGGGAGGCACCTCCTGAGGTTGCATTAATTCCTTTCTTGTGTCTAGTCATCTCGATGTCAATGTCCAGGATCAAGCTTTGAGTTTAAATGTCTTAGAACTTATTTTCTTTTTAATATTACAGGGGAAAAAAAGGCCAATACTATTGTTAGGATCATGATTCTGCTATATAATATCAGAAAAAAATTACTGATTTACAATTTCATGATAGCAAATAATTATTGTGAAAAGGAGGCTGCCCTGATTCACACAACCAGGGTTCATCACCTTTAGGTAAACCATCTAGCAATCCAGCCAGTTAATGAATTTGCAATGAGAACATGCTGTCCAGCATAAGAATGGTCTGAATCCTTGTGACCAGCACATTTTTCTCCATTAAGGCAGATTTTCCTTCTTTAAGCAAATTAATATATTAAACAATGTTACTACCCAGATAGGAAGTGCTAGGATTCACTTGGTCTCTTCAAGGAAATTGTAACTATGTTGGATGATATACAGTTCTAAAGTACAAGTCTCAGCAAACAATTTTATCTCCCTCATGTCTACATTTTTCCCAGGCACTTTTTATTTATATGTTATAACTACTGACAGCAGAGTTTATTTCCATATATTGACTGTTTTCATGACTATTCAGTAGAAATGGTTATTGTGAAAATCTCCAAATTAATGGAAGCCCCCATTTTTCTGGGCTAGAGCAAGATATTCATGAACCTTAGCTATATATGTGCCAGTGAAAGACTGTGAAAGTTGTCATGGGGATGTCTACACCTGGTTAACCACTTTATACTGCCCGTGTGGTTAATACAGAAAACCCACAAGTAAGAATAATTATCCCTATTTTTCTGGTGAGGAAACTCAGCTTACACATTTTCTAGCCACTCGTTTGGTAAAGGCAAAGTATGTGAACGAGGTGTCTGTGACTTCTCAGAAGGGCTGCAGGGCACTTCTACGTTGTAACCTATACTTGCCTAAAGAAAGATAATGTTCCATAAAGCGGATAGCTTATTAGAGAGCAGGAACTGTGGGATTTGATTTATATATTTCCAGAAACTAGCACAGTGAAACACAAATGAGACCTTCAATTAATATTTGTTGAATGAATGAATGAATGAATGATATGAACTCAAAGAGTTTAATTGCCGTATTGGAAAGCTGTAGACTGATTATAAAGTACTGACTTGTATTTCATTAAGCTGTTTCCTTCAAATTTGTACTCATCCTTTGAAAAATATGTGTTGTGTTTAAATTATGCTCACGTTTTTGGAATTTTCTTTTCCTTTAGCTCTTTTTCTTAGAATTGTCGAATAGAAGGAAAAAGGCTTTATATATATATAATATATAAATATATATATATATAGTTTAAAAACATAACCAGAGCTCAACATCACTCATAATTAAGGAAATTCAAATCAAAACTGCAATTAGATACCACTTCACATGCATTAGAATGGCTACTATTACAAAAAAACAGAAAATAATAAATGTTGGTGAGGATGTGAAAAAATTGAAACCTTGTACACTGTTGGTCAGAATGTAAAATGTCACAGCTGCTGTGAAAAACAGCATGATGGTTCTCAAAAAATTAAAAACAAAGTTATCATATGATGCAGCAATTCTACTTCTGGGTATATACACAATATTAAAAGCAGGATCTTGAATAGATATTTCTAAATTCATGTTCATAGCAGCATTATTCATAACAGCTAAAATGTAGAAGCAAGTCAAGTGTCCATCAACAAAAAAAAAAAAATGGATAAGTAAAATGCAATATATACATACAATGGAATATTATTCAGCCTCACACAGGAAGGAAATTCTGACACATGCTTCAACACAGATGAGCCTTAAGGACATTATGCTAAGTGAAATAAGCCAGTCACCAAAAGACAAATACTATATGATTTTACTTATAGAAGAATGGTAGTTGCCAGGGGTTTGCGGGATGGGGGAATATGATGCTATTATTTAATGGGTATATAGTTTTAGTTTTGCAAAAGGAAAAGAGTTTTGGAGATGGATGATGGTAATGGTTGCACAACAATAGGAATAGTTAATTTTATGTTACCTGTATTTTACCACAATAAAAAACTTTGGAAAAAATATGATTAGGGAAAAAGACATTGGTCTATACGTATAAGTCCCTTTTTGATTCTACTCAGCATTACCCCTCTTCTGTTTTTTGGTTTATTATTTTAATGTAACTGTTTTAATTATCGACTTGTACTTTTTTTATTATGAGGGAGGAGGTGAAGATCTGCGGATCCTGATTAATTATTTAAGTGAATCACTTGTCTTTCGAGTTAAAATGACCAATTTTTTCCCCAGGGAATTTTAAAGAGCCAATGCTTAGATATTCACAGGAAAATATTACCAATGAGTCTTAAGAAAATCAAGAATTACAAGAAAATTCAGGTCTTTAAAAGAACAATACCACCATAGCACGAATTATTTATTAGAAGTAAAATTTAATTTTATGCCTGTAAAAAGAGACATAAAGAGACAGCAGCAGTTAATGGGCTTGGTCTCTTGCTCCACATAATATGGATTCTTTGAATTGATTTTGGAATTTTAGCCTCTGAGCAGTGAAGTTTCCATGGGCCAAATGGTACTATATTTAGTCAGCAGTCCATTAAAATATGTATTTTTAAAAATTCATTTACCAATATTACTGATGACACAATCTCTACTCATCTTAAGTAGGAGGGATACAAGTATGACAAACATAGATATATTGAAATATGCATTTTATAAAGTAACAGTTCCTAAATTTAAATAGTTATGTATATTGTACAAGGTTCTTCTTTTAAAATTTATATAATCCAAATTTCTGGCTTTGAATTAGAATGGCTAATATATAGCACTATAACTGATTGACAAAATTTTGAATTTTGCATTCTTCTACTAGTGCTTGTAAGTCCTAGTGGTCAAATTCACACATTTATGGTTAAAATGAAACTTCCATGATTTTTGCTCTAAGCTGTTTAGTAAGGTCAAATGAAATTCTCTGACTCTCAGTTTTTTCTTTTGTGACTAATTACATAAACTCACTTATTTAAGAATTTAATTAAAGGGACCATTAAGGGGGTAGAGATATGTAGAAAGGAGTGTCAATATTGATTCAAGTTGTCAAGCATGCTTTTGGCCATGGTACATGTTACATCTTATTAACGAAGTTAGTGAAAAGAAGGCTGTGTGGTGCACTGCCTTGGTTTTTCAGGGGAGCCCTGATGTTGGTACCAGCAGCCTTCCTTAGGTGGCTTGAGGGCCCTTGACTTTGAAAGAGAAAACTGAGGAGAAAGAACCTGAACAGTTACAATTTTGCACACAAATTAGGTAGTCCCCAAACTCAGAGAAATAACCAGGTAAAAAATGTTTAAAGGATAAGCTAAGTTCCTGCCATCATGCATGTGGAAATAAAGCCTTCTAAATTCAGGCTTCAGTTTTAGCATGAACACATTTATCCACTCCCCAACCCACCCCCAAACTGACCTGCCGGGGAACATTCACAGAAGACATACTTCATATCTCTACTTTTTACCTGGCCTGCATCTTGTACCACTTTGGATTCTTACTCACATTCTTCTGTGCTTAGATTTACCTTCTCTGGGAGAACTATACATATCTTTATGAAAATATATGGAAAAGCTTTCTTCTTTGTGGAAGTTCAGCAGGTAAATACATTTCTGATACTAAGGAAACACAAAGCAGAGGAGGCTGGGATCCTAAGTAGCAGGATTCACCAACTGCAAAATTTCTAGCACAGGATTCTGATCACATTATGTTTGGTAAAGGGTAGCAGCAAATAGTCTGTGGAGGAAAAAGAGATGGCTCTGCACTGGGAGGTGTAGATGAGTAGTTTCTCCGCTGTGATTGGTTTATTAATGAAAGCAGTTATTGAATGCTTTCAGAAAGTTAACAGATACTTAGTTTTCAATATCTAACAGCCAGTTCTAGAAAGAGTTCTGCAGAAAAATAAATTGTTTAGTGGTGGGGAACATAAAGATGGAAGGGAAATATTTGGAATACAAGGATTTCCCCTCTTGTTAGCCCAGATCAATCTTATTGTCCCAGAGTGGTTTTATCCTGGCCAGGTAGCACCATCAAGAAATAGTAGTGTAGAAGTGGGTGGGAAGCAAATGACAGTTTCCCCCTACAATGCACACACTATAAGATTTTTCCTAAGTCAGAAGAAGTGTTGAAATTGGAAGACTGTAATCTGGTGTAATAACTCATATTTTTATCTTTGTTTTCACTTAGACTTGATTTAACATTGGCAATACTTAGACTATTGCAAAACAAGTTAAAGTGTACATATATGTCACAATTTATCCAGCTAATTTCATGTACAAATTGTGTTTCATGTATTATCATATCTAAACATAGTTTCTTCCCCACACAGTAGTATCCCATTATAACAATGTTACCTGGAGGTGAGGGTAGGGGCAGGTGATCTGGTTGTTGTTCTTGGTGGTAAATTATGATTATGATTATGCAGCAACATGGGTAAAGGGACATTGTGAGCTAATGTGACAAGGCATTATCAAATTTGCCCAGTGACAACCAAGGGGCTTATGAAATTTGTGAGAAGAAAGAACATCAGTGTAGAATAGAATAAATTTTTTAGCGTGGAATTAACAGTGACCTTTCCTCCCCTTCCCTGCTGTTTCTTTATACACTCACATTCTCATTCGAGCCTCACAACCATTTTATATTAGCCCCATTTTACAGATGAAGAAACTGAGGTTTCACTTAGTAGTACTAGAAGGAAATAAAGCTGGAATAGGGGCTCTATGTCCGGGAGTCTGTATGCTGCTCACCAAGTAGGCTCTCAATAAACACATTCGTCCACAGAGACTGAGAGTTGCTTCCTGAATGTTCTTGTTTTCCTGAAAGACCTTTCAGCAAGAACTGTGCTAAGAAATAAATGGGGGCGTAGTAATTTAATGCTCTTGTATTGCTGTCTGCTCATTGTCTCTCTTTTAAACAAGAACACATGGCACAGCCATTTCTCAGCAGCATCACAGAATATCATTACCTAATTTAGGCTTCATTCAGGAAATAAATAGCAGGTTCTAATACAGGCCTGGGAGGCGCAAATCCATGTGTATACATACCAGCATGAATGTACATAAGTCCCCTTGCCCTGCTCAGTCACAACAATTACTATGAAAGCTTCAGTAACTTCATTTTGGCAAACAGAGTGATAGGTCTGTGAACCAAATGTTAGCCTTCAGTGTGTTTTTCTGTTAGATGATTAGGTTTCTTTTTTCTGTGCTTAACAGATGTGTGGGAACTAAATGGGTCTGGAGGCACTCATATTTTATGAATATGAAAAGCACTGTCCTTCCTGTGAATAACAACAATCATTATCCACTTAATTAATCTAAATAAAATATTTTTCTGCATGAAAAAAAATATTTTCTAATGCTCTTAATTTCACTCTTTATGCTCTTAGGCTCTGGAAACCTAAACGTAAAAACCCATGAGGCTATAAAAAAGAGAAACCCTTACTTTTGAATTCTTCTCCAAGTGCCTATTAAAGATGACTCACGTCCTCTTTGAAGAAGAGTGAGTGGCAAGTCTGCTGCCCCCACTATTGTAAATAGTACAATAACGTGTGCCATGTCATCACACGCTAATCACTGCAGGGAATAACAGGAAGGGACTCTGGAGATTACCTGCTTTAATTCCCTTACTTTACAGAGGAGGAAACCAGGGTCTAAAGAGGGAAGTCCCCTGCACAAGGTCACTCATATAATTAGGGGCAGACCATGTTTATTTATATTAATACAATTCAACCTTCACTGTTCTACAAACAGCTGATGGCTCTGTGACAGGAAAAAAAAAAGGTTAAGACTGCTGCTATATAAACAAGCTTCATTTATTCATTCAATTTATTTAGTCAACATTTAACAAACATTTATTGAGCCTTCCAGCATGCAAAGTGTTGGGGACAAATAGCTGAGCATATCAGCGGAGGTCCCAGGAGACGAGAGCAGTTCTCTGCTTCCATAGGCAACAATCAGGATTTGGTCCCTAACAAGCAAAAGCTACTGAGGACTCTTCAAAGCAAATGAGTATTGCACAAAGATAATGGTTCCTGCCACATGGCAAAGAAAATTCAAGGGGTGGTCCATTAATATTTTCAAAGTCAGTCACAGCTGCCACTTCCTGTTAATAACACTACCATGGGACACAACATGTGAGTGGCAAAAAATAGAGCCAACACTAGGACGCTGATTTGCATACACTGCTGATTCTTGAATTGCAGTTTTCCATAGACTTCCTACTCTCTAAAAACATTACTTTATAAGAAAAAAAATTCTTTTAAGCTCTGGAATAGAGGTCAAGAGATTGGAGCCTTCTCTTAGGTAGATATTCTCAAGGAGTTTTGTTTTTTTTTTTAAAGAATAACAAAAAACTTACACACCTTTAAGAATGCCACGCTAGATAAAAGCAAATGTCCCTTTCAGCTAAAAATTCTATTTCAGGAGACACTTCATATTTCATATAAAATGTTTTTATCATTGAAATAATTTTTAAAAATAGAAACATATATAATTTTGAGTGATTTTCTTCCCATAACAGGATTACACAAAATGAAAGAATCAAAAATAAATTCCTGGAAGGCAGGCAGGGCCTAGGATATCTTTGTACATACAGGTCATAAAAGAGCACTAAAAATTAGTGGGTACTCGGAGACTTTTAACAAATCTCAAATAGGAAGGATCAAAATCCTGGAGGTAAAAACTAATAGAAAATATGGTTAATTTCAAATAGAAAATTCCCTTACTCATGATACAGCCAGTTCACTAAGCACAGAAGTTGAAGAGGCTCCAATTTCTAAATCTAAGTGATCCAGTGTGCTGGGGAAGACATATCCGGTTTGAAATACTGGTTCTGTCATAATAGTTTCAATAAGATTCAGTAACATTGGGAACTCGGAAGATGAGGTAGCCAAGTTTGTTTTATATTCCTAGATTCAACTCTACTTGAAACTGCAAAATTTTTATTTAATATTTTAAGCAGCATTTCGGAAAAGATACCGATCACTTCCTATTACCACCTTTAGTCAAGAAGGATACATTATTCACCAAATACTGCAAATCCTTTTCTGGTTTCCCTACATTGAGATCTTCTGCAGCCAGTTGTTCTCTCTATCTCTTAAGGACATGGACAGTTAACAACAAGCAGAATAGAAACTGAAGTTAAAGAAGGGACTGAGAACAAAAAAGGCTTTACTTAATTGCATATTTTATGTAAAAACACGCCTTGGGCCCAAAGAGGAAAGTGAGTCTGTTTTTTAACAGATAATTACTGGGAGGATAGTTTCAGCGACCGTCCTGCTGCCAGGAGAGTCAGCAAATCGGCAGCCTGTTTCTTCCGTTCCACTCTGCTGGTGTGTCAGCAAGATAAGGTGGGGTGAGATCAAGCACCCCCGTTCTCCTGCCCTGGGCTTGCTTTCTCTAGCAATCAAAGACAGTTCCTTTCCTTGTTTCAATGTCAATCATCCCTCACCCACCCCGCCCGCCTTAGAAATCAGTGGAATCTGCCTTGAGTTAGGAAAGTTCCAAAATACTTCCTAGCAGAATCATGGAAATTAAAGATGTGGAGGACTTCATTGGATCATCTCGTTCATCTATTTCCCATTAAGGAGTTTTCCAGATGGACGATTTTCATACACTGGATGCCTCCCCTCCTTTCTGCAGGGCCTAAAGTCAAATTCTGAGCATCCGAGCCTAATGTGGAAAGGTGAATAAGGCCTGCATTCAATAATTTCATAGACAGAGAAGTGCCTTATCCCAAAGGTGTTATCATATTACAACAGCTTTTGGATGGAAATAGGTGACACCTCATCAGAACAGTTACGTGAGAGTGCTGTATGGTCCTCCAAGCTCCATGGCCTGACATTTTTTTTCCAGAGAGCACTGTTTGCTTGCTGTGTCCTGAGCACAATGAAACCCATTGGGAACTCAGTATTTTTCCCCCCTCTCTATTTCTCTCTTTCTTGTTCTAGTTTTCTACATATAGGAACTGCTGTTTCAGGGGTTTTTCTAGAAATCTCCTTGAAGAGAGGAGTAATGTCTGATGATACATAGATAAATCTGCCGAAGGACATAAGTCAGTAACAAACATCTTTCTACCAGCAATTTATTTATGAATCTCCCCTTCATATACTTCCATCCGCATCACACAATGCTGCCAAAAACTGGTATGAATTTCTTTCTTAGCGTTATATTAAAGAGCTACCTTAAGTAAGTGCCATTGTGATTAGAAGGTTATGGCCACATTAAGGTCTAGAACAACCTTCTGATTTTCCCATAATACATAAACCCAACTTTAACCTCCGATGAGGTGAAATCCTGGCTTGCTTTCTTACTTAGCTGTGTAAACTTGCCTAAGTTATTTAGCCTGACTCTCAATCTACTTTACTGTGCAATGATTTTTATAAGGCAAAATGCATATTAAAATATCTGGCCCATGCTCAGTGCAAATAAATAGCAGTTTCTTTTCTTTCTCTTTTAAGGTAATTAATCTAGGAGCCTTGGAAGGATCCCAAAAATGAGGAGTAAATGTGAAAATGTTTTTTCATCCCTGCTTCACTTTAAGAAAAAAAGCCAAATTAATTCTACGTTTTTCTGGTAATAATGGTTTGCTTCTGAGTACACAGTTCTGTGACACTCTTTTTAAAAGAAGAAAAAGAAAAAAAAATCTTACATCCAATGTAGAATTGACAAAAACCATTAGAAGGACTTTAGATACTAAACGCATTAAATCCTACAGTATTCCATGATGCCTTTGCCCTGACACATTAAAATATACTTTAAAAATGTTAATAACATTGGAATCATCAGACCTGTCATACTCTGGATCAAAGGAGCAGGAAACAACTTGAACTAACAAACACAAAGGGCAGCTTATGGGAATGATTTGGGGAGCATCTTTTCTTGAAGTACTCTTCCCTCAGTGCCTTTGTTTTTCCTTTTCTTCCCTTAAATTGTTATTCAAATGTTACCTTCTCAGTTAGGCTGCCCATGATCTCCTTTAATACAATTACAATCCCATTTACGTTCCCAGTACCCCTTTTCAAACCTACTATATATGTATTTCTGTATATTGTGTATTTCCTGTCTACTCTCGCTGAATGGAAGGTCCACAACAGCAGGGATCATAGACCATTTTATTTATTGATTCTGCCTTAGCAACTAAAGTGGCATCTGGCATGCAGTAAGAACTCAGTAAACATTTATTGAATAAATGAACGAATCTGAATCTTACGGAACGTGAGGAAGAATATAAAACTTAGCTTCAGAAAGAGCCAGAGTCATGCTTTTTTAGAAGCAGGAGTATTTAGATTTTTCCCCCTGGAGCTCTGCCACTAACATGGAAGTCCATTTTTATGGGTAGAATGTGTCTTCTAACATCTCATTCAGTGTTCATTCTCTGTTAGCATACCCAAAGAATTCATTCGAAATAGGGTGTAACTGATTTGCCTGCCATTAGTGTCAAATGGCACCTCAAACATTTCTGCTTAGATTCTGGAGAAGTGGCCAACATTCAGATGCTTACCAAGTAATATAAGGGTGTGAAGCAGACTGGGTGTAATCCACTGGGGAGTAGTGTACCCTGGTGGTATACATTAAAGGACAATGTATTGAAGCAGAGAACAAATTCCGCTTTGAAAGGGTGAAGCCCCTGTTCAGTCTGGCTGAGTGCTCTATTGGGCCACAGCCCACTTTTTCCAGACATTCTGATTTTCACAAGAAGCTGCAAATATGGATCTTTCTATAAAATCTCCCAATTTCCAAATTATGGCAACCACTTAAAATATTGTATTAAAATAAACTGTGAAGGTCATGCAAAGCATATCTAGAGGACAGATGTGGCCAACTGGACCTGTGTTTGTAACTTCCAGTCTAGAGTTATCTTTCATTTCTAGTTATCTGAATTTTATAATCTAAGCCTTTTTCACTTACTTGTAACATTTATAAAATTAGTAACAAAACTTGCAGCTTTCCAAACTAGATTTCTAATATACATGCTTTGGAACTTTCTGCTTCCAAAGAACCCTCTTTATTCTCTTGATTATTTTAATGATTTCCTTTAGAAGCTTTTCTATTTCATTCTGTCTATACCTCCTTTCAGTGCTAAGTGAAATTGGCAAAAGAGCACTGAATCTGCATATAGAACATCTAGCTTCTAGCCCTAGATTTGCCTGTCTCAGTAGTTATGCAAGCTTGAACCAAGTAACTTAAACTACTTAGATCCAGCCTTTGTACCCTTCAAATGAGAATGATACCACCTACTCTTTTACCTGATGTGAGACCATGTGCGTGAAAGAATTTGCAAACTGTTAAGTGCTTAAAACGGAAGACTTATTCATGCATGGTAACACCATTCCTTAATATGACTGTTGAGTCCAACCGAATGTTTTATTTCTAATAAAATGCTTTATTGCCAATAAAATTCTTTATTTCTAATAAAATTTAGAATGTGTAATTGCATGGTTTTGTTCTTGCTGCTGCTGCCATCACAGCAGCATTCTGAGACGTTCTCCGGACTTTATGACCTTTTTCTGAGGTCGCAGTTTATAATTCACAGTGTCGTAGTTTGTAGTAGTTTATAAACTCATTTTGCCCTCAAGCTATCTCATCTTATCCTTTTCACCCTTCAAATCGACTCTCTGAATATCTTCTTTTTGTTGTCAGTTATCTCCTTTCAGTCACCCCAGTTGTGTTTATTAAGTCATATCTGAGCCTTCTCTCTCGTGTATTTAAAAATACTTCCCTTGTTAATCTCCACCTTTAAAAATCACATCAAGAACATAGTTAGTTGCTCAAATAAAATGTTTTCCATGAAGCTCCCAATTCTTCCAACTAAAAATGATCTCTTACTCTTCTAAACATCAATATAACTTTATTAACTTGAAGCTTAATACAGTTCACTTTGATCAATATCTGTATTCATGTATCAGAGTAAGGACAATGATTCAGGCTTGTTAACTTTTGTGGCCCCTGCAACTCTTAAAATGAGACTTGTGTATAATAGGGACTCAAATTAAATTGGATAAGTGGATTTTTTAACTCCATTACCTTTATTTTCTGACATCAAAGTCAAGTGTTATTATTCTTTATTTTCATTGCTTTCATATATTCTTGCATGTTATACCTGTCAACTCAGTATCTCACTTCACTTAAGACCTTGGTAATTAGAAAAAGAAAACTTAAAATATTCTCTCTATCTTTTTTCTAAGCAGCATATTTAGTATGTTGGTTGAGACTGTGTTCCAGCATTAGTCCCCAGGGAATCTTGACACTAACTTTTCTAAGTAGAGAAATGATCATTTATTCCTACACATTGCTTCCTGTCATTAAGCCATTTCCGTACGTAAAACAAAACATTTTCCATAATAACAAGGAAACTAAGTGGTTTTTTTAAATTGTTGTTTGACTACTTATAGCATACACACGCTCTCAAAGTTTTTTTGTTTTTTTCTGAAAGTAGAAATAAAATCACCTTCTCTTTTGTTGATATCACCTCTGAAAATTGTAAGAGATCTATTTATTCAATAAATCTCTGTTGGAAACCTGCTTAATGCCAGGCACTGTAAGAGACTATAAGAACACGTAGAAGGAAAGCCCATGTAGCCCTTAAGATGCTGCATCTTTTGCAGTTGGCTAAGTGCTCTGATAAGAGTACAAAGGAATAAATCTCTAGTTCTACCTTGTGGGGAAGCCCGTGAAAGTTTAACTGAGGTGGACACTTAAGCAGAGTCTCAAAAGACAATTTACTTGGTGGTGAAGGGCAGGAGGTACATTCTGAGAAAACAGAATAGCACAAGCTAAGGCTTGGAGGCGTGCACCAGCATCCCAGTGTGATGGATTGCATGCAGGCCGTCAGAGGAACCATAGAGCAAGATGAGACTGGAAGAGACCCTGTTGCAGAAGCTCTTCTGAACTTTGGTAGAGAGTACCTATTTTATCCTGTAGTCCAAATAATTAAACATCTGCAAGCAAGGAAGGGGTCCAATAAGATCTATCCTAGAGACGTTACTCTGATGATGGAATTAAGTATGTATGGAAGGTAAGGCTGTTTTCAGATTATCTGAGAATTAGTTCAATGCTCTAAGCTGTTAGGGCAGCAAAAATAAGGAGAGGAAGGGATAAGATGTACTATTTTGGAGATCTAATCAATAGGGATATACAATTATTATTAACTAATAAGACATTTTCTCCCCTTGTAGAAGCCACATTACATATTTCCCCCAGAGTTATATTTTTCCAGGAATCCATGATGCTTTCATTCTTTCCAGGTGCTGCCATCCTGACGAGTATAGGGTGTACGAATCATTACTCTGAAGTTCCCAGGTTTGCTTCCAGTTTCCTCCCAATGGATACTGTATACTAGAAACCATTAGTCACCACAAGACAGTTTAGCATGACAGTTTGCACCTTCTAGCCAAAACTTTCACCAGGGTCCCTGATGACTTACTTATATCTAGTCTGTCAATTAAATATAGAACGTACTCTCAATTTACTTAGTGCTACTTTGTTTTTAGGTATTAACCTGCTATAGTTTGTGCATCCTTTGCATTGTTTTTCTTTAAAGATGATCTTATCCCTGCCTTCAACAATCTCTACTCGTCCCTCATTTCTCATTCTAGCTTGCTAACGTGAGCTATAGTTGAGTTACTTTTTTTTTTTTTTTTTTTAATGTGACACACATTTTCCATGAGGTTTCTAGCAAGGTGACTTTCTAGTAGACTTTCCTGAGGTTTCTAGTAGGTGACTCCAGGCTTCCTGTGTTTCTGTTCCTCTCTAAATGATTCTTATTTCCTTTACTGGTTTATGTCATTGAGGAGGAAGAAATATAGCAAAGAATAGAATTCTGACACATTACAGAGTATATACCATGAAATTAAAACTGTCGGGTCTACCCTTAATTCTTTAATTTTGTTATTTCTTAAGATCCCAGAAACATAATTAAAGTATATACCAATTGTTCCAATAATTCCATATATTCATCCTGGTATTCTTTTTAAGCACAGAAAAATAATGGAAATAATAAAAATGTACTCAGATGGTATATTGAGTGACTCAATTTTAGCCTATGTAGATAATGTACTAAGGAGCCATTAAAATTATTATTTCAATCTGATATTTTGTCATGAAAAGTTATTCATTATATATAATAAAGGAAAAACACATTGCACAGTTAGATACAGAGTATGATCTAATTTTGTGATAGATTTCTTTTTATATAATTCTATTTGAGTGAAAGAATATAGTTGAATTTAGTTTAATTTAATTTTTATTATTTTAAATTTTCTGGTGAAGGGAGCACATTGAAAATTCTGAATGCTTGCTCTCTTTATTTGGGGACACTTGTCCTGGGTTTGAGCTTGGCTAAAATTTTCAGAATAAGGTATCAGTAATACAAATGATCAGCAGTGTATTTTAAGAATGTGTTTGTGATATGTCACAAAACAAAACAAAATAAACCAAAAACTTTCCATCATTTCCTCTGAGTTACTAGCTCTTGTCTGACTAGGGAAAGACACTGGGGGGTCTCCCCTGCACCTAAGTCTAGTCAGGGATAATGTCACAAATGATAACATCACCATGACTAAATCAAATAGACAACTCCAGATTCACTATTTCTGGGTAGATATTTAAATTTTATGTCTATTTTTTAAAATAGCCAACTGGGCTTTTTGTTTTTGTTTTTTTCTGCTTCTACACTCTTAGTTTAAAAAATCCTGACTCCCCCACCTTTCAGTCCAGTGCACAAGAGCATCATTTAGCATTATTATTCTCCGCTAAGGAAAGGAAAGGACAGTGATCTGGCAAGGTGACTTTCAGATCTGCCCTTATTTTCTTGATGGCACACATCCTGACATGTCCCACTTGATAACTAGTGTTGATATATTGTGTGCACTTTTCTTTCCTTTTATTTTACTCCCCTTTATTTTGGCAGGTCTCGTAGGAAAAGGGAATGACTTCTTCCAATATCCAGTCTTTTTTTTTTTTTTTCCTTCACAATCTGGACTATTTCATTATGAAATCTGAAACTTAATATTATGCCACCAACACATTTTGCATGTTAATTCACCAAGAAGATAAATCACATTTTCTCATGTTTCCAGAATCCCTAGGATAATAGGGCATCCCACACTTGCTCCCTGGATGTTCTACTCTGGAGCTCCATCTGGTTTTCTTTTCTAAACATGTTCCCCTGAGATCTTCTTTAATTTGAATTGTATTAAATTCATCAAACTTCTTAATGAGACTTGGGCATTGTTCAGCTTGTGTGGTAGTCTCTCCTGGATAGTAGCAGAGGGGAATCCTAACCGGCTTCAGTATGTGTACTTCTGGGCGTTCTCATCAGGTTTAAGCACTGTTTCACATTATGTGAATGTCATAAATATCTTGGTTGAAAGGGTCAATGTTTTCTTATCTTGAAGAGAGTCAAAGGGCAGTTTGCATTTATCTAGGAAATGCACCTCACAGATGCTAGTCTTAAAAGCTCCTCAGGGGATGGGTGGGGAAATACTATTATCCTTACATAATTCTAAAAACCTGGGGGGTAGTGGACCAACTGCACAAATTCTTCCCTTTCCTTTTCATCAAGGTCACAGCAAAAGGAAAACAAAACACCACTAGTAATTTCATTTTTCTTACAATTTACAGTTTCTTCTCAGGAGTATTGTTGTCTTGTCACATCTTAGTTTATTTCTTTTAGGATGTCTTTTACTTGTATGCAAAGTGGATTGTAAGAGTTTTACTTTAATAGTATCTTGGAAACAGTCTCAAGCACATCTCCCCAAATCACAAGAGCAGAAGCCAAGGGTTTTTTGTTTTGTTTTGTTTTGTTTTGCTATGATGAACTGGGATCTGACTTAAGAAATTTAACTCAAATCAGGTTTTTTGTTTTGTTTTGTTTTGTTTTTAAAAAAAGATTTGTTACTGTATTTTAAAGGCCCCCTACACAGTCTACAGCTGTCTGGATGTGTTCCTGGATGAAAATCATAGATGAAGACTGTGATATCTCCCTACTGAATTTTCAATCCACCACCCAGTTTTAGTTCATGCTATCTGCTCCTTGCCAAATTCCACTTCCTTTAAGCTATAACCCATATTCATTTATTTATTTTTGAAGTCTGGGAAAATCAGCTTCTAAATAGTAAAGAAGTTGAATTTTACCAATTCACCTTAAGAGTTGATAAATGCCTATAAAATCCCTCTTTAAACAAATATTTTGAGATCAATTCTACTTTATTGTTGACTTCTGTAGCTGAATTAGAGGTTCTTTTCCCTTTAAATCAACTTTCTTGAGGTATACTTTACATGGGGTAGAATGCACTTGTTTGTACAGTTTGATGAATTTCCATAAAGACATATGAAACCATGTGGCAGCCAGTCCAGTCAAGATAAAGATAAACTTCCCCTGTGCCTCTTCCAGAGCACAGCTAGTGAAAGTTTTCTGAGGCAGGACTGAGATTGGCAGGTAAGGGGAACGGAAAGAAAGCCAGTGCAGCTGGTTTAGTGAAGAAGCAGAGAAGAATGACATGAAAAGAGGACAGGGAAGCAGGTGGGACCTGATCTTGCGTGAAATAAAGTCTGACTTTATTTTTATGTCCAATGTCTACAGAAGCCCTTGGAATCTTGTGTATAGAAGAATATTATGATCTGATTAGCATCTCATTTTCCTTCCATCTCCATTGGTCCAATCCTACAGTTTCCACCTGGCCTAGATCCCCTACTTCATGCTTTTCTGATCTCATACACAAGAATGTCTGGAATCTTTTCTAACCCCTGAACTTTCATGCTACATGTGTCTTTCATTACTTACCCCACTGCTTCTGTTCTACCTCCTAGCATGTGAAAGGAATGGAAGGAAAGAAAGCACTACATAGAATTAAAACATACTGTCACACTGGTCATGACACTAAATGATATATTTTATAATATATGACTGCCTAACTGGCAACTTACTGCTATATAGGTAGTTATATGAAAAGTGGGACAGAGCAGAAAAAGCAACCATTTTTAAATGCTATCTGGCATGCTATCTGGCATTACTCCAAGCATTGTAGCAAGGACTATACAGTGTAGCATTTAATTTAATAACTAGCAGGCCCAGAAGATGCTGCTTGCATTAGCAAATGAAGAAATAGTTTCAGAGAATTAAGTTAACTTTCCCAAAGTCACCTACGTTGTAAGCGTGCCCAGGTCTTTATGGTACCATAACCCATGCTGTTTTCCTAATACAATTTCCTTAAAAGTCGAATTTCCTTTCTAGGAGAAATAATATGAACATTTTAACCACGTGAACAAAAGAGGGAAGGGAACTGATACTATTTATTAAGTTGCTAGTCTGTACTGCTGATTAAACAAGGTATCTAAAATTTGATGTATTTTAATTATTCCAACAATCCCAAAGGAAGGCTCAGAGAAGTTAAGAAGCTTGCCCAAAGTCACATAGTCCATTGGGGCAGAGCTGGGAATGGATTCAGCCATGTGTGGTTCTGATACCCATGTTATTTGCACCTAACTAAGCCACTTTTAGAAAGAAAAAGTTGGCATAACCTCCCTAGAACTAGTCTTAAAAGGTGCATAACATACTTATTCTGCAGAAGCTTTCATCCAGAAATAAAATAGAGAAATCTTGGACCAGCAGGAAGTGGAGTAGTAATCTCCCTCCACTTTCTCGGCGTCTCTGAAAGAGAACATGGTTGTCAAGTGCCCTAGAATTAATGACATCTTTTGATGGAGGCATAAGAAAGTCTCTGTCTCAGGACTCCCCCAGCCACAGAACAGGAAATGGAGCTGTTTTCAAGAGAAATGAAGTTGCCTTCTCTGTGGGGGAATAAAAAGGAGCATTTGAACAGGCAATTGATCAGTGGGCAGTCGCAAGGTGATAAGAGAACTGGAAGTCACAAAAGTCCTTGGCATACTAGTTTTAATAAAAAGAGTTGTCTCCAGCTACACTTTATGTAATGAATTCCTTGACATATGTTTCTAAGTATTATCTTTAACAATGCAGGTGTTTCCATCCAGGGCCACCCTCCCTCTTTACCAAGGATAAAAGAATCCCTTTGGACTATTTATCTGATTGACCAATCAGGATGTGCATTTATTTTGTTACTGATTTTAACCAGTTTTCACTGCTCTCCATTGTCTCAGGCAGGATGTGCTACAGTTTTGGATGTGTGACTTTTCACTAATTATACCTAAGATTAAATCTGAAACCATGAAAAAAGTAGGCAGTCACTAAAAATTCCTTTTTTAATTAGATTGCTACTTGGCAAAAATCCTAATAATTTTGAGTAAATTATTAAATGTCCCAAGTTGGTTTAACATAGGAAAACATATCTTAAAACATTAAAGAAAGTTAATATTTAACATTTTGACCCTTATAATATGCGGACATATAATTTATTTCCTAATAATTAGATTAGAATCTACAAAATAGGTCATATAAAGGTAGCATAACAATCACATGCATTACATGATCCCTAATAACTCCTCACTGTGAATATATTATTATATGGCACAGAACTACACTAGCTAGTAAAGTGATTTTTCAGCTCAAAATGAGTATCTGAGTTGGTTCAGAGGGTTTTCAGATTGAAAAATGCTGGCAGCTGTGGCACCAAATTATTAATCTCAGTAATGAATAAGAGTAAGAATCTCTTTGCCTATGTAGGAGCAGTTTTATAACATGGTGAGACAATCATGGTGAAGTTTTCTCTTTTTTCCTCTTTAATACATTTAAAACTAGGAATCACCTGGCATTACCTAGGTAGTTTAGGATTTCAATATTACTGCATAACAGCCCTTTCTCAAAAGTGGTGTGAATGAAAGACTCTAAACCATATGCCCCAGATATTTTTTTTCCTCTGGAATCTATTTGGAGACTCTTTATTTAGAAGACTCCAGAGAAATTTAGCAACACATGAGGATCCTTGTCCATTGTGATTCGCCATAAAATACACTGAAATAGTGGAGATATCATCTACATCTAATGGTTCTGGGGGAAGGAGGGCTGTAGAGGGCAAGCATCAGAGTCCTTTGACTTTGTGGATTAAGATAAAATGACCATGACTTGTGTATTTAACTTCTATCTAGAATACAGAGAATAATTAGTGTCTCTCATGGGATACCCCATGTATCTATCTATCTGTCTGTCTGCCTATCTGTCTATCTACCTATCTATCTATCTATCTATCTATCTATCTATCTATCTATCTATCTATCTATCTATCTACATCTGAAAGTTACCCCCAAATACACCAAATATCCTTTTAAGTAAAAAAGAATGCAGTAGGATGTTACGGGATGCTTCTCTACAAATGTAGCTCAGCACATCAGAGCCATGATGTGTGCTTGGACTGAGTTACACCATTAATTAAATGTGTCTAACAAATATATAATAATAAATCAAATTAGCTAAGAAATTTTAAAAATGGATTAATGTAGTTTAACATTAAACTATGTCCACTTATTTGTTGATTTATCCCTCACAATCAAAGAAAGCCTTTGTGCCTACCATAGTCTAAAAAACGTATTTTAGCTCTTATTTATTACCATGCTTTGCTGCTGCTGCTGCTGCTGTTGCTTGTCACAATCATTCTTCCCTTTACTCACATTACACTCTACTTGTGGCATTTTTCTTTTCTTTGGAATTTGTCGTCCTACTTGTCTCTTAGTCACTTTAGCACTACTCAGTGAATTGTATATAAAAAAATGAATAGAACTTTTTTTTTCTTTTGGGTTAATATACCAACCTTGAAAGTGTAATGTAAGATTCGTATCTGTAATGAAAGCAATATTGTAGATGAAGATTGACAAATCCCCAAGGAGGAAATGGCTCAAGTATAAATATTGCTAGTTGCATTTATTCACTCGATTCCTCTTGATGTGTTAAGCAGAAAAACAACAATAGCAACAGCCTTTACCAAAAGCATTGTTGTGGGGGCTTCACTGTTATCCTGAAGGTCAGTTGGACTTGATATAAGGCCAGGATAACGCCAGATGGTATTTATTTTTTAAAGTTACCTCTATAAATGAATCTTCCAGTTTCTCATTTTTATGTTTTCTCCTTTGTAATTAATCTTTTGAGAAAATACAAATTAAAGAGTTTTTATTCAACTGAAATGGAGGTTTTCTTTAGAAGAATTTCTTTCATAAAGCATAGATCAAATCTAAGCTCATATTTTGAATATGGAAATTCTCTTGGTGATGAAAGTTATACTGAGCAAATGTGGAATGTGTGCTTCATACTTTATGTGTTCTTGAAAATAATCACTATGCCAGTGAACTTCAAAATGATGAAGTTTAATGGGCCCTGGAGTCTGAACAGATCTCACTGCTTGGATTCAAATATGAATTTGCAACCAAAAGTGTATGTAGAGTCAGCACAAATCAGCAGAGAATCGTGGCTCTGGTGGGAAAAACATGTGTGCCAGTCGGAGGAGCCCCTGGCTGGTGTAAGTGATTGAAGAATTGAGAGCTTTGGCTCCACTGAGTGTAACTGGGTGCTAGACAGGATTCCACTCGGAAACTTGCACTGAGATTAGAGTCGTTTGTAAAGGATGCCAAGAAAAGCACAGTTGGTGTGAGTAGGGCAGACTGAGGCCTGAAGAGTGAAATCATTAGACATTATACAGTAATCTGAAAGATGAGGGATTGTCTAATAGAAAGTGTTGTCTTTAGTCTTTGGACCTGCTTTTTTGTTTGTTTTCTTTTTCCTTTTCCTCCTCCCTGTCGTGGCCAGTGGTTGACCTAAGCCGTGTTCAGTTATTTGGATTCTCTGGCACTAATGTCATCTGGCCTGGGAATTTCAATTAATTATTTTTGTGAAATAGCTACTATCTTAAAGTAATTCATTTATACTGGCAGAAGGTCAAGGCTAGTTTCAGAGTTTTGAGTGCCTAAAAAAATTGGAAAGTCTTCTCTTCTCATGTCCTGACGATGAAAGCAAATAGGTAATACCAAAGCGAATTGTGGGGCTTCTGGCATTATTGGTCTTTGCTTGGGTAACAAGAAGAAAAAGAAACGATTTGGAAAGACATAGGAAATTTAGCTCTTACCGGGAGGGATTATGTCAAGTTTTGTTTTTTCTATTTCCCAGTATTTCATTTATTTTTTGGACAATGCTCTAATTTCACAAAGCGGTTGTGAAAACACGGCTGACAGCTTAATTTACATCCCTGGGTCATACTGGTCACCAGGAGATTGGGGCCACAGTGAATAAGCAGCAAAAATCTGAGTAGAGGCAATAGGCACAGAGACATTACATTAAAAATTCATTTTAAATAGCACAAGATAAGACCCACTCTTAACTTTTTCCCAATCAGAATAGTTACAAGGTAGTCTACCCCTCAGTCACAATGTGAGGATATGAAAAAAGTTAATCATGTAAATTAAAATATTAATTGTATCATTTGTCTTCAAATATCTTTATAATTACATGAAAAAATATTTTAGGCTATTTGAAGTTTAGAATTAAAGGCTGAATTATTGCCAGATAATGAGTGAGTTATTTTATTTATAAGAGTCACAGAAAGATGGGAAACAGACCAATCAACTGAAAGTAATTATTCATAGAACAGTACTTTGTTGAGAGAAAGTTAGGAATTAAACAAGCCCAATGACCTGTAATCTCATAACAAAGAAAGTTTACCTGTCTATTCCTTTCACGTTCTTTGAGGCAAAGCTATAGACTTTCAGAAACTCTCAGTGTTTCCTCACAGCTGTGTGCCTTACCGTAAAGGGAGAAGAAACAGAGCAGTATTTACAGGTTGTCTCCTTTGTCAGGTGTTTCACACACACTGTCTCACACAGTCTGGATTAAATGCCATGGAGGGAAGCAAGTTAGCCATCTTTTTAGTGAAGGAAAGCATGAACCTCAACAGGAAAAAGTAACTCTACCAAGGGCTATTACATTAATAAGTGGTGAAGTTCGGATTTTGAAACAGATCATTCCTACCCACAGTTCACATTTGATTTACTTCAGTGACAAGCTAGAAGTGGAAAGTAATTAAACATATTTGTAAAAACCTGTTCTTTTACCCTTAGCCTTACAGGAACAACAGAAAATATCAATGGAAAAGAAATCCTGCTTCATTCTTACTTTATTCATTCAGTGAGAATGGTTCGGAGCAGTGCACTGACCAGGGCTGGAGCAAAGAACTAACAAAAGTGCCTGTAGCCTTCGCAGAGCCTCACAGAGGAAAGCCTGATGCTTTTGTGTTTTTTATGTGCTGGTCTGTCAGGTGTGGCCACAAGAGGAGACACAGGACAGACTCGGGAAAACAAAGTTTATCATATGACAGTAATGAGAGACGGGAGGCAGGCAGGGCCACATGGGAAAGACAGCAGGGTGGTCAGGAGCCAGAAGACGAGAGCAAGAGAAAAGCATTATGCCCGAGCCTTTCCTGCAGTTTCCGAGGGCAAGGCGAGGCAGGGCAGAGGGAAAAGTTTAGAATTGGCTAGTTGGATTCATTTCGGTGGGCTTTGTACAGTGATAAAGGTGGTCCTGATGCAGGGAAGCAGATGTGGGCATGAGGAGGGCCATGTCCCAGGCTTCGGTTGAGTCCCTGGGATGTGCCTCGCCAAGTGTGGGTCCTTGGCTTCGCGCAGGAGAGAATTCAACAGCAAGCCATAGTTGAGTGAAGGTAGATTTATTCAGAGAATACTTTGAAAGGCAAGAGAAAGGCCACGAAATGCGGGGGTTGGTTGCTCAAATTAAAAGTAGGACACAGTCCATAGACAGAATGTGGGCCCTCTCCAAAGAGAAAGAGAGAGGGGAGGCCGCGAGGCGAGGTGCTGTGTTGCTGGTTTTTATAGGCTTGATGGCTTCAAATGCTAATAAGTGGAAGGACCAGTCTAAGTAGCCTAGGGAAGAGGCTGGGATTCCCAAGAAGTTGGCCATTTCCCACTCTTTGACCTTTTGTGGCTAGCCTTGGGACTGCCGTGGTGCCTGTGGGCATGTTATTCACCATGTTAATATATTACAATGAGCGTATAATGAGGCTCAAGTTCTGCTAGAGTTAAATCTCTCTTCATCTTGAGCCTCAAGGCCTACTGGGGGTTGAATCTTTCACCATTTTGATGTTAATTGCTGTAGCATTCCTTGAATGGCTGTGCCCTGCCCCCTTCCTGTCTCAGTCCTAGTTGTCGGGTAACTGGCCCTGGGATGATTAATGCAGAGGAATAGCTTCTCCTGAGGTGTAAGGCGAGATAAGGAGTAGTCGCTGGCTATGTTAGTGTGCATTTCAAAGGCATGTTCCTAGCTGGACTCTTTGCTATCATCTCTAAAAGCTAGCTGACCCTTGGAGGGGCCAACTCTCCCCAGCTAGAAAGGCTTTTTTAAGATGTCAAAACACCATAATATTCAGAAAATTAAAAATATATACACTACACCTGACTGCCTGTCTCACGTGCCATGGTTATGGCTGTCCCTTGGCTTTCATGTCACTATCCCTTCCGGTCTTTGGTTTGAGAATATAGTGCACGTTCTTGACCACCTGATTAGCAGACATTCTTCCTTCCACCATCCAGAGAGGCCTTTGTCTTAGTTCACATTTCTGACTTCTTTCATGTAACGCACATGACTCAAGACAGGTGACCACACACCTTCTGCTTGTGGGTTAGCCTGAATTATCTAAGGGTAACCATCCATCCTTATTAGCAAATGAGTCCAGGATGGGTTCTGTGACTCTCTCTTGACCAAAAAGATACGAATATTTCTGGAGTGTTCTAGAGAAGCTTTCGTGGATCTGCTGAAAGGAGTACAGAAAGCCTCTCTCTCGTGTTTAACACTTGCAACCTTAGTGCCACAGGCAGCCACTGCATGAACACAAATGGCAACAACCTCGGGATGAAGTCAGCACTGCATAGGAAAGAGCAGAGAGGCGGAACTTGCAAATGAAAGGGATAGTGGGGCTGAGGGCTGGGCAGTCATACCTCTAGATGCCCTCTCGTTGTTCAAGCTAGGTTACATTGGATTTTCTGTTGCACACAGGGATCCAAAAGCTGCCTCCTGATACAGGAACTTCAGATAAGTGGGAAAAGACTTGAGAAGACCCCCACTACAACACTGGCTCTGGTGCTTATCTGAGACTACTGTTTGGAAGCCCTACTCTTCCACTTTTGCCTTTCAGAAGGTGTTGCATTAAAGGAAATGAGCACAAAAGAAGGCATTTTCAGTGAACTTGTGTCCCAGAATTGGGCTCACACAATGGGAAGTTAGTTGAGCATCTACACTGGGTCAGTTACTCTTCTGGGCTGTAGAGATATAACGGAAAGCAAACAAAATCTTCAATGACAAGTTGCTAACTGTTTTAAAGGAGGAGAAAGACAGTAAACAAAAAAGCAGATGAGTGTATAATATGTCAAGTGGCATGAATATTTTCATGCTAAGGCAAAATAATATTTTAAGTAAATATTAGAAAGTGCTGTGAAGAAAAGTAAGAGAGAATAAGGTGATAGAATGGCAGTATGTGTGGAGGGGAGAGTCCTATTTTATAGAGGCGCTAAGAGAAGGATTTCCAAAGAAAGGGCATGTAAGCAGAGACCCCAGAGAACCAAGAGAAGCAGTCATGAAGTCAACTGGAGGAAAATTCTTCCAGGCAGCAGGAACAGCAAATGCAAAAGCCCTGAGGTGGGGCCATTCCTGGTGTGTTAGAAGAATATCAAAAAGAACGATTTGGCTGTAGTAGAATGAATGATAGGAGTGGGAGAAGGGGAGGACAGAGAGAGAGGACACATGTCTTACAGGCAAACACAGAGGTACAGTCTATGTAGGGCTTCATAGGCCATGAAAAGACTTTGGACTTTCTTCCTCTCAAGAGCTTTTTGTGGAGGTATGACATTCTCACTGAAGTGATGGTTCAGGCCATGATTTTGGCCTGAATAGGTAGAATCATCTTTTTTCTAAGATTGTAGTAACTGTAAGATGGGCAGCTCGGAGGAGGATGGAGTTACAAGTTAAATTTTGGAATAAACAATTTTCAAATTCAGAATTAGTGGTGGGGGGATCAGATTTTTGTAGACATCCATAGAGAAGTGTTAAGTAAGTGGTTGGGTATACAACTCTAGAATTCAGGAAATAAAATTAAGGTTAAAGACCTAAATCTGAAAGTTATCAGAATGGATTGAAAGTTGTGGGACAAAATAAAATCATTTGGGAAATGACTACAGTTAGAGCAGAGTTTTAAGACTGATTCTTAGGCACATCAGTGTTTAGCAGCTAGTTAGGGAATATGAACATGACCCAGAGAAGAAGGGAAGGAGATCAGAAGGGAAGCCAGCAAGTTAAAAAAAAAAAAAAAAAAAAAAAAAAAGATAGGGATGTTCCAGAAGCCAAGTGAGGAATCTTAGTTTTAATGAGGAAGGACTGAGCAAGTCCTTTAAACACCAATAATTGGTAGAGTAAGATGAGATCTGGAAAATGACATGATTTTATGAGGAAAAGGCCAAATTCAACTTGCTTGGCTTTTCTTTTCTGCAGGTCCCACCTTATATTTCTTCAGCATTTGGAATGCAGATTAACTAGACTATTTGAGATTATATTTAACTTCTTATCCTAGCTTAAAATGAGAGCCAATAACTGGTGTACCCTTAAATATGATTAGCAAACTGAAAATACCTGCCTCTGTGTCCCTACCTAGACTCCAATTTGCTGAGTGGTTTAGAAGTATTATGAGAGTCATTCTACACAGTTACATGAGATTCTTGGAAATATGCAAGTAAACCCCCCAAAGCTTTACATTTCTCATTGGACATTAGCATACACATTTCCAAAGCCACCAGGAAATAGGTTTAAAACCAGTCTGATTAATTTTAGCAATAGTCAGAAGACAAGGACAGCATATATTAATGCTGTTTGGCAAATCATTTCAAGATTTCTATTTAACTTCCATTATATATAGATGTTAAATTATCAGAAGACCTCATGCCAATAAGATAGGGTAAGTTTTCCAAACTAAAACATTCCACATCTGTGAAACAGCTGAATTTATGTTAAGTTTGTGAGTTTATGTAGTTACAAATTTAATTAAATTCCAAATGATATATTAATGAAGAATTCAGGCTTCTAAAATGAGTATTATACTCAGATTTCAGCCTCTCTTCTGTGTATTTCTTAATATTGGCAATCAAATATTCAAAGTAAATGCTTTGTGTTTTATTTTGTAGTGAAAACAGTGTCTTTAGGCTGAAGGGAACTGGTGGAGTGCAGTAAAATGAAACGGAAGGCTACATTGGTTAAACAGTAGTTAGCAATTAACTTTATGTTCCCTCCTGATTTTTTCTTATGTGATAATAGAAGTTAAAACAAAAAGAAATGGCCACTGTTTTATTAAATTTCAGTTCTTACTACTATTTTTTGCAAAGAGATTATTTTTGTCTTCTAGTACATGATTCATAGAAATCTTAATTTGTGTTATTTTGGCATTAGCAAATTTCTGTGGCTACAGATTTGAGAAATACCTCCATGACACTGAATAAGTTCAATAGGAATATATTGTGGAGAATATATTTATTACTGATTAGGGATAAATATTAGTCAGTTTTCCAAGAAAGAGACAAATCAGTATGTCCACAAGTAATCATAATACCAAACAATAATTTAATAGTTTTCCATGTTCCAGACACTGTACTAAGCTCTTGATATGTAATTAATTACTCAGAAGAACTCTAAGGAATAGAACGATTCTCCAGAGGAGCCCAATTTTAAACAACGGAAACTGGGGTCTGGAAATTTTAAGTAATTTGGAAAGTCACAGTAGGTATGTTGGCTTGTCAGGCTCTTAATCAGTACTCTGTACTGGGCTGCTATGTACAAGTCCACGTTTATACATCAAGGCTAATGGTATGAGCGACTAGAAATCTTTTACAACTGCAAATGTCTGTTTCCAAAAGACCTATCATCTTGTCTGACAGTTCCATCATTAGAATAATGTGCAAAGGTGTTCTGGGCTTTTTTAATGGACTAAGACATGATGTGATATGAGATTAACACACCTCCAGCTAACACAGTAGTGCAGATTCAATACTCATTACCAGCCATTACTTCTGTGACAGCTAAAGATTAGGAATAACATAAAGTTTACTGTTTCTTGTTAATATGTTCCTAAGACTTTTTTCTAAAAATAATTCAATGCCTTAGACACATTTAAGTATACAGTTTTTAAAATATACTCTTCTAATATACCTATTATAAGGCAAATATAATACCCAATTGACATTCATTGTCATCTATCAAAGTATTCATGAACAAGCTCTTCTTTAATATTTGGAGATTTCACCTTGGTTCATTTTTCCCTTTGAAATATTGTTTCCTTTCTCCTTCCCCCAGTTCAAATTCATCTTAATGTAAAATATTTTTGTATTTAAGTCTATAATTAACCACCCTTTCTTTTCATCCTTAGCCATGACAGCATTGTATATATGTATGTATATATGAATTGAAATTTTCAAAATTTCCTTTGATATGTTCTTAAAAGTTAAGCATTTTCTTCTGGATTTAACTTTTATTATTATGATAATTAATATGCAAATTATAATGTTTAAAATTTTGATAAATAATTATACACCATAAGAACATACAAATTAATTTATATATACATCTCAGTGAAAGGGATATTAATGTTCCTTCATTTTATTCCCTAAAATTTTACATATTGAAGACAATATATTACAGTAATATTTGGTATGTGAGAGAGCTATACCTCTTATTTGAACAGTGAGTATGATTGGGATAATGGATATAGGAAAGAAGAGTCAACTTCACTCTTGACGACATACATGTTCCCAGGTAGATCAGTTTTAGGAAAGAGCAGGTATGGAAAATTCAAGGATACGGCAGTGAATTGCCATAGAACTAATTGTACCATTAACACCACTTGTGATGATCACTCCTTGAAAACTCTTTGGTACCACTGGTACTCCACCAGGGAAGAGGCAGGGATGTTTTGCAGGTAGACCCTGGAGGTCAAACAGCTTGATTATACTGCCAGAGATAGAGAGAAAGAGAGAAACCAGAGAGACACAGAGACAAGGACATTGAAAAGAGAAATTAGGCATATGGAAGAAAAAATAATCTACTATATGCTGTTTTACCATTCTAGTTTGTGCAGTGCTAATAACAGGGTCATTGCTTTTTACAAACTATTAGGTTTTTGTTTGATTAGTATTTTGATCACAAACGTAGTATATACGATTTTAAATTATTATATTTAATTTTATGCACATATATGTGAAGTATAATAATCTAGGCTTACATTTTATTAAATTATTATTCAGATTATTAATTTCATCAAACAATAGCTAGACATATATTACTGATTAATTTCTTAATCCTTTATCTAGATATCAGTTGAAATTTTGACTCAGACGTAATTATGTAAAGAAAATTATAATCCTTTTTCCACGAATGTGGTCATTATGTCAATTCTTCATTCAATAAGCATTTACTGAGCATCTCGGATGTGCCAGAGATTATTCTAATTTCTGGAGAAAACAGTACTGAAAAAGACCAAGTCATTGCTCTTGTAATGTTTCCATTCTAGAGGAGGAGGTAAACAATAAAGAAATCAATATATGCAATTTTTCCACATAGATATCCCAAAGTTTCTTGAGCTTTTGTTTTTTTCTGGATGGTGAATAGATCTAACAGATAACAAATTTTATATCTTGTTCATGTATTTAATATAAGACTCATATATATTTTATTTAACTTATTAATTAGTGAGGAAAACAGTAAGCTATTAGAACACGTTCAAAAGAATTCAGAGAATTCATATAGGCAGTCAGAATTGCTGAAATGAATGTGTTAATAGATACAAAACTGAGTTCTTGGAGGTGCACTACACAAAGTCCCTTTTATGGACAACAATCATTTTCATTGCTACCAGTTTCTACAAATTACAAAGTTACAATTCTATCTCAAAGACAATGAAATGCACAGATAACTCAAGAGTGTGGCAGATAGGACACCAAGTAATCTTTTTGCCTGTTCCAAGTCTTTGGTATCTTTTGCTGACAGTCTATCCATCCTGTGATCATAATATTCTCAAAGATTATTATTGATCATAAAAAAGGGCTATTAGTTTTGACCTGATTATTTTCCCATGTGCAGCAAGAGAGTGTATTTATCATATAGGCTCCTTGAGTTTGCTTTGCAATTCCTGAGTCATACTTATAGTTCTGAACAGCTACATAGGCCATAAATTAACCTCTGCCTAGATATTTTCATAAGGAGTCTCAGATTTTACTTTTTAATAAAAAGTCTCTATTTTTCTATCCCAAGGCAGGAAGCCAAGCCCAGGAATCTTTCTCCACCAGATTTTACTGGCAGTACCTACATATCAAAATGAATTCCTATCTTCTGGAAGTCCCCCAAATTTTTAAAGATTCCTAGCCTGCCAGGAATTTTCTTACTACCCTTTAGGATAAGGATGGGACCCTGTAAGCCAGATATTGGGCCAGTTTTCTTGAGAGAAGTTTGGGGACACTGGCTCCGTAAGTAAAGCCTTTCCCTCCCACGCCTTAAAGGCAGCTTGTCACACCTGATTCGAAGAGTTTCAGTCTCTAATACAACACCCCAGGCAAAATCTTACAGATTCTTATTGTGCTTTTGCAAACATTTCCATGAAAAGTAAGGAGACATACTAAGTTTCTGAATTCTGGGTGAATTGTGTCCCCGCCCCCAAAGATACCTTGAAGTCCTAACACCTGTGAATGTGTCCTATTTGGAAATAGGCTCTTTGCAAATGTAATTACGTTTTCTTAATCAGTCCCAGGACATGAATTCTTATTCTCCTGGATCCTGGGTTAGTTGTCTAATTTCACGAAGCAGTCTACTGGTATGGTTTGAAAGTTGTCTATGTGATGTCGGCTCCCAAGCCTCTACCCAAGAATTTACTCTTTGAAGAGTCAATCATTAATCAAGAATTTCAAGATGAGATCATCCTAGATTTAGGGTGGGCCCCGAATCCAATGACTGGTGTTTTTAAGAGAAAGGAAAGGAAGATTTGAGACACACACATACTGAGGGGAAGGCCATGTGAAGGCAAAAACAGAGTTGAAATGATACATTTACAAACTAGGGAACATCAAGGATTCCCAGCTGCCATCAGAAAAGAAGAGACATGGGACAATTATCCCTCAGACTTTAGATGGAATCAACCCTGCTGACACTTGGATTTTTAAACCTCTGGCCCTCAGAACTATGAGAGTACAAATTTTTATTGTTTTAAATCACCCAATTTTGTGGTAATTTGTTATGGTAATCTTCAGAAAGTAATACAGGTGGTCAGTAAGAATCAAATATTATTTTCAAATGCTTATTTCTGATTTCAAAGTCAGATTTTTGTAAGTTGTATGCACTGTAGATAGTTGAAGGAGAACGAGAAAGGGCTTCCTCATATATCCAGGAAATAGAAAGGTAAACCTGTACCAACAGTATTCCAAACAAATAATCACAATAAGATTATTTCCATCAGTTTTCTTATTCATTCCCAAGAAATGAATTCTTATTCAGCTGGATCTTGGGTTAGCGGGCTGCCTGCACAGAGCAGCCCACCAGTATGGTGTGAAGGGTGTCTATGCGACGTCAGCTCTGGAGCCTGAACTCCAGAGTCTGTTCTTTGACGTGTCAGTCATTTAACATCTCAGAGAACTTCTTTGTCAATGTCACAACTCTGGCCTGTAGCTTATGGCAGAGACTTCAAGCAAGAATGAGAGTAAAACAGAATTAGAGACTTAACGGCTTTTGTTAAATTATCACCACAATCAGTAATATTATCATCATGATTAATAACATAAAACAAAAGAGAGTAAAATTCACTATTCAGGTATAGCATTTAACTATTTCATAGAAATTTTGATCCGTTTTCCCCTTGAGAGCAAAAACATATTATGGCTAAAGAGGGCAATAACAAATTTGCAGGGAATTCCCATGTTTCTGAAATATTTACATTAATAGCATTTCACCCTCACACACATTGTCTAGGAAAGGCTGAGTATCTCTTCTGAAATGACAACTTTTCTGTGCAATCCTCACAGTACCAATAGATCAAATATGCACATAAAGTTGTCTCGCATCTCTTTATTTATGATGTGCTAGAACAAACCTTTACGATTTCTCAGGAGACCTCTGGGAAATCTCAAAAATAGTTGTAGGTGTAAAATATATACTGAACATGTTTTTATTCTTTTCTAAATTCAGGGACAGGTTTCAGGAAGGCAAAATCAGAAGAGTAGTCAGCAACAATTTGAGCAGTTTAATAAAATAGAATAATGGGTGACTGAGAAACAATTCCAAGTTTCCTATTTAATCAAAGTGATAATAAAAGGTTTTTAAAACAAATCTAGAAGATAATATCATTGTAAGAACTTTAGCACTTTAATAATTGGGGACACTTTATTCTTTCTTGTTTGTTTTTTAACTAAATAATCAAAGACATAATAAAGTAAACATAAAGCACAAAAAACTGTTTTGATGAGACTTAGTCTGTGCTATCTAAGCAACTTACAGAGAAGTAAAGAAAATCCTTTCATAATATAGTTGAAGGCACGAATCAATAAACCATTAAGCCCATCAAAAATGAGCAAATGTTACTCAAATTTTAACATACTTCATAGCTTCTTTTCATATTTAGATATTGGAAACCAAGGCTAATTAATTCCAGCTTTCAAAGTTTTGTTCTATATTATGCTCTTTCCTATTCTGGAACATACTGACCCTTTATTGTAGGACAACGTATGGTCTGAGGACCCCTGGGAAATCCTTTGAAGATCCAAGAGGTCAAAACTAGTTTCATACTAATATTAAAATTTTTTTTTCCATTTTCATTCTCTCACAAGTGTGCATTTGAGCTTTCCAGTAGCAACATGATGTGTGAAATTGCAACAGATTACATGCAGAAGCAGGTTGAGAATCCAGCTGTCATCTATTATTTCATATATTAAAGACATTTTAAAAATGTGAAGCAATGTCACTCTTCTAAAATAACTTTTTAATAGTTATTTTCATAAAAATATGTTCTTTGTATTAAGAAATGATTGATTTACCCCTTCTATCTTTAAATAAACCAATAAGCCAGAATTTTAAAATTTTCTCAGTTTTAAGCTTTAATATGACAAACATTGATAGTTATAACCCCCAAAATAATGCTCTTTGGGGTTGACAATAATTTCTAACAGTTTAAAGGCAGACAGAGACCAAAAAGTTTAGCAGAAGCTGCTTTAGGAAAAACTAACTTCTTTTCTTTAAAAAAGAAAAGCGTGGGCAGAGTTGTGTCTTTCTCCCTGTATCGTCTCAAGCACCATATTAATTATAACTTTTAACCAAAGTAACTAACTTCTATTTCTAAAGTCATAGGAAGAAACACATTTCTTAAAATGCACTTCCAACCTATATGTAGGCCACCCTCTTACAGAATACACAGAAAATCTGAACTACACTGACAGACAAGATAGTAACATCTAGACAAGAAAAAAAAAAATAGCTCAGGAAGATCAGTGGGACCAGACACAAAAGAGCACATGTTTTAGAGATTAACAAAATTTCATTAAAATCACAAGTTATCACATAGAAGAGTTCAATATTCGCCAAGAGACAGGCTCCGTATTTTATGAATGTAGCCAGAAAAATCTAACAAGAGCACAGGAAGGAGGACTGTCAGAATCACAGCCAAAGCAAACAAGCTTTAGTCAGAAAGACTAGTGTTAGATTCACTGCATGGCTGTACACTCCTGGCCATCTTACACCTCCCTAAAGGGATGGGAGAACGTGCACTTATCTAGGGATTCACTGAAGATCCAATGACAGAAAGAAGCTACAAGTGACTTTCTTTGTAAAGATTATTTTAGGTATGGTGGATTTTGTTTCTTTGTTGCTTTCCTCTACAAAAGAAGGGGAAAAAATTCATATTATGCTGGGATGTTACTAGGAAATGGTGACACAACAGCTGAGTACAGTGAAAGTCTGGTGAACACGAAGAAAGTACATATGAATGTGAAAAATCACCTCAATTTGAGGAATTTGTAGGAACTGCCCTGTGCGGTCAAAGAAGGCTCTGCACAACTGCTGACAGTCTTCCCTTGCTTGTTGGCTGAGAGAGACTCTCCCATCTAGGCTTGAGAGAAACTTTATTTATCATTTTAAAATTTCCTACTTATAGTTATTTATTTAAGTTGCATGACTGTAAAAACAACACTGAGATGCCAAGTTTTAAGATCATACTGAGAAGCATTCGAGTGAATGATTGTACTCACCACAGCCAATGCATTGGACTGGAGACACTCACATGTACTGCTCAGGAGTGTGACTCTACATTTTTTCTGGAGGGCTATTAATCACATAATTAAAGACTTTAAAACTGTGTCAATCTTGTAATGCAAGCAATTCTACTTCCAGAAACTTACCTTAAAGGAACACCCAGATGCCAGTGTTAATACAGTGTGTTAATAATAATAAAGAACTAGAAACAAACTGAACAAGCATCAGTCAAAAATGGTTGAAAAAAATAACAGTTCATCCATGTAATGAAACATTATGAGTAGTTACTGATGTGACTTCATGTATTTCTTCATTCACTCAACAAATAGTTAAGTGATTGTAACATTCTAGGCACTGTTCTATAAACTGGGCATACAGAAATGAACAAAACAGAAAAATCCCTTCCCTTTGGGAGCTTACAGTCTAGCTTGAGAGAGAGGCAAAAACACAATAGTAAGTAAATATATGTAATATATCATGTTAGCACTAAGGAGATAAACAAAGGAGGGAAATGGGAAGGCAGATTTATGACAGGGTGACTGAGGAAGGACCCACTGAGAGGGTGAAATTTGCATCAAGATGTGAAATAGCTGAGAGAATAAACCACACAGACATCTGGAAGAATAGGATCCTACACAGAGGGAACAGCTACCACCAAAGCCCCTGAAGAACAGCAAGGGGTCAGCATGGGCAGGGGACAGTGAGCAAAAAGCAAAGTCCTAGGTGATGAGCTCAGGGAGGAAAAGAAGTGCCGGTGAAGGACTTCGGTCATCGGAGAAGAAGGAACAGAGAAGCAAAGTGATCTGTCTTACATGATAATAAGATTATGCTGACTGCTGTAAGGTTTCTACAATAATCTAAGCAAGGGATAAAAGGGCTTGGACCTAAATGTAGTAGTGGATGTGGTAAGTGGTAAGTTTCACGATTTATTTGGAAAGTCAACAGCAGTTATGTCAAATCAGATGTGGGATATCAGTAAATAATTAAAAGATGACTTCAAGATTCATTTCTTGAAATAATAGTAAGAGTAGAATGATCATTTATTAAGATAGGGAAGAGGAATAGGTTTGGCAGATAATATTAAGTAGATTGCAACTTGAACTTTGAAGTTTTGAATCTTAAGTTTGAGATGCCTATGAAACCTCCAAATAGAAATGTCAAATAGTCACTTGTATGTATCAGTCAGGAATTCACACAACTCCAGGCTGGAGATATATATTGTGGAGATGCCATCATGTAAATGGTATTTACATTGGACTGTATATGAGCATAAAAGGGAGCAGGTGTAGAAAGACAGGAGAAGAGGTGTAAGGACAGAGCCCACTAATGCAAGAAATGTTTAAAGACTGGAATTGAGGATAAGTTAAGGAGACAAAGAAAAAGAAGCCGGAAAATAAAGCCAGAAGAAGCTCTGGAAGCTGAATGAACACAGTGATTCAAGAAAAGAGAGGGATCCACAATATCAAGTTAAGGTCGAGTAAAAGAAGGAATGAGGATTGCACATTGAATTAGAAGTTAGTGGTGATCTTATTTCAGTTTCAGTGGAATGGGTATAAAAGTCTAATTAAATCTATATTTATAGATAGATAACATTGTTGAAGCCTGTTTAAAAGAACAATTGGGATGTAAAATAATACATATTTGAAAAGCATAGTATGAACTTATTAAATATATGTTCATATCAGTGGGGTTTTTTTCTTAAATTTTATCTCCACACTGTACATTCCTACCCATGACTCTTTTACTTCATAACTAGAAGTTTGTACCTCTTAATGTCCCTCACCTATTTCTCTAACAGGTGATTGCTAGAGGGAAGGGGATGGAGAGATAAGAAAAACATCAGTGGGGTTTTTTTATATGTATTTGTATACATGTTTGGTATTAAAATATATACACAGGAAAAGTATGAAATAAGGTCCACAAGATATTAATAGGGACTATTTCACCAGGTGATATATTAAATTCTATAAATTTTGTACTTTCTCTGTAGCATTTTTCCTAATGAATATCTATTACTCTGGCCATGAGGAAAAAAAAAAAAAAGCCAAAGCAATTTCCTGAAAAATAAGGTATTCTGCATTATGGTAAAAAATATCTATGAGATAAAGAATAAACTAAAATGACCTTTGGTTCTTCTTAAGCTAGGAAATGTTTTAGGAAAAGTTTAGTTGTAAAATGCATTTGTATTTAAACACTTGAAGAAGTTGATAGAACTCTTTCCTCTTACACTGTGAATTATTATTTAGTAAAGAGTGTTCTTTTACTTGAAAATAAAAATCTGATTTCAATTGTTCTTAATGGTCTAAAAACAAGATGCTGCATTTTAAAAATTCATAACAATATGCATAAGAAGGTTGAAATTTTTTTTTACAAATCTACTTTTTTATTTTTCCTACAGATCAATAAGTGTGTATTTAGTGAGACTTATATTTTACACATTTTAATAGTGATACTTCAAGAAGGCCTCAGTTTACCAAAAGATCCTCAGACATAATCATGACCCAGGAAGCAGCTGTATCCCATTTCCAAAGAAAAAATTACACCATGCTGAATTGTTTAGAAGAAGTAATACAGTCGTGAATTTTTTTCTTGTGATTTAGTTTGAAATACTGGGCCTAAAATGCTGAGCTTGAAGTCCCATAAAGCTTGGTATGCTTTGCAAAAAGCACTCCCAGCTTAATTTAGGCCAGGCCTCCTTTTGCTTTGAAGGAACAAAGAAGAAACATTAGCTGTTCCTGGCCTTCTTCTTAGGAATTGACTCAACATTTCCTCAACGGTCATGGTGATGTTCATAGCAAACTGAGCTCATTCTTGAATGAATGAATGAATGGATGAACCACTGAAATAAAAAGAAAACAGTAAATCACATTTTATTTTAACAGAACATAAATGTAAAGTCTTGAATACAAATGTAAAAGCTTGCCGTCAAATTTTTTTTCCATGTAAGATAGTTATCTTTCAAAGTTATAGTAACTTCAGACATACACTGTGGTATTTACATTGAGCCTCATTGTGCCATATCACTTGTCTAAAATGTAAGATACATTTTTAAAGTATTTATATATTTATTCTGCAGTCCAAATAATATAAGTGGAGATTCAGTCTTGCTCAGTAGTTGTCATTTCTGTACTTCTTATTTTCTCTTATAAGAACTATGTTCCTCTCTTTTCTTGTAGTAACTCTGAAAATATCTTTTCCACTATCTCCATAATCTGAGCTTAGAACACAAATAATATTAGTGTCAAATAGTCAAATATCTCTTCTATATATCATATATAGAGGAAAATTTCAAGTTCAAAAATAACCATCAGAATGCATATTCTAGTCTATAAAGTAATAACTAAAAATATAAAAGCAATGAAATATAAATAAAAAGTCATTAAAGGGGACAATACAAAATACTTGAAAAATATTTGATTGTTCCAAAAGATCATGGAAAAGGAAGAACAAAGGAACAAAAACTTGATGGGACAAATAAACATAGAAGAGAGAGATGGTAGAATTAAATTCAACAGTGCCAATAATCACATTAAATGTAAATGGACTAAACACTCCTATTTGAAGGAAGAAGTTTTCAGAATAAGTTTTCAGAAATATCCAAGTATATCCTCCTTACATTGATAAAGTTGAACAAAGTTGAATGACTTAATTCTCTGGCTTTAAGATTTATTGTAATGATACAGTATATAAGAGAGATGCTATCTGGTACTGGCATAATAATAGATCAATGGATCAGAATAGAGTCCAGAAATAGACCTAAATATATACAGTCAATTTATTTTTGAAAAGATACTGAAGCTATTTAATGGGAGAAAAAAAAATCTTTTCAACAAACAGCATAGGAAAATTGAGTAACCATAGGGAAACAATAAACCTAAACCTTGACCCACACCCCATACCATACATACGTGAAGTGAGTTGTCAGTCTAATATAAAATCTAAAACTATAAATTGCCTAGAAGAAAAAAATAAGGGAAATAGCTTTGCAAACCTTGTTAGACAAAGATTTTTTAAGAAGTAAGGAAGTACTAATTTTAAAACAAAAAATTGATAAACTGGACTTAATACAAATTAAAAAAATTTTCTTAACAAAAGATATCACAACATGAAAACTCAAGCCATAGAATGTGAGAAAATATTCACATTTAACATCTCACAAGATGCATTTAAGTTATACCTCGATTTTTAAAATGTGATTATATTAAGGTGCTCTGACTGCTAGGATTCCTCTTCTGTGTTCGGGAATATCAAGTAACATACTACCTTTGTTTTGCCCAGAAATCCTAAAGATAACTCTACCCATAGGATATAGTGATAAGAACCCTTTATAGTGATCAAGCACATAGAGTTTCAAAACAAACATTACTCCCTTTTTGCCTTAAAATAAAACCTCAAGTAGGCAGACATCATTATTCTATGTCATAAATGAGGATAGTAAATCTTTTTAGCAGGACATAAGATTAGAAGAAGAATCTCAGTTTTCTGACCATTAACCAGTCCAGCTCTTATTTCACTACATTATACCTGTACAGAACATTGCATTTTACAGTGTTGACTGATTATCCCCATTCAGCAAACACCCACTGATCTCTTGGCTGGGCTGTTGGGTTGTAAAGATGAATAACAGAGGGCCTCCTTCCTTAAGGAGATTGTGGTCTATACTCACTCTGTTGCAGCCCATTACAGGAGGATACCTATTTTGAACACTCTGTTACAGACATTAATATGTGAAGGCATTTTCCACATTTTCTGGTATGCAGGAATTAAATTAGATATCTTGATCAATAATCTACCAAAATGTATTTATTAGGGAAAAAAAGTCACTTTTGAGCTTTTAATTCAAAATTTGTCCAACTCTTCAAACCCTAAAGAGTAGTTTTTATTGCAACAGACCAACCCACTAAATGTGTGCCTTTATTTCTCAACTGGAAGTGGAGGCCTCAAAACCCCAGAAAGGAAACATTTGTTTTGGCCTTTTTTTAGCTGTTCTCATTGAGAATATATGGACAGCTAGGAGCAGGAGGGATCCTGTTAAGTTTCCATAAAACCACCAGCCCTGACACCACAGAACAGTTTGTTCCTTTTGTTGGTTTTCACATTCCCTGAAACTTGGAGATGGTGACAGGAAGAAGAAAGGCTCATCAGTAAGGAAATGGGAATGTGACCTTAGAATAATTAGAAGCTTGGTTCTCCTGCACAGTATTTTTTATCTAATGAAAGAAAAAGTTTCAATTTCACTGTGAAAATTAAAGTAATTTTCATTGTTTTGAAATGGTGACTTTACCAAGGATATCCTTCAGCCATAATATTTATTTTCCATCGTATCCTAAAATTTAGAATTATAATGCTTATTTTTGCATTTTAAAATCAACAGAATAGAATAAACATACCTATTATAACCTTTTAACGTATTTGGATATATTAAAATTCATAGCTTTTAATCTGTAAAAAAGAAATATGTTGACATTTTATATGGCCTTTTTGACAGATTAAAAATATCCTAAATTACTGTATAAATAGTGAGCTGTAGAGTAACTGAAAGCCTCACTTGTAACTTTAATAAATGTCAAGAGTAATTCTTATTTAACATTTTAGAGGAGGTTAATACCATACCTTTTATCCATTTTTCATATAAAATGTGAATTGCAATTAGTCTGCAGAATAAAAAACACTTAAGACTATAATTATTTTCATAAAAATCACAAAAATGAAAATGATAATAAAGAAAGATTTAAACACTATTCAGTGAGAAAAGCAATGGATGTTGTAAGACTTAATCAGAAATGACTATGAGTATGTTGAGTAACTTGTTAAATCTTGCAGCCAGCCTGAACAAGAAACTCTGATCAAAAGGAGAACCCGTTTCCATTTCTAGTTTCACCACTAATTAAATGTGTGATATTGGGTAAAAACAGAGAAATTTTAGAATAAGATGAAGAGCTAAAGAACTAGGTGGAGGAGTTTTCTCCAATGGCAAAGACCATAGCACTGACCTTACGGTCTCTGCCGGACCACTTACATTAACGAGGACTCGTGGCTTCATGAAGCAGATGTTATAATTTCTGTAAATTATCTGTGATTATGTCAGTTTAAATAAAGTGATATAATATGTGTGTTAATTTTAATCTGTGCCCTAGAGGTAATTAGTTAAAGAATCCTAATCAAGACTGTACAGCCCAGGGGTGGCTAATTACTGCTTGGAAAATTCTTATCTGAATCCTACACTGCAAAATGATGGTCATAATCAGTTCAGTGATCCCAAGTCTTGATCCCTGCTCAGTGTCAGATGGTATGATAAGTAGACTAAGGAAAGTTAACAGTGATTTTTCTATGATGAAATGAATATTGTATAAGATAACATGGGCTGATGGCTTATGCTCTTGATTGAAAGAAGTTTAAGAATCTTGGGTTAGTGCAGTTGTTCAAAATGGACATGCCTAGGGCTATGTCCCCCATTCTTACTAGCAGACTAACATAATTTTGCTACTGGAATGTTGTCACATTTGCCTCATGGCACCCTTTCATTTAAATCCGTTGCAAGAGTGCCCAAAAGAACAAAGAAACTTCATCAAGTTTGCAAGTTGAGTTCCTGACTTCTGTGTGCTTGCTAATGTATGGCAGAATTTGGCCTGTGACTTGCTGTTATTATAACATACCAAATGGTAGTAAGGTGCTGGAGGCTACAGATATCTACCGCCCCAGAATCCAATAATTATTTTTTCCAGCTTTATTGAGATACGATTGACATATAACATTGTGCAAGTTTAAGGTGTACAGTATGATGATTTGATATATGTATTTCTTACTAAATGATTTCTACAATAAGAGGAACCCAATAATTGGGAAAGACTAAATCAGTTTAGGTAAGTTCACAACAGCAGCTTATTCTTTTTTTATTTTTGTGTTAAGGTCTTAGAATACCATTTATTAATTCGCAAAGAGAATATCAAATTTTAAGTGAACCAAAACGTGTACATTAGCTGATGAACACATTACCCCTTCTGGTTTTATCACTCCCTTAGGAAATATTCTTTATATTTAGCTGACATCGACTTCTGCAAAACTTCCATGTATTTGTCGTGGTTTTTACCTTCCGGGCCACACACATGAGCCTAATCCCTCTAAAGGAGGGCTCATTTTTAAACACAAACTCAAAGCATAACGTAATTTTTGCATCCTGACTGAGCCCCCACTTACCGTAACAGTAGCAAATCCAGTCTCAGTCTATTTGAGGGTTTACCCTTTCCAAATCATGTGAAAATCCCCAAGTATCACAGAAGATAGCCCATTCAGGGAGTCTTTGCTGGTCTTCAGCCCATACTTTTTTCTTATGAGTTACTCATTACTCAAGACCAACTGATCCCTTGATGCAGTCTGCACCTTGCCATGGAGCTTAAGGCAGGGCTTCTCTAGCTGCACTCTGACATTCTGCTGCTTTCCTGGAAAACAGCACCTTAGGAATCCATGCTATTAACAGAATTACAGATCTCGGCCCTCTTCTCAAAATGGGAGAAACAGTCCCAGCTCCAGGAATTTCTACCTCTCCATCTCCAAGAAATCGGCCCTGATACACAAGCACCCACTTACCCATGACCTTCATCCCGCAATGTCTCATCTCTCCCTTCCCCTTGAGTCTCCATCACCATCTTCCCAGAGGCAATACCTGTTACAATTTTTTTTAAACCATAGATTAGTTTTGCTTGCTCTAAAGTTTGTATAAATAGAATTACACAACATGTCCTCTTTTTCTTGTGTGTAAGGCTTCTTTCACTCAGCAACATGATTTTGTGTTGTTTGTATCAGAAATTCATTCCTTTTTATACTTCTATAGTAGTATTCCATTATATGAATATACCACTCTTTTAGGCATTCTTCTATTCATGAACATTTGGGTTGTTTCCAGTTTTTAACTACCATGAAAAGTGTATTGGTGAATGTATTTTTAAACTTTTTTTTTTTGGTTAAATATACTAGAGTAGAATTTCTGGATCATAGGGTAGCTGTATGTTCAGTTTTATAAGAAACTGCCAGACCTTTATTGAAAGTGACTGTACCATTTTACATCTTACTGAAAATGAGTTGTTCCCCATCTTCATTAACATTTGGTGTTTGTTATTCTTTTTATAATAACCATTCTGTTGAGTATATAGTTATATCTTACTATGGTTTAAGTCTATCTTGTCTATACTTCTGTGTCTTTCAGTATTATTAAATTCAACTACAAGCCACAGTGAAACCATCACTTGTGTTCAAGTTTCGAATCTTCTTATATCTTAAGAAACATCCTAGTTGGAAAAAGATGAATATACAGGCCTATTCCTAACTTGCAGGCTGGGAGGGACAGGGCAGAGTCACAGTTTGCACCTGAATGTGGACGTGGGGATGCCAGCCTGAGGCCTTATGGCCACTGTTGTGTCCCAGCTTTGGCTTCCTCCCACCCACCACGAGGTTACCCTGTGCCCATCCATGTGGAATGTCCAGGCCCGGTGTCTGAGCTTTGCTCTTATCCCCATACACAGCTTCCCCTGGGTCTAGGGAAGGACATACTAATGTAGTAATTTGGAAGTGGGCTGAGTGAGGGACTGTGGGTAAGGGATTCTGCGATTGCAGGTACGTGGAGGGTGGGCCAAAGGGGAGAATGTGGACTTTAAGTGTGCACATCCTTTGACCACTACCCAAATCCTTGCTCTTTGGAAGAAATGGAGCCAGAGGCAGAGACCCCTCTTGCACACGTCTGAGTATAGGTAGTGTGAGAACACCCATTTAATCTGCTCCTAAAGTTTCATTTTACTACGTGCCTGAGTGACATCAGTTTCTTGCTGACCCGCCACTGGTGCTGCATTGGCAGATCCTAAAGGGACCTCTGATTTCCTCAGCCACCTCCTCTGCCTTTCCCCAGTATTTGGCTGAGACAAGTGTAATGTTTTCACAAGGAAAACAGGCAGAAACAACGAAACCAATCAATAAACCCAGAAAATGCAAAAGCATGTAAATGGTTGTTTACCTATCTCAGAGAGCTTTTTATGGCTGATAGCTAGAAACATAATAGTGATATAGCCAAAACGGAGATAACCAGAGAAAAAGAATTCACAACCTCCTCCCACACACACATCATATACACGCATAACCCTGACATAGTTATACACAGATGGATCATTCAGAAATGCTTCGAAAGCATTTATCAATCATAGTTGACTGAACACTGCCTGTATATGATAGCCACTGCTCTGAGGACTTCACATGCACTACTTGTTTAATTTCTGCATGCCATTATCATCTTCATTTTACAGATGTGGACACTGAGGCATAGTGAGGTTAAATTGAAAAGATTGCTCAAGTTTCCTTGCTAGGAAGTGGCAAAGGCAGCATTCAAAGCCAGACAGTCTGGCTGCCGAATCCACAGCCTGGCCAGGAGGCTATCCTGGGTAGGTCTATGTGTTAGGCGTTTTATGAGGTGTTTTATATAGATTAGCTAATTCAAACTGTGACATAGGTATAATTATCTCTGCTTGACAGATGAGAAAACAGAGGCTAACTAATTTGCCAAAATTATAAAACTAGTAAATGACTGAGCTGGATTTTAGTAACTTGCCAGAATTATATAACTAATTAAGTGGCTGAGCTCAGTTTCAAAGTTGATTAAATTATATTTGGGCCACATAGCATGTGAAGGCAACATGTAATAGTTTTAGGAATATTTAAAAAATTTTTGTGTGTTTTCGTTTTCAATTTACACGTAAAAGAGGAAAATTCAGATATCTGGGCATTTCTTTTCCAGAGAGCACCTCATCCTTTAACAATGCCTGATAAATGAGGCATTACTTTACCTCACTGCACACAGGGAAGATTTGATTTGATTTCCAGTCCTGCAGCCTAACCCAAACCTGGGGTTTTGAAAGTTGTGCTATAATTGGCATTAACTGCATTTGATTTTTCTCTGGGAGGCAGAAAAAAGTTTTCCTTCTTAGGCATAGAAAACAATACATCCATTAAGTATCAAGCATGTTATTTCATTTCTATATACATCTATGGATAAGATAACTTAGTAATTTTATATTTCTCTGTAAATGCAATAAAATCTGAAGAAAATTGAAGAAAAAATATCTACACCAAATCATTCAATATGCATTCCTCAGTGCATTCCACAGCTTGGAGCACATACAGGAAAGTATGGAAAAAATGACTGCCTGAGCTCTTCTACTTAGAAAGATTTCATTTTCCTTCTGAGCCCTTAGTGTGAGCATAGGTGCAGCATTTATTGTACATCTGTCACACGTTTTCAAGTTGCCACTGAATTAAGCATGTGCTTCTGGAATGTAAGAGGGATTAAAAATCTAGGAAAGGCTCTTACAGGAAGCAATACACTTTCTATCCCTGAACAGAGAAATATTTGCACACTTAAGCATAAACCAAGACTGTCCTTACCCAATAGCTTACGACTTTACTTCTCAGTGCACTACTTCTATAATAGGTCTTATTTGAAGAAATATTCATTGGAAAAATACTATATGGTATCACTTATATGTGGAATCTGAAAAGAATGACACAAATGAACAAATTTACAAAATATAAACAGATTCACAGGCATAGAAAATAAACTTATGGTTACCAGGCAGGAAGGGGGTGAGAAGGGATAAAAGGGAAGTTCAGGATTTGCAGATATTTTATACTGCTATTGTATAAAACAGATAAACACGATCCTACTGTATAACACAGGGAACCATATTCAATATCTTACAGTAGCCTATAATGAAAAAGAATGTATTTATACATATATATAACTGGATCACTGTGCTGTACACCAGAAACTAACACAACATTGCAACTCGACTATACTTCAATTAAAAAAAAATTAATTGACTAATCATTCTGGTTAGATTACGCCTCACAAACTTCACAGTAAAATTCATTCTTTTTCGCAGATCTTAAAAATACTAGAAGGTCTGAGAAGAGTCCCTGTACAATTGGGGAGTCTCCAGTAGCATTCTAGGGCTGATGATTAGAAAAAAGAAAAGCAAACAATTACAGGAAGCTCTTTAAAGGCTCCTTTAAAATCAGTACCTCTGTGGAACATCACTTCTAATGAGAATGTCGTATCAGTATGGATCTAGGTTTACTAAGCCTGGTGATATTGTGTGTGAATATTAGTGGGTATGTTTTACTTCCCCTAAACCCTCCACATGACCATGCTATAAAATGTCAATGCGTACTGTTGCAAAATTTGTGCTGTTTGTTTAGCTTTGGAACTTGACTTTCCAAGAATGCTTCAGCAGAGACCCATGGTGAGAATGGACCCCACGCAGCTGCTGGCACTGAAGGTGCCTGGGCACAGCCCATACCGACTGGGAAATCACTCCCACGTATTTGGCAGTCCTGCAGGGGCTTGGAGCCACTGGCAACCTGGCCGCCCCAGATCCTTTCCTCAATGATAGGGTCTCTTTCTGAGGATGGGAGCCAACATTGTCCAAGGCAAGGCTTAGAAATGAGCATTCAGAACAAAGGCAGAAGAGAAGGGGAAAAACAAATAGGTTATGGCTTCTTTGCCAGAACCAACAGTGGGTGGAGAAATCCTTTAACTTGCTGGTTTGGAAGAAAGGGCCTTCAAGGTGAAGAGCATTTTTCTTCTGTTCAGCTTTTGAACTTTGCCCTGCTTTGATTTGTGATTTATATTTCACTTTGGTTTTTTATTGTTGTTGTTTGTGGCTTTTTTTTTTTTTTTAAGAAACAGGCTATAGTAAAGGTTGTGTAGAAAGTATCTTTTAATTAACTTTCAAAAAATGAAGGGGAGGTGGAATACACTACCTTAAGGATCTGCTACGCACTAAAGAACATGCTGGATATTTACTATCCCATTTGGTGCTCATAATAACACTGATAAAATATTTATTTTTAGCTCCTTTTTGCTGATGTAGAATTTAAGGTGCAAAGAGGTAAAGCAACATGCCCAGAAGCATACAACCACAAATGTGACTTAACCTTTGTCCATGAGAAAAATTTTCTCTGTCGTCACACTGAAAAGCAAAGTGTGTGCATTTCTCCTCATTAATAATTATTAAATAAATTTTTTCACATAATAATGTCTTATGCCAAATACGAATTTAGATGTTTTTCAGAAAATTCCATTGTCAATTCTATAATTTGACTTTAACAGGATTTCTGTAGTGATGTAAGTTTCCAGTCTATTTGGTTACATGGCTAGAATTGAATATTATTATACCGAATCAAAAAAGAATTAAATTAGGAGACTCTAGAGATTGTTGAGTCATGCACTGTCCACAGTTGTCACTAGCCACATGAGGCTAGTTAAATTTAAATTAATGAAAATTCAATGAAACGAGAGAAATGTATTGCTAGGTAAAACTCGCCACATTTCAAGTGCTTGAATAGTCACATGTGGCTGGTGGCTCCTGTTTGGGACAGTACGGATTATGAAGTATTTCCAGAATTTCAGAAAGTTCTTTGGGCAGTTGTTCTCTATTCCTCATCACTTTACACTTGGATGAAGAAGCAGAATTCCAGGGAGTTACTGTTTGTGTGACAGTAACTCCACTGTGCTTTCTCATGCAGCCGTCTTGTTTCCATACTCCATTGACATATAAAGTTTTTTTTAATATGAGAAAAAAGTGAACAATTATAGGAAGAACTGCAGGAAATTTGTTTCTTCTTTGTGACATGCCAAAGTGAGGGGAAATGATACTTTTTGTTTCCAGATCTTATTGTAAACTATAGGTTTAATGGCAAAGGTAGAACTCATCTACCTAAAATCATGTTTCTTAGGAAATTGCTTTACAACCTTAAGAGGACTGAAAAAAAAAATGCTATGAAACTTTAATCAATATTTTTTTTCCTAAATGCAAATATCTGTAAGAATTTATATCTTATTTTTAAGTGATGGTTATTTAATAAGGAATGTTTTTCAAATGCCCATTTTGTGATAAAACAAAGTAATCCATTCAATTATACTTAAATAATGAAATTTAAAATGGAAACTACCAATATATTTTGTGAAAAGGAAAATAATTTCCAAAATGTTTTACACCTTAATTCTCAGTATTTGGAGGCTGTCATTTCTTCACTGATTCTTTCATATAATTAATCATATATAGATAATACACCTAAATCTACATTTTTTTTCATTTCAGCCTAAAACTTCATGTAAACAATTGCAAACATGTATCAGGACATTTTGATTGAGACCTTTTGATAGGTTTTTCTCTACACGTATTTAGCGATAACAGGTGGAGTCACTTTCCTTATAGTAGTTACAGCTGGCTTTAAACAATACTCCACTGAGTCTTCGCATTAACACTTGCACTTCTATGTTACAAAAAGCTGTATTTATTTGTTAGGAAGGATTGAAAATAACTTGTTATCTTTCCTCAGAGTATTCTCCCAACATTGGAAAGCAGCTAGCTAAATTCTGAGGGAAAATGAAGCAGAACGCTATGATTATCTGAGCGCTTGTTCAGTATACCAAAACACGCAGCAACTTGGATGTCAGGTAGCCTGGATCCGATCGCTCAGCAATGATCACAAACTACGTTTAAGTCTCTCAATTTTCACGTGTGTAAAAGCGGTATTAGAGTTAAAGGGCCCTGACCTGAATATGCTCAGTGTATATGCGGATGTGTTTATCATTTGGATATATACCACAGTGAATTATCTCTGCTAGATTCTGTGAAGTAGATTGGGTGTAGGGTTAAGTCCTGACATGATTATAACTTTGGAAGATACAGAATTTTTCACCTTAACCATCCCGCCCGTCCTGCTCCACCATTACGGGTATCTCATGGAAGAGGTTAGACAAACATGAATTTAAACCATAACCCTTCAGTGCAGAAGTTACAGATTTTTTTAGAGTTTATTTCCCACATTGCTTCTGTTTTCTCCAAGTTCTTACTGTCCCAAGATGGCTGTTCCCTTGCTCTTTGTACATCCCCCTATTCGACCAATGCCCTCTTCACCTACACCTTACTCACCTGACCTTATTACCTATTTGCCCCAGGCCCCAACTAATGATTGTTGTAATTTTAGATCAGAATGACTCCACCTGAGTGCTGATCAAAGGAGCGGTGAGGCGCATGCCCCTCGCTGGTTTCCCCGGTAACCAATGAGCCAATCAGACCTCAGTTCCCCCTATAAGTGGTAACCACCCGCCCCTCCCCCCCTGCCCCCGGAAGCGGAGACCGCCCTTGCGTCCTGCCTGCCTTCTGCTGCACACTGTGGCGTGTTGCTCCAGGACTTTGCTTCAGATATGTAAGTAAGATACCCCATCCATTAAACTGTTGATGTCTCTGTCGGTGCTCTGGACTGCGTCTTCGGTCTTGAAGCTGCGCCGGTACAGGCCTTATAGGCCTGCAGGGTGCGGGCCAACAATTGGCGGATCCATCCAGGAGAATGAGGAAACTTCCGGGAGTGCCAAGGTAGCAGGGAGTAAGGATGGGGAGTGGAAAGTTTTGGGGGCCACCTACTAGCATGTGGAGCCCGAAAGTTACAGAGGTAATCCCGGGGTGACCTCCACTAACGTGGGGCCGGAAAGGTGTGGGGGAAATGCCCGGGTGGCCATCCCCTAGTACATGGGGCTCTGTGGGGCTTGTCCTTGATGAATGGGGGCCGCCAGGGGCTTATGGAGGACTCATGGACAACCCTAACGCTGTTGCAGACACTGGCTGCCATTGCAGTGGGGAAGAAGCAAGGTAGGTAACAAGGCAGTGGCCACAGCTGTGGGCTGGCCGTTGCTTTTTGTATTAAGAAAGGCTGCAAAGGCTGAGCTAACAGCCGAGTTGACGGTTAACTTGAATGCTGATTCTTATTCCTCTGAAAGTGAGGCATGTGAATGTGATTAAACGATATGTATTATTGTCTATTACTGTTATTTGTTTAAACTGAATTAGCTATTTAGAATAAAAAAATAAATAAAAACCCTGAAAATAACCAAGATGGGACTCTTTTGACATTCTCAATTGGTTTTTGGCATATGCCTTTAGAGAAAGTTAGCTTTTGAGAAGTAATTGGTATGTCTCTTCTTGTGCCTTTGGGATGTAGATGATTTGCCTGGGCTCTGGGGGAACTTTAATCCCTGAGAGTAAAGAAAAAAGGGCCTTTTAAAACTCTAGCAGGACAACTGTGAGATCACTGTCTATATAGATATATGTGTGTACCTTATAAATATGATGTCTCTGCCTCCAAACGGCATGGCCAAGATTGGTTTGTGGATGAGGTCTGTTTAATTGTCTTAAAAGAAATTAAGCGCTTATATAAATTCTCAGAAATATAAAAGAAAATGGCCAGAATAAATTTCAGGTTGGTGCGATGTGGGAAGTACTCAGTACAGAATCGCTATCTGGTAATGGAGCTACTTTAGCTTGTTGGTTTGATTAAGATAGACATGTCTTTAGAGTCATCAATGTTAAGGACAATACTTCTGTTGTACCTTGGTCTATTAGGGGTCAAATAAGACCTTATTATATCTGTTGCAAATTTGTCAGCAAAGAAAATAACTTGATATGATGAAACTTTGAATATAGATAAGAGCTTTCGGATAAACTATGGGAATAATTATATTTTGGGAATGTCTGTCTAAAATAGCATCTGCAGATTTTGGTAGCTTGAAACTAAACTAAATTAAAAGAATGAAATTTATTGACTATCTGGGTCATTTCACATGGAATAAAATATTGGAAGATTAATTGCTGGGCAGGTCTAAGTTTACTTACCTTTGCCTTCTTAGGAGATGAAGACTAAAAGGCATAAGTTTTCCAATCAGGAGATGCTGGTGTGACGAACAGTTCACAATTACTTGCTTTTTGGTTTTTGCCAGAGATTAAAGTTTTTAAGGGTTACGATTAGAATCAGTCGTAATTCTAGTTATTGCAACCAAGTTTCTTTATCAGTTATAGTGTAATAAGTTGTTTGACAGTGTTTTTAAAAAGTCTTTTGTCATTTATAGACAGTTACTGTTGTACTCAAATGCTTTTGGAAAAGTATTCCATCTTCAGGAAGACTCACAAGAAGGACCTTTTTGACGAGGTCCCTACAGGTCCCTGATAAATTTCAGATCACACTGCTGAACTGGGTAAGAAATTAAAAAATCCTAAGGGAAAACCTGATGGCTTCATAAAAATTTAACAAAAGGATTGGTTACTGAGTGAACTGGTGAATATGGTTACAATTTTTATGGGTTTTGTATGAAACATGACTGGTTTTGATCTGTGTTTTCCTGATATTGGGAAGCCTATCCCCTCAAGTTATGATTTATGGCAATTGGGTAAACACCACCTGTGGGTAGAATTGAAACCTTTTTCTGTGCTCTTTGCCTGGTCCCTTCAGAAACTAGAGACGCTTGGGTTCTGAGCAGCTTTATCAGGTGATGGAGAAAGACTGTCTCCTGGCATGTGCAGAAATCTTTATATTTTGGGAACCTCTAGAAGAGAGAAACTTACTGAGGCGGAGTCTGGTGGCAGGTCTTTGTCATAGCTTTCCCGGCCTTGAGAGGCCTTTTGGGAATTCAGTCTGAGTCTCCTTCTGAGGAATTCCACCACAGCCAGTTTGAAGGAGCCTGTGTGGTCAATTGACCAGAGTTATTTTGCAAATTAGTCTTGATGTGATTGTCTTTGGTGGAGATGAGGGTGAGTTTAGACAGAAAAATAGTATGTTTCAGTGGATATTAAATTCTAGCTCTGCTATTTGAGATCTCTGTTTATGCAAGTTATTGTGTTAGCCATAGCCTTTTGCTCTGATGTTCAGGATGGAAAGAGAATTCTCTATTGAAGTTATCACAGTGTATAACTACTCATAATGTGTGGCACTGCTTGCTTTAGGTCTGCTGATAAAAGCACATGCATAATGCTTGTGTAACACTTTGCTATAACTGATAAAATGGATAACCTCTAAAATGTCTCCCCATCAGCATACCTCTAAGCTTGTTTACAATATCCAATCAGTTTTTCCCCAGTTTGGATAACTAGGCAAAAGTAAAGGAAGCCTAGCACCAAGGGACACCATCTGGACCCAGGGCAGGCAGCTTTCACCCTGACTTCCAGGGACGTGTACTTTGGTCTATCAAAAGATTTACAATCACGAGAGGATATGATGGAAAAATGTTCACACGTAGGGGTATGAGGAAGTCATACTGACCAGAGTGGCCTGTTTTGTGACTTGTTGAACATACATTGTACATCTGTTTTGGCCATTGAGGAGGGGAATGCTTTTGGAAGTCAAAATGGAGTAGCTGTGGTTCAGACAGCCAAGGTAAAACTAGGTGGCCATAGTAGACGTGATTTTAGACACATTCCTGTGTTAATAAAAACTTGAGTTTTCTGAATTGTATTGCAGACTGGGAAAAAACCACAGGCAGGTTTGGTATGATCTAAGGATGCAGTAACTGCTTGTGTATTGCTTAATTATCATGATCTCCTCTTTGTTGTGCCTGTTAGATGTCTTACATTTTGTCTCTAGCCCGAGCAGAGGAAATCTATTCGAGGACTGAGCAGTAACAATCGCCTCACTACAAAATGAGTCAATTGCTGGGTCTCCAGGGAGAAATCATTGTCTTCCTCTGGACTTCATGAAAAATCGACCCAGCTAATATGACCATGTAGGGGATGACTCTTTCCATCATCCTGTCCCGCATGCCAGTGTGTCAAAAGGACCCCTGTAGGTAAACAGTCATATGCTTTGCCAGGGTGACTACCCATGAGTCCCCCTGGGCTATGCTGTGTGGAGTGGAATAGGCTGGTTTCTGGACACACAACTCCAACTGGGAATAACTGTTTCTTGTTTAGAAAGACCTAATGGGTCCATCCCTAATGACACTGAACAAAACGTGGGATGGCAGACCTGTGCTGTGACTGCTGACTCCTGGCTCGGCCACCAGAATGTTTTCTTTTAGGACTGGGGCTTTCCCCTCCCCGTGGGAGTGGCTCTGGGTTTGTGAAAACCAAGTGTGGCCTTACCTTCCTTACAGCTGGACAGGGCACTGCTGCCATTGACTCTCTCTCCTTTGACCCAGTAAGCACTTGGCTCCAAAACTTGCCCACATTCTGCCTGGCAAATGACTATTCTTGGCATACTGGCTATCTTACTCTTGATACTCCTTGGCTGCTGTTGTCTGTATTGTATGTGTGGTATTGTATATGTGGTATCTGGTTGTGCCCCTCTACATAGCTGACCCCAGAGATAACGAGGAAGAAGGGCAGACCAAGATTTCAAGGGTTGTGCATGGTATGTAGGGGTGGAGTGTGTGGCCAGGCCACCCAAGATGGCTGTTCTCTTGCTCTCTGAACATCCCCTGCTCTACCAGTACCTGCTTCACCTGTGCTCTACTCACCTGCCTGACCTTCCTAAATACTTTCCTTAGGCTCCAGCTAATGATTGCTGAAAATTTAGATCGAAACATCTCTACCTGAGAGCTTGTCAGAGGGTGATGAAGAGTTTGTGCCTCTGCTGGTTTCCCTGATACCCAAAGAGCCAACCTGATGTCATTTCCCCCTATAACTGGCAACCTACTCCCGGGAGCAAAGACTGCTGCCAGGTCCTGCCTGCCATCTGCCACACACCATGGGGTGTCGCTCCAGGACCTTGCTTCAGACATGTCAGACTCCCCCATCCATTAAGCCACTGGTGTCTCTGCGGCAGACTCTGGGGGCTCTTTGTTCGATCTTGAAGCTGGGAAGGTGCAGGGCTTGCAGGTCTGTGGGGTGCAGCCCAGCAGCTATATTGGAGGCACTTTGGCTAGGCTGTTTGGAGGAACCCCCAAGTGTAACATCTATAGGCCTTTGTCTTGGGATATTCTGTTTCTCCAGAGAGGTGGCCCTCAAGTTATTCCTGGCACAGTTATTTTCTGGAAAAACTGCCCCCACTAGAAAAAAGTCCTCGGTGGAATTCTCTTTGTGTGACCCCACACAATGAAGTTTCAGGTAAGGAACAAGTTTCTAGAACTTCTCTAAGCCCACACAGGAAAGGAAAGAGCTAAGCTTTCAAAGCAATAGCAAACTGATTCCAGGATGCAAGGTCTTAACCACTACTGCTCCTTACATCTGTGTCATCCCTTCTAATCGTAATGTCATTTTAGTTTTTGAACCCTTATCACCTCTATTATATTTCCCCCTTAATGTATCTCTTTCTCATGTGTTTTTCCCCTCAGTGCAATTTGAAGGATGACCAGAGTAGTGGTTTTCAGATTTGACTTGTAGGGGGTGTGAAAACCTAGACTTCTGGGTCTCACTTCTAGAGATTCTAATTTAGTAGGTGTGGGATGGAGCCAAAAAGTTGCATTTTAAACAAATTCTCCCCAAGTGACGCTCATGCTGCTGATCCAGAGACCATGCGTGGAGAATCATGGCCACAGAGGCTAATGCACCCAAGATCATCAGGCTTAGAAGCAGCAAAATGACTTCAATTTACAGTCATTAGTGGCAAAAGAGCTTCTGATGCCATTCAAGACTGGCTAGCGTAACTAGTTGAAAGCCTTATTATGACTTCGAGCAACACTCACTTTGATACTTGGAGTGCTGTCTTTTCATTTCCTTCTTGTGTTTCTCTCTTCATTCATTTAGCATGTCTTTTATTAAATGATGAGACAAGAGGTAGGAGTGACCTGTTCAAGCAATTGAAACAGCACCATAAACGGAAGAAGATGGGAAAAAAAATGAGGTGTTTTGGAGACCCACAAATACCCAGTTTTGCTGAATTATAAGAACTTCTTGAGTAGTAATCACAATAGTTTTATGTGTCAGCTTGACTGGGCCAGTGTGCTTAGATGTTTGGTCAAAGATTACTGTGGATGAGATTTACGTTTAAATCAGTTGATTGTGCTCCGTAAGGTGAGTAAGCCTCATCCCATCAGTTGAAGGCCTGAATTAAATCTGCAGCCAACTGCCTTTAAACTTCATCTGCACCATCTACTCTACACCCACTTTCTCTTGGGTCTTCACCCTGATAGCCTTTTGGCCTTAACTGTACAATTGGCTCATCCCTGGGTGTCTAGCCTTCCAGCCCACTATGCAGATATTGGACTTGCCAGACTCCACAACTGCATGAGCCATTTCCTTAAAATAAATCTTTTTGTATATACAAACTCTATAGGTTCAGTTTCTCTGGAGAACCCTGACTAATACAGTAATGGAAGAAAGAGGAAATTTGCAATAAGAAGCCATAAGCAATTTTTAAGTAGAAGAAAGACAAGATTAGAGCCACATTTTAGGAGAACGAATCATGTGGTGAAATGTGAATTGTATTGAGGGGCAAGACACATGGTAGAGAAACACATTAAGGGGGAAATGTAATAGAGGTTAATAAGAGTTCAAGAACAGGAGTGACATGATTAACAGGGATGGAATAGACGTGAGAAAAAAATTGATGGTGAAGCTTGCAGGTTCTGGATGCAGATTGATCTGGATTAGAAATTCTAGTTCTTTTCTTTCCTATTTGAGCTTAAATAAGTTCCAGAAAAACTGTTGTTACCTGTAAAATGGAAATAATTGTTGCACCTATTTCATCGAGTGATTGGAAGATTAGAATAAATGAAAAATTACTCCTGTAATGTATAACACAGTTTCTGTGTACCTTGTACAGCAACCATCCAACAAAACCAACTCTTCATTCTGCCCCCACCACAATAGCTAGCACATATATGGAAAGTTAGCTGTGCAAGAGCTAGAATACATATGTGTATACACGCACATATGCTGGCTTTCCATATATGTGCTACCATGTGGTATATGTATAAAATGTACATAAAATACATGTTGTGAAAACAGCATTTTGGTAACATGTTAAAAGGAGGGGAGGGGAATTCAAGCTTAAATGATATGGGAAAAATGGTACATTAACAGTAATAGCAAAATCAAATGCAATAGCTCTTTTTGGGTAGGAGACAAGAAAGGATAATGAACTTACTTCATTTTGGAACATGTTAGATTTGATTGGCTAAATAAGAGCCATGGAAGAATGTATAGGTGGTTAGATGTGAAAGTTTAATAATGCATAATAAATTAGCAAAGCAATATCTTAATTCCAAAATAACTGTAATGAAACTCTCAGGATTTTAATATATGAATATGTATATTTCTACAAAAACAATATTAAGCAAAGATGAAAATTTTAATGAAATGGGAAAATATTGCAGTCATTCCTTCCAATGTACATACTAGTTAAAATATAATCAATTTTATATATAAAATTATAATTCATTATGTTTTCATCTCTGTAATGCTTCAGATGAACTGCTTTTTTAAAGTGGGCACATTTATCAGATGCCAACTACTATTGAAAATGCCAGGTTCAACGTTAATTATAAAAATGAGAAATCATGGTCAGACATACCTACATGATTAATTAGTGTTGATCACTTATTACATGCCAGGTGCTGTGCTGTATTTACTTTACTTCTTCCTTAGAACATCCCTATTGGGTAGGAATTTCTTCCCAATCTATAGATGAGGCTCTGTTTCCTTTGAAAATACATAGCTGTAAGAATACAGTTTGATCTGAACCCAAATTTGTGTGTTTTATAGCACTTAGATGTGTGGACTGGTTATCAGACAGGATTTTTTTTACCCAGTGGTTATCAGTGTTAAACATTATTAACTAGAAGTGCCTCAAAAGCATTCTGTGGCAGATTTTTCTATTCTTTTTGGATTCTGCTCAGTCACAGAGGAAGTTGTTATAAAAGAAGTTCTCATGATTAGATACTTATTTTACTTAAGCTACTGTCTCCCACTGTCTATAAAAAGTTTATGTACCACAGACCATAAAGAACACAACTGAAGACAGGCTCACAGGGTAGGGCTGAGGTAATCTGTGTTCTGCAGACACCCTTTCTGTACACCATTTGTAGGAAAGCACAATAAGATTTCTCAAGACGTCTGTTTTTGAGGTTATGAAAACTGAAAACATCTACAGACTTCAGATAGCTTTGAAAACTTTTAACACAACCTGCCATATTGGAAACTACCAGTCAAAATCCATTATCTTAAAGCAATCTGTTCTTCTTTCATATTTAATTGTAAAATTTTTCTACAATCCATTAGTCTAGCACTGAGTCTATTTACTGTATCTAGGGACATTTTTAGAGTTAAAATAACATTGTAAATTGAAGTATATGGTGTATTCATTGTCCCTTCGCATTTTCAAGCTTTGACAAAGACCAGGGCAAAAGCCATTTGAAGATGGTCTATGGGGAGCAGCAGGGGATGTTTCAGAAAATTGGCTTCTCGAGGAGGCAAAGTTCCTGGCTTTGTGGCCAAGCCACAAATTGGCTAATGGCGCAAGCAAGTGACCATTTACAAAAGTCACTGTAACAGGTGACTATAAGAGGTGACTGGAAGGTGAACCCCAACAAGAACCTACTTTGTTCCTACTCGATGAACACTCATAGGTCAATCCATTTTTTTCCTACAGTGAAATGATGCAAACTTCACCTAAATTCCTGAAAACCTTTACACACCATAAAAAATGCCAAAAAAAGTTATAAAAACAAAACACAAGCATATACTTTTTTTTTGGTGTGTATACTTTTTAAATATGCATTAAGTAATAAACCCAAACAGAATATAAAAGCCACTTTGTAAATGTGCCTTATGGTGGATTTTCCTATGTAAGTAGAAATGGCAGACAGACCTCCTTCAAAGGCCAATCCAGTGAAGTTGGAAGTGTTTCTTCTTTTAGTAACAGTGAGCTGCCTTTGGGGAAGCAAACATTTCTCTTTGCACCAGGATAAAAATTAGATTCATCTTAAATTTGTTATTAAACCCTGAAAGCCTTTGAATTGGTAAATTCTAGAGACAGGATTGCCTGTAATATTTGCAGAGCCTGAGGCCTGCATGCCGCATATCTGAATATTTTGAAGTTATAAATCAGACTATAGTCATGGTCCTGCCAGGTTCTCACTAGGACTTTTGAACCCTGCTCCTTCCACGTAACCTGCAGCTGAGGTCCAAGGGGTATTGCTCTCTCCAGGCTGCATCCATTCCTGTAAACCCAAGTAGCCACATGGATCTGCTGGCACAGGGCAAGGCAGAGGCTGGTCCAGCTGTCAGGGCAGTCACTGGAATTTCCGGAGCCCAGGATGGGTCTGATCTGGTCAAGTTCCATGGGAGCCAGGGGTGAGCAATATCTCCTCTCCTTCTTACCTTTCCAGCTCAGAATTGCCAGGCAGTTTTCTAATTGCTTCCAAAAGCTACATTGCCCCAAGAGTGGCAGGTTGGTGTTGGCTGGGGGAAGGGTAGAGAACAGAATTTAGTTATATGGAGAATCCAGTCTGGCAACACATGTAATCTGAGTTAGCTGGTTTAAACAGAAGCGGTCCCTTTCCCTGACTTCCAGGGCGGGAATTGTGATTTTTCTCCACTCCCGTGCCTCACCCTAAACACACACTGATTTCTCTCAGCTTTGCATCCTTTGTATGGGGGGGGGGGGCTGGGGAGGGACAGGGGGCTGGAGACTGATTTCCAGATTTCTCCCAAATAATTCCATTTGTTTCTCCAATCAGTTACTCAGCTTTGAAAACAAAAAGAAATAAAAAAGCCTTTGTACTTTGATGTTTTGAGAAATGTATTGGTTCCCCTATAGCGTGGGGCCCAGCTCTGGAGCCTTTGAAGGCAGGACTTACTCAGAAGAGATTTATCTTGTTCATGCATTTTAATATCATCCTTGTTGCTTTTCTCCAGGGTCTACTAATTCAACCACATTTGTAGGAGAAACTTCTAGTTGTCTATTTGTCATTTCATTACAATTACAGTATTTCTTAAGATGCAGTGTTTGGTATCAAGACTTTGAAATCTTGAAAGGTAGAGTGTCTCGTGTCTCATTACATTCTTACAGTTAGACTGAGTTTCAGTAAGAACAAAATCTGCCACTCAGAACTCCTCTTTCTGCAGAGATGGGCCCTTCTCCACCCCAGAGAGATTGTGGTTCTCTGGGCATGGTCAGCCACGCAGCCTTGCCTGGGACCTGGCCCCCAAGTCCTAGGAATTGATTTAGGATTGGACAATCTGAGTATTTCATGCCTTGGTAACATGATTGGTGCATGACAAACTAAGCTAATCAGAGTCCAAAAATTCTGACAGAGATACTGGGAAGAGTATGTTTTCTTCCTGGGAAACAAGAGCATGTAGGATTAGGGCTGTCTGGAGTCATCTTGCTGCCTCATGGACAAAGCCTCTGAAATTGAAGCCAAACAGAAGCAAGGAGAGATGAAAGTCCTAGGGACAACGTTTAGATCCCTGAATCCACTTGTGCCCACTTAAAAAAGCCAGTAAATCCCTTGACTTGGCTTGAACTAGTTTGAGTTGAATTTGTGTCACTTGCAACAAAAAGTGAACTGAATAATAGAATTCAATTCTGAAAGCAACGATTCCATCTGATCCCAGGCAGATCCACCCAGATGTCCCACAGGCACATCATTCTAAAAACTAAATTTGTCTTCTTTTTTTCCCCCTCCATGACAAGTCTGCTTTTCGTCCTGTATTCCATACCTCTGGTCAGAAAACCACCAGTTCCCTGAAAGTTCCATTTTCATAAGTGCAGCCAGACTTTCTCCTAAGTATTTTTGAATTCATCTTCTGCTGTTCTACTGTTATTGTTTATTCCATAATCTCAATATCTTGCTGAACTATTGCAGGAAACCTTTTTCTAACTGGTTTCCTGTGCCTCCAGTTTTGTGGACTTACAACCTATATTTCATGCTGTTGCCAGAGTGAGATTTCTGACAGGTACTTTTAAACATGTGACACCCCCCAGTCCCCTCAACACACACACACTATCAGCTTCAATTGCTTATTGCCTAAAAGGTAAAGTTCAAATTTCATAGCATAGGTTAGTTAGCTACTTTATAATCTGGCCTCAGCCTGAACATTTTTTAACCTGGCCTCCTGCCACTACCCTACAAATAATCTGTGGTCCATCCATAATAAATTGCTCCAGTTCCTTGGGCCTATTAATTTATTTACACATGCTGTTTCTCCTTTACCTGGAATGGCCTTTCCAGTATTTGTTCTCAGCAGAAAATTGTTCTTTGCTTCTCTAGACTCAATCAAGCCTTACTTCCTTCTAGTAAATTTAGTCTTTCAAGGTTCTGTATAACCTAGAAACCCCAAATCCTGCTAAAACTCAGCATTTTATTTGTATCCATTATTCTTAAGTTGACTTAGAGGCTCTGCGGGGTGATCGTAGAGGAATGAATAGGAGATAGTAGAACTATGTCTTACAGCTTTGCTGTGAAGAGGCTGTAGTTACTATCTCTTGTTCCAGGAGCCACGGGAAATGCAACATTTTGCATCTCTTATCCTGTACTATTTGGCCAGCTCAGCACATCCATAGATTATACACTTGTGGTCTCGTAATGTTAAACAAATATACAGTGATAGATGCTGAAAGCTGGGGACCCTCCAGGTTGTTTGACCTTTCTCCTTCAGTAAGCGTCTCTCCCAGGGCCCAGCTTGTAACTCTGTCTCTGCACCTCTAAATTAGAAAATTTTCTATGTTTTCATCAGTTTGTTACTTTGGACCTTTCCTGGCTTTGGACAGGTCTCTGGCTTGGCTTTCTGCTGCGCACCCTCCCTACTTGAGGTTACTTGATAGAGCATATGTATTGTAACCAGCCCCTTGGAACCCACCCCTTACACATCCTCCTCACTCTTGGGTATTTGGACACTTTTTAATACTGACCAGAGCCTCCTTTTGAGTCTAGTCAGCAGGAAATATGAATGTTGGCTTAGTCATGAGCACAATTTAAAGACCCAACAGTAATCTTGAAAACCAACTGGATTTCTTTTGCAGTTACATAGCACTCCTTCCTTTGTCTTGCCTTTTCGCTTCTAAGTGGAAGGAAACAAAAGTTCCTGTTTATTTCTCTAAAGTGCCTGCCTGCCTGTAACACTGGTTTGTTCATTTTGAAGTGGAGAATGGTTGAAGCCAGCAGCCGTGTGACTTACCATTCGAAATAAGTCTTTCGGTCCATCTCAACAGACGGGCTCGTTGAGGCTCCAAGGCAACAATGCCTGGGTAAAGTGGTTTATCATTAACTCCGGGATCACATGATGCCAAATGCTGGATTTTTAGAGTCATAGGTGTTCTGTGAAACCCTCAATGCCAGGCGAGACGTGCCGAATACATTCTGTGCATTCTGGTAAATACATCAAGGTAATAATTACTTCCACATTTCCCCTTTTAAATACACATTTTTACTCAGGGCCACAGTTTGCCCTTACATACACCCAATGCATTTCAGATTCCTGTGTAATTTAAAGAAAAAGCGTTACTGAGGTGAGCCAAATTTATACAAAGAACTCATATAAGTTATTTCAGAGCTGCAAAGGCTGTGTGGACCCACTTCTGCGCAGTTTGTTTCCTCACAATGGCTTTCTGCCATCAATTGGAATACCCTTCTTACAGAGCCCTAGATCCCAATATGAAAAAAGTTTACTTATTTTTAATTTTCTAAAGAAAGACTTCTTATGTATGTTTCTAAGAGGACTGGTTTACATTTTCAGTACCCTCAATCTGGATAAAGTAGAAGAGGTGATAGGTTGGAGGGGGTGGGGATGGTGACTTGCAAGGCCAGGCGAAAGAATGGGATAGTTTTCTTGTTCTGGGAGCAAAGGAGAACATACATGATTTTTTTTCCCTCTATGGAAGCTGAAGACAAAAACTGTTGTATTGTGTGTATTGTGTATTCAACAGTGCAAATATAATAAAATATTTCTTTAAAAAACAAAGTAAATTTATAATTATTTATAAACAGAATTAGCTTCTGTTGTACTCATCTTCTTTGAAGAATGCATAGCCACTTAGTTTCCTAACACTTTGAAATCTTCCTTACAGTTATAATTCATATTACTATTTACACCGCTCTCTGTACAGTATTGAAAAATGTCATTTAAGAATGACATGATTCATCTCCATAGATTTTGGTTTCATTAATATTTAGGAGTGGCTTTAATAGTTCTTTGGTCATAGGGCTTTCATATAGAATTAGTTTTCTTGGTTTCAGTTGCTCCTTCTAGTTGTATTTGACTCGAGAACTATTGAGACTTGATTTGAAGGCTCTCTTTGAGCAATTTCTACATTTTCCTATAACAGCTGATAGTTTATGGATGTATTGAGAAGTCACTAGGTTTTACTGTGTTTCTTACTATTGGCCATGCTTTCTATTAAAATACTTATTGAAAATAGCACAAAATGTTGTCTGTGGCTTTGGGAACATTAAACTTAAGTGCATCTTGTGCATCAAATATGTGTCTGTTCAGAGACAATCAAAAAGGAAAGCAGTTGAAAACTCAACTGCAATGTTATGTTTTATTGAAAAGAAGTTTTTTTAAAGCCAGTTATTGTGGTGCCAGATACATTACTTTAATGATTAACTCCTTGATATCCTGTCAATAGATAGAACTTGTATCTGGAATAGCTTGATGGGATAAAAATGTCATAGCTTTGATTTTACTGCCTCTGGCTATAGAAAATTATTTTAACTGTGAATGTCATGTGGTCAGCACCTTCCATGGAGCTTTTGTGGAGAAAATTTCCAGGATGTATCATTTTTGGGGTGTCCTTAGATTGTTTGAGTAAGCTTTAAGTTAAAAATGACTTTTGAATATCTTAACTTGAGATAAATTCCATCCTAGACTTAATTGGTCTGTTATCCAAGTGAGAAGTCCGGAATTCAGTAGAATCTCATGAAAGTATCTTTATTATCTTTACTTGAAGCTTTTGCATGAGTAAATCAAAAGACAGTAAATGTATTTCGTAGCATGTATCCCTTTACATTTATTTCTCTATTGTAATTCATGCATTCGTATCCGACTTTCCACTTAGGCAGAGGATATTTGGAAAGTAAGAACAATGTATCTTTATATCTTCAATGTGAGAAGTGATACAACTGGATTAATATAAAGAACTCGAATGCCTCCTCTGTAAAAGGGGCCAGTGTGATGTAGTAATAGGTACACGTCATAAGTGAAATACTTAGGCCTGGTGTTCACCAAATGCTAGTTCCCTTCTCTGAGTAGTCAGTGACCCATTCTCTATGAATTACTGAAACATGCATCTTCCATTATCATTTGCCTTAGTTAATCCTCCAAACAACAACTTAAAGCAAGTTGTACCTGAAGAAGGGGGAGAAAGAGGAGCTGGTGCTACTGAACGCTAACCGCTTGCTACATGTCTCCGAGACAGGCCAGGGTGTCTCATTTGGGTTGGTGCTTCTGATTGTTCCTAGTCCCTTTCCTCTTCTTTAAAGAGAGGATAGTCAGGTGGTTAAAAGCTTTGGCTTCAGAATCACATTGAAAATGTTCAAATACCACATTTTATACTTGATAGTCACATGCATTTGGGTAAATTATTTTGTCCTTTCTGAGCATTCATTTTCCCAGGAAAATTTGAATAAGCTTTAACCTATATCTAGAACAGTTGGGAGGATCAAATGAGATTAATGCAAGCAAAGGACTTATCTTAGACTATGGCACATGGTAAGAGTTGTTCAGTCATTCCCCAAGTAGTAGAGATGAGGTTGAAGTACGGAGTGGGGACTGCACTGATGAATGGCATACAGTATCATTTGCTACCATTCTGGCAACAGCATGAAGTTGATAAAATTTAATATAGGTCCATCCTTATCTTCCCATCTCTCCTAGTAGTTCTCTTGCAAAGATCTAGTAAACTGAGAAGCGAAGCCGGCATTGGGAGCTGCCCAAAGACAGTGGCAAGCTAGAAAATGGCGACTATCTCTGAGCGCAGTGACTTCCCACGTTGTTTATCCTAGAGAGGTGGAGGGCGGGGCAGGTGAGCACTTGGTGAGACCACATCTGTTAAACCAGTTGCTCTTGATCACACTTAACAATTGGGAAAATTGAAACATGAAAATTATGTGCAGTTTATGTAAATCCACAAAATTTCCAAAAAGAAAATGCAAGTCATGCCTATGTTTTCTACAAAAGGAAAGTATAGTACCTGTAAACCCTTGCTCATGGTTTTGGAGAAATTGCAAAAGAAACATAATTAGCAACACATATATTTACTGAGGTGTTTCCTTCAGGAAAGAATTCATATTATTTAGAGGGCTAATGCCAGTATAATATAAAAGTGGCTGTCAGTGTTAAAAAATGACCCAGAATATTTTCTTAAACAATTGATGTAACAATTTAGCACACTTGCATGTGGAATGAAACTTGAGAGGGAACATAGTATCACACCTCATTGTTCAGAACAAGTCTGTGCACAGTCTGGCCTGTAATCTCTTGTTTCTGTTTTAGCCTCTGTCTCTCCACCCACATTTTAAGTTCTTTAGATACAGTGACCACCATCCTCTTGAATAAGGAACTGGTAAGAACAGTTCCTACTAAATGACACTGGTTTTAAAAATAAGTTGTTCTTCATCTGCCAAAATGTTGCTACCAAGGCATTACACTCAACACACACGCTCGGAGTTACGTCCCTCCAGTGTGGATGGTGCCGCTGAGTCACCCACACCCTGTCACCTGATGCCCTTTCTGATCAACAACAAACATTTGCAGAACAGCTGGCTGGCTGGATGGTTAACTGCAGTATGAGCAGAGTGCTACTTTTTGTTTTTGTTTTCCTATATGGCTCTAAAGGGATAAATATTACAACTCTGGCATCATTAACACAGTCTTCTTTACAACCACTGAGCTGCATGGTGAAATGTGTGTTTGAATTGGGACCAAAGTCACAGTGGCATACTAGAATCATTTTAAACTCTCTTGTATTGAGAAAGCCAAATCAGAATTTCTATGTGTATTTTGTGCCTAGAAGATTGGTGGACCAGAGCAGTGGTTTAGGAGAAAGAGATGTGGGTTCTAGGCCTAAATGAGTTATCCTTCGCTGGATTAACAATTTTCCTTTGTCTCAATCTTCATAGCTGAAAAACCAGGGATTGGGCTAGTTTGTGATTCTCCAAATTTACTGAATCTTTATAAGCTCACCAATTGCTGGATAATCCTAAACATTGCTATTCAGCAGGGATAGATCCTGTGAATTCATGGTTTTATCGAACACTCCAAATAACTAATCAGGTAAGAAAAGATGAAATACTGGAATAGGTGTTGTTTGATTTCCCTGCCCCCAATCTCAAAAAGTCAACAGTATGGAAGGTGGTCATTATCACATTGTTATTAGCACATTCATCTACAAATGGCTGTGTTGAGAAATTTACCTAATTGTAATGACAGAAAACTCCAAGAAATAAATTTAAGAACCCCTTATTTTCTTTCATTGTGTAACTAAATGACAAGATATACATTCACTAGTACACTGAAACCGACTGATAGGATGTAGTAGTCCCTAAAAGACATGGAGTTGAGTGAAGTCTGTTAACGAGAGGGAAAGCAGTTTTACTTTTCTGCTCTCTAGTCTTGCCTGTAGTCACAGATCCCTTTGCAACACACTAATTTTAGATCTAGAGCATGATGAAGTGTTATAAAAATCATGGAAATTTAGGCTCAATATGAGCGCAGCTGTGAAGATTCTGAGCAAAGCCCTATTAAAGGAATGCATGATATGAAACAATACCATTTCCTAACACGCACACACCTTTGCTCGTGCATGAATATCCACACAAGCCTGCACACTCGTGCCCCCACAAATATGAACACGTGTACACCCTCTTCAGAACACATGCTGTGTCACACTCTCAACCCTGGATTGAGTTTTTAGTTGATTAAACACATGAAACTGAAACTATCCAAATAAACTCTTTTGGCAGTTATTGAAAGTCTTTTGAAGTAAGCCAGAATGCGCCTACAGTCAGTGTTTCCATACTGAATCAGTCCCTGTCACAGTGATACTATGTTTATTTTTTATGTTGGAAAGTAAAGTTCTTCTTTCATTGCCCCAGCTCTGCAGAGGTAAAAATGAAAGGTAGTAAGGCCACATTCTGTGGGTTTGAAATCCTCTCTGGGTGAAAGCTGGTGCCCTGATTCTTTGTGTCATCTATAGTAAGAGTGCGCTGCTACTTCGTGGCAGTAATCTCCAACTTCTTCTATCCCCTCAAGAAGGGAAAATACTTTCTTGCCTCTGTGAACTAGTAAAGCTTCTTCATACTTGACGAATCCCCCATTCCTTTTATGTTTCCAGGCCATGTGGTCTGTTTGAGCTTGTCATCTGTGACAGGAACTGCCTGGGAGGGACCCATGTGGGAAATTCTCAAGGTAATTTTGAAGATTTCCTCCAAATCTTGTTTCTTTTTTCCAGAGCCCTTTACTGCTCAGAAGCAAAACATTTTGATATACCAAATTTAGAACTCGAGTACAAGATACAACAAAATCAAATATTTCCAAAAGTTAACTCGTGACTTTCTACACCCCGCATAAAACCACTCCCTTCCTCCAAAAGTTGCTTCAGATAATGGCATCAACTGAAGACCTAGCCTCTCATCCCTCCCGACTCACCAAATCCAGCTGTTCCTCATGAGCTATCTATTCTACCTCCAAATTTCTGTCCGTTCTCCTCTCTGTTCTCACCTCATTGCTGAGTAGAATCTTACTGAATGTAACCTGTTCATTTCCCTGCCATTTCTGCTTCCCAAAGTTCTAACCCTGTTGCCAACAGTCTTACTTCTAAAGTATGAATCTGATCTTGTCTTTAGGAACTTTGTAAATAGGGTGAAGAACAAATGCTCTTCTATTAAGATTGTCATCACCTTATAACCTGGCCATAGTCTGATGTCTCAGACTCATCAGCTTGCATTCCTTTAGCCCTCATTTAACCCTTCCAGCCCCCCTTTAGGGACACTGACCTTCTTACTATTCCCTAAACATGCATTGTTGTCACCTGGAATATCTCCTCAGAGGTGGCCTTCCCCTGCCACTCACATGGTTACACTTCTGCCCCAGTCTAGCAAACTCCAGTTCAACCTTCAGTATTCATCTCACGTCACATTCCCAATGATCGTTTCACAATTCCCTCCCAGAGTGCTCTGTTCATACTCTGTTACAGTACAGATCATGTTATGGGTAGTGCAGTGAGTTGAATGGGGGCCCCAAAAGGGTACATCCACCCCCTAATCTTCTGAACCTCTGAATGTCACCTTGTTTTGAAAAAGGATCTTGGCAGATACAATAAAGAATCTTGAGATGGGATCGTTCTGGATTATACGGGTGGACTTTAAATCCAATTCAAGTGTGCTCATAAGACATATAGAGGAGAGAGACACAGAGGGAAAGGGAGACTATATGAAGATGGAGTCAGAGATTGAATTGACCACAAGCCAAGAAACTCCTAGAGCCACCAGAAGCTGTAAAGAGACGGGAGGGAGCATGGTCCTGTGGACATCTTGATTTCAGACTTTGGGCCTCCAGAACTATGAGAGAATACACGCCTTTTGTTTATAGCCACCAGTTTGTGGTAATTTGTTGCAGCAAACCTAGGAAACTAATAAAAAATAGTTTATTCATACATCTGCCCCAAACTAGATCTTGAAATCTGAGAAAAAAAGACCATAGATTTTTTTAAATTAATAGCCTTTTTTAAAATTAATAGCTTAAGTTTTATAGAACATTTGAGCAGTAAGCACAGAGTGTTCTCATATACTCACCTCCTCCAGTTTCTCCTATTATTAACATCTTGTATTAGTGGTATATATTTGTTGCAGTTAATGAGCCAACACTGGTACATGAGTATTGACTACAGTCCATAGTTACAGGGTTTCACTCTTTGGTATATTCTATGAGTTTGGACAAATGTATAATGACGTGTATCCATAATTACAATGTCTTAATGGTTTCACTGCCCTCAAAAGCTCTGGTGGTCCATCGATTGACCCCTTCCATCCTCCCAAACCCTGGTAACCAGTGATCTTTGTACTCCCTCCATCTGCCTTTTCCAGACGTTCATATAGTTGGAATTCTATAGTATGTAGCCTTTGCAATTAAGGTTTCCTCATCTTTTTTCATGGCTTGATAGCTCATTTCTTCTTACCATTGAATGATATTTTAATCATCTGGATATAAGATCATAGATTTTTATTTCACCTTTGTAGCCTAAGCACCTAGCTCAGTGCATGACACACAATCAGTGTTCATTAAATGAGTGGGTACGTAAGTAGGTACATGATAGATGGATGAATGGATAATGAACTGTGAATGAGTTCAAATGATTTACTGAATATAAAGTGAAAGCATGAAATCCTATAAAATGACCAAAGTGAGTATTATTTTCTTGTCACTGAAAGTACCCAATGGCTGTTTTTCAGGGATTCTGGATTAGTTCTGGGTTCTGCCTTGCTTTGATGTGATTTGTATAAGACCCGAAAGCCAGGGGACTAAACATGAACTGATTGTGAAAAGGACACCAAAATGTCTGTCACATGAGAAAAAGTAAACTTAAACCTCCAAAAGGCATGTAATTCATATTCATGTGTTGAATAGGGTTCAAGTTTTATTACTGATAACTTTGATTATTTATTTTTGTACAGTTAAAAGGTAACTAATGTGACATTTAAGAATCTCCTTTAGAGCCAGATTTCAGGCCATTACAACTGCTCAGCCCCATAGCTGAATGGCTAGGATCAGATTACCCTCTTATTTTGCCCCCCCACCACTTTTTTTTTAAGAAAAAAAGTGTCTCTTAGGAGTGGTCACTACTGGTGAATGAAATGATATAAAGTAGAAGTTTTAATAAAAAATAATTTGTGTAGGTCTTACAGGAGAGGTACATTTGAAAGATTGGTCCTGAGATGATAGGTGTTGAATGTGAGTGATAGAAATATGAGGGTTTGTTTTATTATTCTCTGTAAATTTATAACTGTTTGAATTTATTTGTTTTATAATAAAGAGAATTTCAACATACTTTAAGGTAACTATATCTTAATGTGAATTGAACTCTATTCTATCTCGAAGCAGAAGTTTTTATATCCCTAAAAAGCTTTGAAAGACCAAAAATTCTGTATTAGTTAAGCAACTTAAGGATCTAAATGCAAACAATGTATGTATATACATATATATGTGTGTGTGTACTGAATTATTTATAATGAAATATATTCTTAGAAAAATAGATATTCCAGGATAATGATGCTTTTCAAAGTTACCATGTGGCAATGGACAGAAGCAGATTGATCATTTCCTTTTTGAATAGTGGAAAATATTCTCTTCAAAATGCCCCAAAAATATTGAACAAGAAAAAAAAACCCTAGTGTTTTATGTACAATTTCAAATGATTTTCAGTATATGAAGTCCTACAACATAAACTTGCTTTGATCAAGCTAATGTTACTTAACTTTATTTCTCCTTAGTAAATGTATTTATACTTATATAAGAAAACCTCATTTAAGAAAAGAGCAGAAGGAAAAATCCCAGCCCCTGGTTTTCAGAAAATGTATATAGCTCAAACATAGAATTTTGGTCCCCCGTAGATCTCCAGCCAGCCCCCTCTCAACACCTCTAACTCTGGTCTTCTGCTTTTGCATTCTTCTCTTCCTCCACTGTTTATGATAAAAATTTCTGGTACATTTATCATCTTTGGTAAATTGTTGAAATCTGATTTGCTGCCAGTTTTCTAGTGAACATGGAAAAGAACTGAAATCTGTTTTTTTGGAATAACATTTTATTATTTGGTTGATACTTCCTTTGTGCCTGAAGCAATGTTATTTTGGTTTTGCTTGTTTTTAAACTTCTTTGATTTTGCTGCATACTTTGGCATTTGACTAATAGAAAAATGTTTGCTTCTTTTCTTAGTCATCGTATGTCAAATGATTTATTTTTTTCTGCCTTTTTTTTTTTTTTGGTGGGGGTGGCTAACATCAGACATGTTTAGTGGTGCCTCTAAATTTATCATGCAACTGTGGAAAAAAATTTCCTCATGAGAATCCTGTGTACTTTTACACTGAAATGCACCTATTTAAAAAAAAATTAACTAATACTTTAATGTATATAGGATACATAACAACATCTCTGAATCCACTGCCTGTCCCAGAAGTCAGAATAGGCTACAGAAAAGACTGTTCAGGTATGATGATTTTTCTAGTGATTGGGGTTATAAGTAGTCACTACCTTCTTAGCCCCATACACCTTCCTAGTCATTAATTCAGTCTTAATTCACTTAGTTATTCAATAAACATTTGTGATCACTGCTTTTTTGCTATACATGAGGTTAAACATTGAAACCGTAAGATGAATAAGACATGGTTACTGCATTCAAGTAGTTCACACCTGAGGCACATCCTTGTTTAAATGGAAGAGAAGCCGATGTTAAAGACATGAAAAATGAAAGTAATAACGACTTTCTCTGACATAAGCATAACTGAAAAACTGAAACTGCAATATAGACAACTTTGGAAAGAAAATGGACTTTCCAAAGAACTTTAGATTGGAAGCAAACATTTGAATTTAAATACGACGTTTTCTAGAACCCACTCAAGTTGAATTCCAAGGGTCTCTGGTGACATTCTGGTAACAGTATGCAGCCAAGTAACATATGTTGATAGAGTATGGAGCTCACCAAGTGGAAGTGCAGGGGTTTGAAGTGAACAGAGACAGAGGGGAATTAAGAGACATGAAAGGAAGGTGAAACTGCTAAAGCTTGAATATTTAGAAACTGGGTTCTCTACCCAACTTGACAATATTTTTCATATCTCTTACCTGAGATTTTTTATGTCCCCAATCTACACCTTCTTCATATTTGAGCTCATTCTTCCCCTTGGTTTAAGTATAGTCTCTAACTCCTAAGTTTATTTTTCTGGCCTAGCTTTCTCATTGGAGTTCCATAGCCATATATCCAACTGCCTTGACGTTACCATTGGGCATCTTATAGGTTCATTAGATCTGCAGTCTCCACCTCCAGTGCCCTTAAATCACAACACCATTCACCTGGTTTTCAAACCAGAATGCTGCTTCATCTGTCTTTCTTGCCACGTCTCTGTCCTTCAGTGTTTATATCTAATCCATTATCAAGTCCTGTGGATTTTGACTCTGTCATAAATTTTGTAATTTTTTTCACTGTTCTTCATCTCCACAATCACTAAGAGGCCTCTCTGGTTGTGTTCTGGGTACTTTTCCAAACCATTCTCAATATTGTCTCCCAAAGAGATGTCTTTTGTTCTTTTTCTTTCTTAAAAAAAAAAAAAGTGCCTCTTTAAATGCTTGACTGTTTATTCTGCAAGACGTCCCATTATGTTATATTAAAATTCAAAATCCTTAATAGGACCCAAATGATCCTATATGGTCTAGTTGCAGCTTGTATCTCCTGAAATTCCTTGAGCAGCTCTGTCCTTTGCTCACTCCACTTCACAGTGGACTGACTTCTTTAAGTCCTTTGGAAGGACATTGTCTTTCCTAGCATTGGAGCCTTCACACATGGTCGGTCTTCTGCCTGAAATGCTCTCCCACCATTTGTTTTTATATTGCCTTTTATAATCTTAATCTGTATATTTCTTCACAAAACAAAAAGCCTTACCTTAAATCCTCCTGTAATAAATAAAGCCTACTTGATCCACATCCCTTTTTCAGAGGTGAAGTAAACTGTTGGGAATATAGGCTGCTGGTTGTTCATAGTTGCATCTTTCACTGGAAATGGTCATCTGCAGAAGGCTATACCATGTCTGAGGAGGGAATAAAAATGGTTGGCCCTTTGCCGTAAGTTGGGACAGCTGAGCTCCAGATGTCCATGTAGTGGTGACTGAGGTCTCAGTTGTATGGTGAATCAACATCTCTCTCTGTCCAACCCTGTCTTCCCCACTTCTTCACAGATAGCTCCTTAGAGCTCTTCCCAATAAACTTTTAGGACACAACTTTTTTTTTCCCCCTCAGTTTGTTTCCAGGGAACCCAACCGAAGATAGTATCAAGAGTGGTCCTAGGAAGCCAACTATAAAGTGAAAACCTTAGCACTGAAATGCTTAGTGTATGGGTGGCATAAGGACACTTTCACTGATGTTAAGATGAGCATGGGTCACCTCTGGCTTGCTCTAGTTTAGATAAACATTCACTGGTGATGAACTGGGATGGAATACCGGGGGGAGGTTACAACATCAACTGTAGTGTTTCTGGCACATGAGAGGGATGACCAAATTAGCTATAGTGCGTGTAGGAATAGGTGACTCCTGATGAGTTCCATTGACTCATTGAAAAGAGATGTCAGGCTCGGAGTATTTATTCCCAATTTAATGCAAAGTATAAAACCTACAGGGCCTCATCAGATGCACTTAAAAGAAAAAACCCTCATCCCCTGTGGCTGAGGGAAGACAGAGTGGAGGATCAGATACATGACTCTGTCCTAAGAATAACAGCTTCAGATGAAGCTGCCGCCTTAGCGCAGCAGCTCTTCCACACCAAGGTTAGAGCCCACGCAGGAAGAGAGGGACTCCTCGGGTGCAGAGTGAGGATTCCTAGATGTATGTTGTCGAGAACTTCGAGTTCCCAAATTACCTGACCCTGTTGACCTACGAAATTGAACATATACTCTTTTTATTAGAATTTAGGGGCTTCCCTTACTTGAAGATTGTGTACAGGCCTCAAGTAAGGCAGATGCTTTGCAAGACAATGCTTACCCCTCCAAAGATCTACTGCCACCTACCATCCTAGAAACCATTTCAGTAACCATATCAGTTTTTAAAAAGTCACATCCCATTGTCCCTGAACAGGAATGAAAGTGATCTGCTCTGGAAGGAGAGGGACACTGAAGGAACTCCAGGATCTGGCTGATACATACCAGCCAGAGCAGGGAGAGAATGTACGGAACTGATTCTGAGATGCACTCGGGGAAGCAGACATAAAACCGATAAGAAAGAGTGTATTGATGTGGGTGGGATACGTTTTGTGCTATAAGACGTAAAAATCTGACCAGAGTCCTAGGAGATAGTACTAATACATGGCTAAGGTGACTCTTGGAAACTGCTAAAAATATTTAGTGCTGGTAACACCACCCCAGCTGTAGGGAAAATAGGCTGCTGAAGCTCACGGTGTATCTCTCAATGTGAATCTCCCTCGGCTGCAGCAGAGAGCACCTTACCGTGGTTATAAACTCTTCCAGCAGAGCAACCTATAGCCAGAGGCTACAATGATGGGAAGATGCAGAGCTCTGTTCCTTTACCTCAATATGAGGCATCTTTGAAGGGCTATTTTAGCAACCAGATTTCCCATAGGATCATCTGAGACTTCAGGTGCAACCATGTTGTGGCCCAATGTCTACATTAATCCAATTCTGCTTCTTCAGTGTCTTCACAAGTCACAAAGAGAGCACTTTGCAGTAAGATTTCTTTGTGAAGCTCCCATTCTAAATCTGTTTCCAGGGCATCCAGTGTAAAACATTCCACCCTTTGTGTTCTCAAAATTTTATTTTTCTTTCAGAGTAATTAATACCATTGGTATTTACACATTATATGAGTATTCATTTATTTCTGTCTCAACTACTAACATGATTGAGGGCATAGTTACATATGTAACTATTTTGTTCACCCCTGTATCTCCTTATACATGATACATAATTGGTACTTATTAAATAGTTCTTAATTTTCTTTCTTTCACTACTCAAACTAGGTAACATGATCTATTTTTTTCAGCTCCTCTCTTAGTAATACATTTACCTTCTTCTAATGAAGTCTTCAGTTAACAGTATAGAAAAACCCCAAGCAGGCACGAATACAGTTGTCTGCCTTCTGCAGGATGCTGAATTCTCCTGGAGAAAATAGTACCAACTCCCAGGTCAGGCCATGAGCTGTAGCCTCAACTTGCTCCCCAACACTGTTTACTGATCCTGTTAGATTCCCCTACTCTGTTTTCCCTTTTACAACAAACAGCTAATTCAACCTTCTCTGAGCTCCTTTAGCAACTCTCCCTTCTCTCTGGCTTGCTGTATCTTTGCAGAGGTCTTCAACTTCTTGATTCTGTATTCATTTGCAAAATGTAAACACCTATGCCTACTTTTTTGGTGCCAGAATCATGTAGGAGTACTTTTTGTCTAAGCTTATCAGCCCTATTGATGTATCCTTTCTGGCCAGCACTCATTCTTGCCCCTGCCCTTCACAGATGAGCTTCTTAGACAGTTGTTACATTTACTATTTCTGCTTCTTCACCTTCCAGTTTTTTCCCCAGTCAACTTCAGCTTGCTTTGTGGAGTCCTTCATTCCATTGAAATTACTCATACCAAGATTGTCAACAATCTCATTGTTAATAAATCCAACAGAATCTTTTCAATCAACAGATTACTAGTCCTTTCTTAAAAATGCATGACACTTGTCCTGTCCCCTGAAATGCCGTCTTTCTTGGCTTTCATGATACAGCGAGCTTTGTATTCCTCTTAACCACTGTTCAAAATTGTGTCAGGCAGCTTTATTGACCACATCTTTTGGGACTTCCATGACTATTGGAGTTTTCCTGAGTCGTTGGCTCTCTTCTCTCCATATTTTAGGATAATCCCATCCAGTTCCTTGGCCTCATTGATTCCATCCATACCCTTGGTGCAAATCTCTTTGTGAGTGTTGCATTCTGCTCCATCCCCACACTCCTTAGTGCAACCCCACATTTCCAAACTCAAGTTTCTCATCTTTCTTTCTCACTTACTCCTTCTCCAGTATCCTTGTATACACATCCCATTCACCCAGCAACACAAACCAGAAACTTAGGAATAATGTGTATTTTTCACTTTTTTGCCTCCAGTTCACCACATGACTACCAGAGGGAGCTTTCTGAAACTGCACCAAATTATGTCAACTCCTCACTTATATCCCCTCAATGATCTATCTTGTCTTCAAGATGAAGCCCTATTTTGTTTGTAAAACTCACTAGACCTTTCATGAGCTGAACTCCTCTCACCAGAAATATGTTAATCATCCATCTCTATCTTATCTAGAAAGGCAGGATATTTCAGAAGAATCAAGCTGCCTAAATTTAAATTCATTGTGTACCATCTTTGTAACATTTATTTTCTGTGTGGGGCAAGAGAATAAATCTGTCCATGTTTCATTTTCCTTTAATGTTGAAAGGAATTAATAATAGTATCCATATGTGTATGTGTGAAAATTAATTCATATGTGACATGTAAAATTCTACAGTGGTGCCTGGCAAGTAGGAAACACTCAACAAATTTTACCTGTATTGATTATTATTACCAGCAGTAGTAGTAATATCTCGTTCTAGACATTAAATTTCTTCAGAGAAGGTGCTATGGTAGGCATATAATAGATATTAATTAAATGATTATTGTATGGATAAACAATAGAAGAGCTCTACTTTAGAAAACAAATGCATAATACTACCGAATATTTTACTACTTTAAACTCTGAAATAATTGCAAAAGTAAGCACATCTCAAAGAATTTCAATAAGTGTAAACTCTGAAATTATGGCAGGAAGAAAACATTCTGGGACATACAAAATGAGAAAGAACAGTAAGGCTATCCCACGAAGACTCAAGTACTTCACACATAGAGGCTTGAGAAGCAAATATTTTCTGAAATAATCAAGAAAATGAAAAGTTCTGCCATAAATTTATCATGCCTATGACATAGGAGAAAGCAAGTTTTGCAAAAGAAAGCTCAACCAAAGATGACTTTCAAACTTTGTTATTTAAATCTGGCAGAGACTGAAAACTCAACAACTTGGCTTATCAAAGACCGCAATCAGTATAGCAAGGCTTAAGAAGGATGGGAATGAGCAAGCTGCTCTGCAGACTGTGAAGGCTTAGAGTTTGATAGCATCAGAGCCAGCCCGCCATATGGTTGCTGAAAAATGCACTCATCAGGAAGAGCCATAAAATTGCAGTATATTTCTAAATGCATAAAATGCCTACCTATTAAGGATTTAAAAAAAAAAAAAAACCCGCAGAGAACTTGCCAGGAAGGAAAGTGAATCAAGATTAGAAGTCTTCTGAAATGCTCTTGGAGTGTTTGTGCTGTGTGCAGCTACACACCAGGCAACAGAGTGTGTCTTAGTGGCAGCAGAGATAAAGTGATGCATAGAAGTTCCAGGGTGTTTGCGAATTGTCTTCAGGCACGACTGACTCAGTTCTCACCCACTGCTGACGCGTGCCCCTCTGATGGCCTTTTCACCCGCTGTGTGTCCTCACTCAGCTACTGCCATGCGTTTCCTTTTATTCCACAGACCTTTTGGATTGAAGCAAGTACTATTTTGTTTGAATAAAACCACAACATGTAGGTATCAAAACATATGTATCTCTAAATCAAAATAAATTTGACTCTGAATCACTGGTGAGAAATTCAGTCTTTCATATTGCAGATTCCCAGGTCCCCCAAACTATATAAAATCTATAACATTTAAAGAGGGCCTCCTGTTTTTTTAGATGTCATTTTCTGTTGGTGTGTATTGATCAAGTGGGACTGGTCTCCTGAGGTTGGGAGGCACCACTAGTTCCTCACCAGGCTTGGGAGAAGGCATTTTGCCTAAATTTGTGGCTTCAAAGGCTGCCATCTGGTCTTCCAGGAATGCCCTGAAGCTAGGATCCTCTGAGGTCCTGCTACCCCCTCAGAAGTAGCAAGAAGCATGCATTGTAACTGATCAAAATGCAACTTTATTTTTGTTTCCTGCTCCATTAAGTCAGTGATAGAATTCTTCCCCATTTTTGGATGAAATCTTGGATAAAGTCAAGGCCCCTTCATTTTTATTCATTCTTTATGTAATTGGTCACTTTGTCACGAGTGCTGTCGTATTTCAGTTAATAGCCTGTCCAGACCAGGATTTTTATTAGAACTCTCAGACTGATTAAACATAAAGCTCTTCTCTAGCCTAGATCAGCTTTAGGCTGGAGCTTGCAAAAGGGGCCAAAAGAGTCGGAGTGAGATATTTTAAGTCCGCAGTATTCCTGGTCTTGATCCATGGTTAAACCTGACTTTCTCTTGTGAGGCAATTTCACAGGTTCTTCAGGGACCCTCACCTCTGGAGACCTCTAGTCTGCAGCCCCATGCTAGTCTCTGTTCTGAGCAGAGACTTTGCATTCTTCTTTCAGCATCCTGTGATAGACGCTATCAGGTCTCTCTCAGCTGAGGTCTCCTCTGTCTTCTAATCACCATCGTTGGCATCATCTTAGATAACCTCATGCCAGCTCACAGGGCCCATCCTGATCTATAGCACACACCCTTACGTGCTTGGCCCCGAGAAACTCTGTTTGCAATCCTGCAGCAATCTCCTGGCTTGTCACCAAGCAGTTAGTTTGCCCTTCTCTTGCCAACTCATGCTTTCTTTCAGTGTGACCCCCCCTCACCCAACTACAGAGACACACACATGTTCACTCTCCAGTCTTCGTGTGAAAGTCCTCCCTCCCAGGCTTGGGTAAATGGTGCAGACCCATGTGCCTTTGGCGGAGGGTAAAGCTCGCAACACTGTTTTCTCAACAGGTATTGTCCTCAGAGATCTCTCTCCGTACTTCAACCTCTTGCATAACTTCATCTGCTGGGAGTTCTTGGAGTGGTGACACTGGAACTCAGTTATTTTATGACTGTGTTGCATATCAAGCTGTGTCTCACGTCCATTCTGGTATCTCAGTCTCTCTTACTGGAGCAATTGAGACTGCGTCAGCACGAGTCTTGTTCCAGTATCTTGTCATGGCAGCACGACCTGCTAACACCATAGAGTTTTCAGTCTGGGGCCACGTTCCCAGGCTTTATACTCCTGCTGCTTTTTTCCTCCTTGTTGCTCTCTTCGTCCTTAGTGCTTTCTAGAAAAACAGACACAGTTTCTCCTCAATTTAAACTGGCTTTTAAATCTTCTATTCTTACATTGGAGTGGGTAAACAAGATGCTAAGATCAGTCTTAAATTTTTCTTGTCAACTGACCCCACTATATGAATAATAAAAGTGAAAGCAAGAGTTTCACATAAATAATGTAGCCACATAACTATACAGATCAGTAACTACTGGGAAATTACATACACACACACACACACACATACATACATACATACATACACACACACACTTATATAACTTCCCAATATTAGAAGATACATGTGTATGTGTGTATACATTTAAAAATTTCACTATACAAATATCCAGTGTATTTGAAAGCGTTAATAATCTTTGCAATGAGTGATAAATCTTTAGTACTATTGGAACATTCCTTGGGCTTACCATGAGCATTCAAAAGGAAATTTAAAATTTTTATGGAGCACAAATATAGCAAAATCAATAATCACAATTAACAACATGTGGTTATTCCCAGAGGTACTCTGACAAGTGAGAGCTAAGATCATTCATCTCTAAGATATCTCTCCTCTTCTTTCTCTATTGTCAAATAAGTATATCTGAGTCTTCGTTGTGGGCAGAAGTATAAACAATGCAATGAAGAATCTTACAGGAGGAGCCATTGATTTTTCAGTTAACAAAAGAGAAAGACAAGGACCAATCTGAAATGCTTGGCTGGGATCCCAGAGCTGAAGCTTGATACCTGCATTTTAATAGAAGTTTGAAACTGAACCAAGTATTGGAACAGAAGTATATTAAAAAAATGGCAATGCTATCAATTATTTGAGACATCAGATAAAATAATATCAAGTAAAAAGTTCATGTGGAGAACGAACTCTACTACAGATGAGGGTATTACTTTGTTTCTTAAACATGAATTATAATGCAAGGAAAAGGGAAGAGATATTTAAACTGCCAAATAAATAATGCACTTACCTCCCTCAAATACAATGAACATTCATTTAGTTCAATTCAAAATTATGTTTCTTAAGCCTCATTGCTTTAGTTTGTCATTGAATTTGTGTGTCTGTGTGTGTGAGTGTGTCTTGTGTGTATATATACAGAGAGAGAGTGTGTTAGCTCATTAATGGTAAGGAAGTAATTCAGTTGATGAATCAAATTGGCAATGTGGGAGGAAGGGTGGTTCATTGTAAATATTATACAAAATACGGTATTTTCTGATCACAGATAATTACAAGTCAGGGAGTGATGGTGCTCCTACCCTCTGCAGCAATTGGAATGTGTTTGAAGTGTGCTGAATGATACGTTTTTAAGTGTATTGAGATGAACATTAACTCACTTAACAATGTGTAATTAAGAAGATAAACATGACACCAATTTACATTTTAAAAATGACAGAAAGAGCTGAAAACATTTTCTCCGGAGAGTACAGTACTCGGTTGGATACGTAACCTGAGGAGCATGAGTATTCTCTTCACGTGTTTGAAAGTACCATGTGGAACAGGAGGTAGACGTTTCCCTAGATGTCAGAGAAAATGAGCAAAAGGTAAAGGGAGATGATGTTTGGATCAAAGGTAAAATGGGATGTCTTGGAAGGAAGCTCTCTGCCATCTGAGGTGTTTCAGTAGGAGATGTTAATCATGTCTGAGATAGAATTTCGCTCGACTCATGTTTCTAGGCTCATGAATCCTGGTCCATCACCTCCTAACACATTAGACTCATATGGAACATATTCAAATAGCTTAAAGAGGCAAATGTGTAGGGATGCCCCTTGGCTCCCTACCCCAGGTAGGGGCCTCATATTGACTCCTACTGCTGAGCCTGGGGCCGGGAAGATCAAGTGTCCAAATCACAAAATTCGTTTGTGTCTTAGACCCTTCAGAATGGATGGCTTCCTCCACTGGGCTCTGAATCAATTGCAAAGAGTCCTCTGTTTCTTTGTTCAATTAATCCATACCCTCCTTCTTTCGTTTTCAATCGTGAAGCTACTCTTTATGGATTTCATAACTTAAAAATTCATGTGATACATTGACAGACCAAGAAAGCACTTTCCCTTTTCAACATCTGTAGTATTGTGATTTATGACCTCTCTTTATTTGGTTTTCTGTCCTACGTTTTTTAAGCAGTAGGTAGAAGAATGAGAATCAGTTCTTTGAACTGTATCGTATATAAATATCAGAGCTGAAGTACAATGACGGGTCTGTTGTGCATCACAAAGTAGAACCAGTAAGATAAATAGTGTAGCCACATAAAAAATACCTTATTATTCATATTATAAACACCTCTGATTTTACCTAAACATGGCCAAGTACAGAGTAGCCGTGTTATCTTGGTGCTGTGCATAGCAACCTTGAAGCATATAAACTTGTATGGGTATTTTCAATATTTTCTAATCATTAAATGGAGGTTAGAGTTAGTTCATCTTTAAATTCAGAACATTATTCTATACATATGGTGCTATAACATTTTTTTCCAGATGGTGTTATATTTATTTCTACAAAGGAAAAGTGATGACAGAATTTTTTTTTAAAAAAGATTCCAAAAAATATGTATTAAAACAACAGTAGATTTCCCATTAAGCAAAGAATTCAGTACCTCATTTTTCAGCCAGTTGAAGGAGCGCCGAGAATGTACTGGCTTTGGAAGATACTTCTTTCCAGCCAGAACTCTGCAGAGAAGTTCAGTAAGAATAATTTCCATTCAGGAATTCCATCTTTCATATGCCAGGTGTCATCACTGTCAAATCTTTGGACTGTTTAGTCTTATCAAACCTACTAAAACAATCATACATAACCACTAGGAAACATTTTGTTGCTCTTTTCTTCACAGCATCACTTTTAAGTTCAGCTTGGTTTATGAAAAACCAGTTTTGCATTCTTGAACATCTTGTTCAGATTTCTAAAGAAAATTTTCTTGAAAGCATGTCAATATGAGGAGTTACTCAAATATACATATAATACAAGAGTGATATTCAGATGCTTATATATTGAATGTAAACTATGAGTTGTGGAGTCTGAATGGTATTCCTTCTGAGGAAAAAAATTGGTGGTAGAAACCTTTTAGCCTTATCTTATTGACAGTTCATGGGGAGTCAGATGATGCTGGCTGGATATTCCTTTGGGCCAAACTTTTGAAAGCAAAGTGCAGAAAAGGGTGTGCAGATGGCCTCTTTGCACCGTGATTCAGTTTTGTGATATGACGGCTTCCCCTGTGGAGCTTTGAGTTAAAGGGATCCTTGTTTTCCTTATTTCCTAGAACTTGTAGTTCTACAAAAGGAATGGGTGGAAAGAATTTCTCAAATATTTTGTATCGCCTACAACTGATATTGTTGAAACGAGTTCCTTGACTTAATAACATTTAATTAAAGTCTTCTAATTTCTCCATCAATATATTGGTGAAGAAGAACTCTATTTCCAGAGGGGGCTGATGCCATTGCTCAGTGTTGCTCCAGCATAGGATAAAGCGTGATATAGACTGCATTTTTATAATCTTCTCTGGGTTACACTTTTCTGTACTTGTGAGAGAATACTATAAATCACTCCTTTGCATACCTGTCCTGGAATGGTTGTAGATGATCTTAGCAATTCTTGGATTGTGCCAGATTATGGGCCAGGTGTTTTTATCCATATTGTCTCATCTCACAGTCTCAGTTGCCCCTGAGGTTGTCAGCCAGTCCTGCCTTGAGTTAAGCGGAAGTCTAACCTGTAACTTGTTTTCAAACCACTGGTCCAGTAGGATTTTTCTGACCATAAATTATAGTTCTAAATTCAAGAATTCTGCCTTAGGTTTAAGACTGAGTCCCTGACCTCTGCATCAGTTATAGTAGGTGAGTGCATGGTTTATTCCTTCAATACTGACCTGATACTTGAGTTCACCCAAGAATGATTGATCCTGTTTGCTTTAACCATGTTTCTCCAGAGACTTGTGTTCAGTTTTAATAGTTGCCACTGAGTCCTGATATTTTATTGTTGACTTTCAGAATGTCCAGTCATCTATCTGTTGTAGCCTCTATGATAAGAACCATCACTTTGAAATTACAACTAGTAGCTAGTGGACTAATAGAAGTATTTGGAAGCCTGTATATTCTCATAGCAGGGCGATGCATTTGAACATCAGCTGTCACATTTGTCATGTTAAAAAAAATTTGAAAATCACCATTTGTAGGAATTTTCAAGGTAATGTCAGAGCAGATTTTGTCATTTTTGTCTCCTGAGTTCATAAAATCCTCAAAGCCGGAGAGCCCTTTTCATCTTTGTATCCTTTGCAACTGAAATGGCACCTGGCCCCAGATGCCTCTGTCCTTTCTTGAAAAGGCAGGTCTAGTTCCTACATCCTAGTCCTTTTCAGCCTGTTTCCAGAGTTTAGTCCCAATATCTAATCACTTCTTTTTAGAGCCTTGGGAACTTAAATTAAAAAAAAAAAAAGCTTAAATGAGATTAGCAGTTGTGGAAGTTGGTGGCAGAACAGAGCAAAAAGTTAAAAAATTGAAGTGCAAGGGAGAAGAAGGTATACCTCTTCCTACCTTTAGAAGCATCATAAGTGATTTGGTGATTGTTCATAGAACCACATTTGACAGATAGCATTTAGCTTTAAAAAAAAAGTTGAGTTCCAAAGTCTAATTTAAAAAATGGATCTACATCATCTCCTTGAAGGATTCTTAATATGCTTTAAGTAGTTTTTTCCATTTCGGTTCCCATGGCAGTTGATGTCCTGTACCTGACACTGTGTGGTCATACCCACGTTCAGACACCAAATCTAGAATTTTCTCCCCAGTGGTCAACAAAGCAAGGGAGTGAGGACAACACAATACAGACAATGTATTCTTGGTTCTTCTCTAATCACTATTTAAAGTAAAACACAAATTTACAAATTTTGCACATCCATTCTTGTCAGTAGGAAATGTTTAATCAAAAATAAACCATTATTAATAATCATTATAAAATAAAATATGGAGTGACTATTAACCAGATGTGAAGGTAAATCTTTATACTGCTAAGTAAGTGCAATTTGAACACAGAAATATGAATTATCGCCAAGGACTAATTTAAGAAATGCAGGAGAAATCATTTATTGGGCAAGAGAAACACTGTATATTTTAGAGACTGTATTTAGCCTGCTTTGGTCATGAATAGTACATCCTCTCAAACATCAAGCTGAATGATCATGGAGTACAAAAGAAAGTATTTTTGGTATATGCCAAAATTTCATAAATTAATATGTGCAAGTTTCATAAAAGAATTTCTAAGTGATAATTTTTACATGGAGATGTACAAACATTCTTGTAGCCGACAGAACTTCACCCTTATTGAAGAAATATTCTTGAATATCAAGGATTATTTACTGAATTTTATAAGAATATTAAAAGTAAAAGCCAATAATTATATATATACATATATATGAGAAAACATTTTTCAGAAAATGTACAGAAATAATTAATATGGGATAGAAAAAGCATTCCTCCAGAACATAGTATGAAGAGGATGATACCAGTAAATATCTTAGCAAAATGTTTTCATGGAATCTCAGTCACATCTATGTTCTTACCTCTTGTCTAAAATCTCCAGCTTTTCACTGAAAAATTTTAGTTGAAGTTTTAACAGAGATTGAAAGCTGACTATGTGAGAGTATATGTGTGAGACATCTTCTAAAATGAGTGCTTTTAACATGATGTTTGTTTCTGTGTTTATTTTACTCATACTTCTACTCTTCTATCCTTTTTTTTTTTTTTAACATATTTTCCTTCAAACTGTGACCTGCATGTCCAGAGGTGGTTCTCCCTACTTCCTGACACTTGAAGTACAAAACTTTCTCCCTCCTTACATCTAGTGGGAACCATGGTCTCTTGTTATGAGAAGGTGTGTTGTGAGATTCCATCTCTGGCCACTCAACATAACATCTTTCTAATCCCTGGTGATGGTCAAAGGTCAAGGTGGCATATAATACTGTCACGTACACCACAGTGAAACACAAAAGATGAATATTCATATTCAAATGCTTCAAAGATGTACACAATGACACAGTTGTTAGTAGTGTTTCTGAGAATCAAATTTAAAAAAAAATACTCAGCTAACCTATCTTCAGATTTTTTCCCATGTATAATTTTAACATATCTTTATGCTTTAAAAACAGAATCTTGAAGGAAATATCATAAATATGATTCATGAAAGCTCAAATAGTGACCAGAAAATATTTTCAGCAAGCTGCAAACTACATTTTATTAATTGCTCACAAAAGGGTAGCAGTTTGATTATCTTCAAACTTAGTGTTGAATTCCTTTAAAGTGTTTGAAATTATTTTCCTATTTCTAAATTTCTCATCATCTATGTAGAATCACACTTAGAGTCAGCAGCATTTCATAAATGTATGTTACATGTATATTATATAAAGATATATGTGATATATATATATGTCCATATATACACATACTTTGGAGAATAGAATATTTATTGGTATGTTTCTCTGTTCTGCCTTGACTTTCAATTCAAAACCTGTGTTTTGAATAAGATTGTAAGTGGTTTATTTGTTAAAGTTTAATGAACAGCTCTTCATTTTCTGCATGTACGGTCTCCTTAACGATGATGCTCACTGTTTTTCGCTAGCTTCTCCACTATAAATTGCCATTCCAGATGGCATTCCATTGTTTCAAAATTGATGCCACTTGCCTTCTTTTAGGAAAAGATTGTATTTAATAGGAAGTCTGGGCAGTGTTTTTCTACAAAAAGGGAGAGAGGGTGTAGCTTGAGGAACAATATTAGGCTTTGCAATTGAATTGTTCTTGTATGAATTACTTCCTAAAAACTGATGTAAGCAAATAACTCTTCCAAGTCTCTAAGAACTGCTTTACAATAGGAAGTATCTCAACAATTTGCTCAAAGTATTTTCATCTCTTCACTCAGGAAGCAAGGATCAAAAGTGATTATGATTTCTTTTTCCTTAAAGAAATACATCATAGGTGCTGTGTGTCATCCGACACACACCCGAGCTGTGGGTGTGTACCTGTGTTGAGATACGCTAATACACTCTTGAAAAGAAGCATCTCCCTTCCCCCCATATATGTTTTTAAATAAGTGAAATGTAAAGATCACTGGGAGTAGGAAAAGACAGATTTGCTGTGTCCATCCCAGTGCCTCTCTCAGGGTCTGACACAGACGCTTCATAAATATTAACCAGATGAACGAGTGAAAGCTGTTCCGAGTCTCAGCTGCTGAGTGGAAATCTCGGAGTAAACCAAAAGAAGCTGTGCCCTCTCCTCCCTCACTACATCCTCCCCATAGTTAAGCGAGGCCTCACAGATCTCTCAGTGTTAGTTTACCCTTTCAGGTAATAAGGAGGTAAGAATTGCCTGTCTTGTACCTGGGGAACACCAAATATGCAAATAAAGGCTGTGTAGAAAATTAGGAGGGAAAAAAACAAGACTGAGCCAGGCAAGGTACCTTTTGTTGAGAATCCAGCCGATCACTGGCCTGTTGTTAGGTGAAGGACATGGTCTGGGTGTCTGGTCTCTGTCAGGCTTTATATTCTGTCGTTCTGTGACCATGTTGCCCACAATACACTCTAAGTTTGCGTATATTCATGGGTGTTCTTGTACTAACGAAAAACAGACCTAGATAAGATACCTTAGGAACTGCCTGTAGTCACTCAGGAATGTAGAACCTGGAGGGTCCTTCCCTAGTTCTGCTGTGGACATTTCTTTCCATGTAGAGTAACTTTTACTTCAGGTTTAGTTTAACACTCCCTTTGTAAGTTCTTTCTCAGTTGAGATTCTACAGAGTAATGACTTTTTTAAGTCCTGTAATAATAACTGTTTTTGAGGAAGAGATTTTAAGCTTATAGTTGTTAAAAATCCTGGTTCATCAATAATCATTTCCCATTTTCCCTCTCATCTGGACTTCTCAACTGGCACCCACTCGACCCTCGTCTCACAAAGCCACACTGCTCTTCCTCTTCTAATGTTCCAGTTATCGATAACATTGATCTGAATGTCCCAGTACACTTGGTTTTTAGAGAAAATGGGGATGATAGGTTTAAATTTTTTTTTCACTTGTATATGCTGGATACTAGAGTTTTATGGTTACCATTTACATATGAAATACTATCAAAGAATTCTGAGCACTTCACTCATTTGTCACATTTCTTATATTGAGAAAAGACAAGTGATTGCTTCTACCAGGCCCTTGGTGACAAAGCTGGAGCAGTTCAAGTCCCCCTCATTTCCCTTCCAGGTCACTCCATGTGGCTTCACTCTGCTAGGGGTCTTGGCAGGGACAACTAACTCACTGTTTATAACAAGTCCAGCAGTCTCCCTTCTTCTGATATAAACACCCTGATTTTCCTTAGGGAGCCACCCCTCCCCAAGTCTCAACCATGTGGTTAGAATGTGCCCAACATTGCTACTAGATTCAGGACTGGCCATGTGCCCCAAGTTTGTCAGATCATTTACATCACACTGACACAGGTTTGTTCAAGGGAGGTTTGCCACTCAAGCCAAATTAATAAAACTCCATTCTAGAACTTTATTTGGAACTATTAGGAAGAGAAACTAACTTTTACTGGACTTAAAGGTGCCATAGATATTTTAGGCACCATAATGTGCACGAGTCTTTCTTGGGACAGAGGATACTCCAGAGTGTTGAAAAGAGATAGATTGAGTTATGACATTATCCAAGTCATGATCCGGCTACATCAAAGCCACAAATCTCTGCAGTTTACAAATATATGAGGCAACAAATACCCTTTTTCTTTAATGAGTTTTTTAGGGAGGTAGAGTGGTGCGGTAGTCAGAAAGTAATAGAGAGGGGTAAATTGTCACTTGCAACGGACAGCATCTTAAGTAGGTAGTTTTACCTTTTGTTGCTGGAATTTAACAATAACTTTAAATCAGATTCCTTCATCCATGTACAGAATAATAAAAACTTGCCTAAACCTCATACATTATACCAAATCATCTGGAAATGGGCATGGACCTAGGTATAAAAAGTAAATCTATAAAACTTCTAGATGAAGCATAGAAGAAACTGTGTGAACCTGGGTCAAAGAGTTTTGTGACCCATGTTTGATGAATCAGACACCAAAGCACAATGCATAAGAGAAAAAAAAATGATAAACTGAACTTTATTAAAACTAAAATTTCTCCCTGCAAAATATCCTTTTAAGAGAATGAAAGGACAAACTACAGTGGGGGAAAAAACAAACAAAAAACCTGTGCAAAGTATACATGTGATAAAGCTATTGTATCTAAAATATTTTTTAAAAAACTAAAACTTCAACAATTAATAAGCTAATAGCCTACATTTTTAAAATAGGCGAAAGATCTGAACAAACACTTCACAAAAGAAAACATAAAGGGCAAATAAGCATATGAAAAGATGTTCAAGATCATTAGTCATCAGGGAAATAAAATGCAGATTGAAACCAGTGAGACATCATTACACATCTATTAGAATGTGTAAAATCAAAACAGTTAGCAATACCAAGTAGTGGTGAGCATGCTGAGCAGCTGAAACTCTCACACACTGCTGGTAGGGTTTTTAAAAAGTCTCAGCCATTTCCAAACTGGAATAAAAGTTTGGCAGTTTTTTTTTTTTTAAATAGTATTCAACATAAACCTTTCATATGACCAAGCACCCCTACTCCTAGGTCTCTACCTAGAATTTAAAAAAAAAAGGTATATTCACACAAAGACATGAGTATTTATATAGCTTTGTTCACAGCTGCTAAGAATGGAAACAGTCTACATGATCTTTAACTGGTGGAGCCATAAACTGCAGTGTGCATGTATCTGCAGTGGAGTATTAGCCATGGAAAGCAAACTGTTGGTCCATACAGCAGCATGGCTGAATCTTAAGTATATTTTGCTAAGTGAAAGAAGCCAGTCCATATGGCAAATGACAAGTCAGTGGTTGTTAGGAGCTGGGGAAGGGGAGACAAGGTCGTCTATGAAAGTCTAGCTTGAGGGCAGTGCTTAGTGATAGAACTGTTCTACATGGAACGGGTGTGGTGAGCAAACGACTTTACGCATTTGTCAAGACCCATAGGACCGTACACAGTAAAAAGTAAATTTTACAAAGTGTAAATTTAAAATAAATCAGCCAGGATGTGGATGTAGGGGAGGAAGGAGAAACGGTATTACAAAGAAATTATTTAATCACGTTCAAGGGGATGGGGACAGAAGCTGAAACAATGTGTTCTAGTCTGTAAATTTGCTTCTCAGGGGTATGGATTAGAAGTCTAAAATTATTTTATTTATATACTAGGGTTGAACAAATAAGTAAGTAGATTATAGATAATAAGAGCTAGGTCTCAATATTTTAAAAAAAATGAAATTTCTTGAACATTTAACCACTAGTAGGTTATCAGTGCTATTCACTCCATACTGCCAGTTTGAGAGTTTTTATTATTTAGAACATTTACTAATTTTCCCCACTGTTCTCTGTGATCATAGAGAAAACATGTTAGTATCTCAAAACATGATGTATATAACTTTTATTAGTTAAGATTGACTAAGGTGTTGTATCAAACAGGCACCAAAGACTCAGTGACTTAAAAACTACAGTTTATTTCTCTATCCAAAACAGTACAGGGTGGGCCTTCCAGGGTATCAGGCAGCTTGGGTCCATAGGGTAATTCAGAGACCCTGGTTCCAGTCACATATTTTCTTCATCATCCTCTAAGGTGTCTTCTTCATGTGTTATCACCATGTCCAAGTTAGAACTGGTAAAAAGTGGAAAAAAAAAAAAAAAAAAAACCTCAGGAAGCACTGCCTGGTCTTAAGAAATTATTCTGGAAGGGTAGGGGGTACAGCTCAGTGGTAGAGTGTGTGCTTAGCATGCATGAGCTCCTGAATTCTATCCCAGTACCTCCATTAAAAAAAGAAAAGAAAAAAAAGAAAATGATCCTGGAAGTGGCATATGTCACTTTCACTCACATAAACTGAGACATTTGTAAGGATGTCTAGAAACTGAATCACCTTCAATTCTATTGCTACAAAAGAAGGTAAGAAAGAGTTTGGTGATTGGTTACCAACCTCTAATACAAGAAGAAGGAGCATTTTTAAAAAATTCCCAATTTAACAATTGTTTAAAATAATGAGGATCTTTATACATAGAAAAGAATCTTTAAGAAATATGAATGTTACTAATATTAATGATAATAGCTGACATTTGAATAATAGGTTATACTTGAAAAATTGATTTTCCTCTGAAATGTCACATTTAATTCTGTGAAACTCATATATTAATCCCAGTTTACAAAAGGAGAAATTAAAGCAAAGAGAGATTAAATATCTAATGGCATTGCAAGAATACAATTCTAGATTTTCTGACCCAACGTGGGTATTTTCTTTACAGACTATTTTACATACCCTCAGTTTAATTGCTAAGAATGGTTTGAAAATTCAAAAGTAAAACTCTCACCTCAGTATCATTAAAATCACATTGTTAGAAAATTGTATACTCTGTTTACAGGGAAATAAGAGTTTTAGAGTGAGTCAAACTGTCCTTCTGAACATGACTTAACCATATTTGTTCAGTGTATAATGACCGAATGTTTTATTTAGCCCAAAGAACCACCAATTCCAGACCCTGGTTAAAAGCCAGACCTCGAAGTCTCCTATTATTCCAAGACTACATTTCCAAATATTTTATTTCCTTAATTTGTCTCATGCACTAGTTTTGTCCCAGGCAGTTCTTGTTCAAACAAGAGCCTTCAGTCTCACAGTCTCTCATCTCTACCCCAATTTGTTTTGGCTGATTGCCTCCCATCGTGGCCTCACTATTTCTCTCGTTTGCACAGTCGGCACTATATGTCACTGCTGTTTGCAAGGGAGTGCTTGACAGGGTAGGTTGCTTCTTAGAGAATGTGGTCGGAGGACAGAACCCAGAATGGAGGAACTCTTCAATCCATTACGTTCCATTATCAATCCCCTCACTGTGGAGTGATAAAATAAGTGTCACCCCTAGATAACACAAGATTCTAAGTATGTATGCTGGCCCTTTCCTATCCATATAAAATCAATGTCATGACTGTAATGAGGCTGCACAAAACGCTAATTTGAGTTTGCATTATTGGAAGTTTAGATGTCCGAATGGAGAAGGTGGTATATATTCTTGCTCTGTGATGGACAAAGCATACCAGAAACATTAGGCTAAATTCATAGTCTCATAGCTTAAGAAACCTGTTTAGACCCATATTACTATTAGAGAGGTGAAAGGACTCAAAGACATTCCAAGAGGAGTAACAAGGGCTCATACTAAGACTGGAGAAGAGTTGACTCCAAATATCTCAAGAGCAGCCCTAAAGCAGCCTTCAATAAGGCATCATTTTGTATTACCTAATAGAGAAGGCAGGCTTTGATAAATATTAGAAATCAGATATTAGTTCAACATAAAGAAAAATAAGAGGTGTCTTAAAAAAAAAATGGTATCTGCAGTGAGCTTTTTCTCATCCCTTGAAGGGCTTCAAGCAGGAGGCAGCACTGTGAGAGTCTGTGCTAAGAGGATAAATGCTGAGTCACACTGTCTGGGTCTGCAAACTTGGACATATGATTCTTTAGTGTCCTTGCAATATACGTGGAATAATAATACCACCTATCTTACATAGGTTTATTAGTTTATACACAAAGCACTGAGATGAATTTTTAGTACATACTAAATGCTCAATAAATATTTTAAATATTTTTGAAAGCCATAACTAGAGAAAAATCTGGTGTAAATGAGAAAAAAAAATAGGAGATTGAAGAGCTGCATTGAAGATAACAATAGATTTGTAAACTCCCTTTAAGACTTTCTAGGTCTGCTTTTCATATTATCTTGATTAAATTGCTAAGTATCAGAGGGCAAAGGGAATGTTCAAAGAGAATGCCAGTTGGAAGCCGGAGCTGAACATGAGATAGTGCAGTTTTACAACCAGTGAGCCATAGCTTACTCATGGGATGTGAATGGGTTACAGCTACAGTTACAAGAGATAACACAATTTAAATCAATTTTATAACCATTTAAAATTTTTATTAATTGAAGTTATTGCATGTAGCCATTTCAGTCATCAACATTGATACAAAAAAAAGTTACGTTCATTTAGCAAGTTTAAGTTGTTCATTAAAGCTTCTGAAAACATGAGACATTTTATTACTGATAAAGTACAGTGTTTCTCATCAAGCCTTACATAGACCATCTCCCTGAAATTACTTCCTGATAATGCCAATGTGCTAATTAAAAATAATTTTCTACATGTCATGATTATCAAAATGTATGAGAAGTACTAGATTCCATGCTTTTTTTTTTTTTTAATATAGTAGTCCCTGGTATCTGCAGAGGATTGGTTCCAGGACCCTCCCCACAGATACCAAAGTCCAAGGATGCTCAAATCCTTTGTATAAAATGGTATAGTATTTGCATATAACCTATACACATCCTCTTAAATACTTTGTTATCTCTAGATTATTTATAATACCAAATACAATGTAAATAGTACGTAAATGGTTGTAAATGCAATGTTAATGCTGTGTGAATCATTGAGAATACGCAGCAAATTCAAGTTTTGCCTTTTGGAACTTTCTGGAGTTTGCTTTTATTTTGAGTTTTTAAAATATTTTCCATCCATGATTGGTCAAATCTGCAGATGTAGACCTTGGAGATCAGAAGGCTGACTGTAATCATTTTTATTTATTTGTTTATATCTTTTACTAAATCCCAATATAAAAATGACAGTAAAGCCAGGTTATTCTGGCCAAAACAGTGGCATAAGTTTGTCTAGATACTTTCCTTCCAAGGAACATAGTTTAAAAATTATGTAAAACCACACTGCAGTGATTTTTCACGGTATGGGCTGTGATCTGCTGGGCAGGAAGAATTTACCCAATGGGTGAAAATTGACCTAAAATGCAAGTTTTTTCTTCTATTCTTATGACCAAATGATGGTCAGCTCCACACAAGTATATATTTGTGTGTAACTTAAAATAACTTTTTAAAGTAAATTAGTATGCTTTACTAAATGTAGCATTTATAAATAAAAATTCATACATCCCTCTTATTTGCTGTGGGCTTTTTCTACTATGAAGTCTGGCTCCCAGACAACATTCAGCAGTGTTGCAAAGCTGCTGTTGAGTGGTACTCATATACGTCGGGTGGAAATTTGGCAGTGTCCAAAAAAGGCATCATTTGTTTTAGTCTTGAGTTGGACATATTTTTCAATTGCTTTCCTTGCTTTCTAATAAATTCTGCTTTTAAACCACCCTGAACAACTTTTCCTTATACTGTAACAATCTATTTTTACTACAATTGCTCCTCCTTTCTCCACCAATAATAAAGTATAAATGAAAAGTTTAAGAGGACTTCATGCATCTAAATGTATAATTATCGAAAAGACTTGGGAGCCAATAGTATAGTGAAAGAACATGGAATCTTGAGTCAGAATGTTTGACTGTTAATTATTAAATTACTTTAGACAATTTATTCGGCTCCACTGGGTCTATTTTCCCAGTAGTAAAAAGAGAAAAACAACATCCCTATTGTAGATCTGTTATAAACAAAGAGAATTAAAGAATGGATACACTGTAGAAGCTTAGTGATGTGAGTTGTATCTGTGTCCAAATATTTTTAATGATCAGTTTAGTCTTAACATTGTAATTCAGAAAGGGGCTACCAAACAGAAGCCATGGTAAACAGTCTCCAGTAAAAGCAAATGACATGAAACAGGCTCTCCTTAAATTGTTTTCTCCCAGAACGTTGGCTGACTAGCTGTGATGCAGGCATTTATTTATAAATACATTCAGGTAAAGAGTATAATAGTAGATGGCTGCAACATGGCTGACAAAGTTTGTTTAATCATTTTAACAATCATCTTGGGTCTATTGCTGAATTTATTTGATTACCTGCACATAAATTTGTTAAGATAAATGTAAATAAATGCTAATGAACCAATTAAAGCCAAAAAGAAAAATTGGGGGCGGGGGGTGTGGAATGAAGAGGTAAATACAGGTTAATTGTGAAATAGCAAGGTGTGCAAATTAATTCCTAGATATATATCTTACACTGTGATTCAGAATTGTATAATATTCAATATGAAACCCCAAGAACGGTCAGAAATTTAAAACAACTTAGCAAGCATTGATGGATGTAAACTTAGTTACAGATGTACATTGAATATAGTTGCAACACTGAAAGTAATAGAAGTAAAGTCATGGCATACATGTGGTTCTGTTAGATGTTGTCAGGAAACTGCATGGGCTAACAGATGCATTAAATGTTCACGGTCAAAAAGTCAGCACTCTTACTGGTCAAAATATCCCTGGTGCTTAGGGAACAGTGATCCAATGAATTCTGTGAGAACAGTAAAGATTTAAGGTTATTTGATTAGACTTAACAAGCAACATAGACAAGATAGTCTTCTACAGCAAACCTTCAGGTTCCATTCCTCATCCAGACCATACCTGTCAACTCTCCCAAATGCAGTAATAAGGAGGGAAAGCAACATCACATGACTGGTAGCCTCAACTATGCCAAGGAATATTTGTTGTTCTTTCCTACGAGGGCTGATTGCTCTGAAGAGCACCAGCAGAGTTAGATGGGCAGCTCTGTGAGGAAGAGCCTGTAGCCAGAGGAAATTTTCCAAGCACTACTTAGAGGGGGCTGATTTTCTATTACTAAAGAAAATTGAAAGAAAAGTTTGTATGTTTAAATCTTATGCCCATTAACTTCAGATCACCTATCCCCAAGAAACAGTCAAGCTGCTCGACTTTTTCTTCAAGAGTAGTTTGGAGTTAATGTATGTACAGCAAGGTTGTACAACATGCAGAGAAGACTACAGCACTAGCAATTACAGAAAAATTACTTTGACTTTATTATATTCATTGTATGTGCTGTTTGGAAAATATAAAAAGCATCACGTTGTGTTCAAATAAGTAAATAGAATTTGTTAAGACCAAAGGATCCTAAAAAACAGGGATCACACTTTTATGAGCTTGCTGTGCTTTGAAAAATAAGGTAAACTATCCTGGTAAGCTGATTAACTATCCTTTGCTGGGTTGATAATTGACCATTTTTGTTGGGTTGACAAAAAAAAAAAACAAAAAAAACCCCTAAATCTGTAACACTAAAGGGCTTCCAAAATTCTGTTTAAAATACTTTTAAACTTTAAGGAAAAGAATCCCAGTATTTTGAAGACAAATAGAATAGGTTTCTTATACGGGATACAATTTGGCAGAGAGTCAGTGTCTCCATTGCTCTGGGGCTGGATGCCTTATTGAGATTTTAACTCCTTTTCTCCTTCCCCCATCAGGCAGGTAAATAGCTCTATATGTAGTGATTTTAGGAAAGATATCAGGCAGAAAAGAGGAATGAGCCACAAGTCTTTGTGGACTTTTCTCCCAGTTGTTAAGGTCTTAGGAGAACCTAGAGATTTTATGATGAAGCCAAATCTTCCTTGTTTTCATAGGTATAAATTTTTGAACAGAGGGAGAAGGATTATCCTTGACTAAGATGTGCAAAAGAAGAGACAGAGCTGGAGATTCACAGACAATGGGAACCCCATCTTGTTCTTCAGCGGTTCCCCTGTGGAGCTGACAGGCTGGTAGGTAGGTAGGTAGGTAGGTAGATGGCTGTTACTCAGCTGGACACACAAGATCCATGGAAGGTGTGCAGAAGGCTCCTGTCTGCTGAGCAGCAAGGAGCTTCTGAATTCAAAGAGCCTGTCAGCCTTCTACAGTAGTCAACATAAAAGGAAACCATAGGAACCAAAGACCAGGGTCTACATTTAGGATGACTTCATGCCCCAGGTTACCTAGGACTTCCCCAGTTTTAGCACAGAAAGTGCTGTGTCTGGGAAACCCCTAGGTCTCAGACAAATCAAGACGTTTGTCATCTTCCCCTTCTATCCCACCCCCCACAATACAACGTTAAATAAAGTACATGGACCTATGGAACAAGTCTAAGATGAATATTTCAAAAAGGACTAAGATTTGTACCTGACCTAAGGAATGGGAGTTGAGACTTAGAATTCAAAAGGAATAATGGGAAATAGATAAAGTTCTACTTTTTATAGACCATAGCTTGTGTACTGATAGTGACAATAATTGAGTACTAAAAGAAAAGAGTTTTCTAGTGAGAATTACTAATGTTAAATTCTATTTTAAGTGAAAACATTGTATAGAGCCACCAAAGAAACTGTGCACATTGCAAAATTCAGAAAATCTAATAGCATTCCTGAAAAAGGTGCTTGAAATACTATTAGTTAATTTAGAAATGAATCAGAAGTATAACTTAAGAATTAGAAAACTGTATAATAAGAATTACTTTAATTTACCAAAAAGTCAAAAATTACAACATTTGATTTTATAATACATAGGGTAAAATGTCTAGAAATCATCATTTGTAGATTTTTTTTTAATGAAAGAAAAAGCAAATGGCAAGATAAGAGAAATAGGAAGACAGTACGTATGAGATCCATAAAACAATTACTAAAGTAGGTCTAGTCATGTTACTTATAATGAAGGTTAGTGAGTTAACTCCTTAAATTATAAAACTCCATTTACATTTAGAAAATAATGTATTATATGCTGTTATAAGAGAAATGCCTAACTTCAGAGATATCTTTGTGTCATTGAATACTGCTGTCTCTTGAAAGCCTTCTGTAGTATCACTAAAGAGATTATTTTAAAAGACATAAACCCACAAGAATAGAGAAAGTAGGAGTGGAGACAGTAGGGCCAGGGCTTTGAAGCCTGGAAAGCATATGAATGAGTGACCTGGTACCACAGAATCTTCAAAAGTATCAGAAATTGATGTCCACGGCGACTGCAGCAAGTGGGGGTGCTGACTGAGAAAAGGAACGTTGGATGGGAGCTATTTGAGAAGCAGCTGTCAGCCTAGATCTCCTCTCCCAGTCTCTGCCTTAAGCGCCCCTCTCTTACCCTGTTCGTTGTCTGAAAGTTCGCTCCCTGGAAACTTGAAAGAGAGGCTCTGTAGATTGAGGGACACAAGGAAAAGTTGAGGGCAGATGTGCTATGACAAAAAAACCCCCAAAACCCAGGGAGATCAAGGGAACACCTGCAAACTGGATAATGAGACTTCCTCCTCAAGACCTCGTGCCTTTTTACCAGAGTGCTGCAGTGAGGACTTAACTTGTGGGCAGGGCTTCAGAGAGTTGTTCAGTGGAAGATCTGATCACCCCCCAAGAAGGTGAGGCCTAAGGAGACTGACAGAGGGAAGCACAATAAATGGCCCAGTCAAATTATCTTAGTGTGACCCTCAAGATCAATAGGTCCCATCACAGGTACAGAGTTTATAATCAACTTTTTAGGCCCTTCGCTCTTAAATACAGTAAAGAAGCCAGGATTACCAGGCATTTTAGGAAAGCCTAAATATGAAAGATAAGGGCTTAAAACAGAAAAAGAAAACTATACGGAGGAAAAGAAAATTGTGAAAAGAAAAGAAAAAATAATCAGAGGGAGGTACTGAATCTGAGATTCACGCATATAAAGACTGTATTATGTATGGCATTCTAGTTTTAATCTGTTTAATAAAGGTTAAAAACAGTAATTATTAATGATATAAAAGGTGTGAAATACTTTGCCAAAACTTTGTAGGAAAGAAATCTGGAGTAGTAAACCAAGTGACGTGTTTTTATGGATCTTTGCCCAGAAAACCCAATTCTAGAAAATGATCTTAAGTAAATAATTATACATGCACAAACTGATATATAAGGCTAGTCAATCTGAAATTATTTGTAATAGCAAAAAGTGGGAGAAATTCCCCATGTGCATCATAAAGTGGTTTGCATATAAAGTGACTCAAATTGTTTTAGTCATTAGAAATCATATCATATAACAATAATTAAAGACTTTGGAAATTTTTGTTAATAGGATATCAAATTAAAAATTACTTATGTATTGCAATTCCAATTTTGAAGAAATGTTTGGGTATGTGTGCACATGTGTTTCTGTATGTGTGTGTGTATATACATATATATATAAAACTATCAATGCTAAGAAAGAAAAAGAACTGAAAAATATATCAAAATTTAACTATTTCTGAGTAATGGGGTTATGCATTAAATTTAATTTTTATCCTTTTTATTCATGTTCTACTAATTTTTAAACTCAAAAATAGTAAATATTATTTTAAGTAGGAAATTGAAATCCTCTGCAATGAATTTGGCAAGTGACAAACATGGAATGAATGGTTGTCCAAAGCATTTGATTTGCTATTGTAGACTTAGTCTTCCTACTGACAGAAGAAACCCAAAGTAATCAATAAAACTTGTTCACACAACTGTGCTGACAATGATATTAATGCCTAGAACAACACAATAGTTAACGAAGAGAGAACCATGCTGAGTTCAACTCAATGAGAACCAGAGGAAGGTAAAAGCAAATGGAAAAAAGATGAAATTGACAGGGAAAGGCAACATTCAGTTCAAGCTCCCGGCCTGGGTGGGCAGTTTGGGTGGGAAACTAACCTCTCCAGAGTTTGGGTTCACTGACCACAACTGGAACAAAGGTTTGCAGAGCAGGCCAGATTGAAGTAAGTAGCTATAAAAGTGTTCTGCTTTGTGAGTACCACCCTGCAACATAATTAGCCACCTGAACAAAGGAAAGCGGTGCCCAGGGTTTCTCCATTCAGGAAGCAAATCTGAGGAGCAGGAACAGGAGCCATGTGCCAACACTTCCTCAAGATCAAAGGCCAAGAAAATAGCATAATATCTGAAAAACAAATCTGGTCAACTTCTCATAAGACTTTCTAACTCAACGATTTTAAATTGGCAGTATATTGCTAAGAATCTGGGTATTTGTTCTATCCTAAAACCAGGAGATATTGTGAGGTTATGTTTACATGGTAACAGACTTTGCTAAGTTATATGAATTATCATTTCTGACTTTGGAAAGAGAGCTAGTCTACCTGGATTGTGGGACTATAACTATATATATATAATTAATAGCCTCAATTCTTTTTTTGATTAATTCATTTGAGAATTCGGTCACTGTTATATATACATATATTGATTATGCCTAGGCATTAATAAGTATATGAAAACTTACAAGTCACATGCATTCTTACTCAAATCTAATGGGGAAGGAATAAGATTAATATGTAAATACCTGATTTATATAATTACGTGTATGTGTATATATAGCATTCTTACTAATTAGGAGAGCTAGGCAATGTTGTAGTAATTGGGGGGAAAAAAAACCCTTGATTTATCAGTGACTTCACATAATAAAGGTTTATTTGTCAGTCATAAAAAGTCTAAAGAGGGTAAGATGTTCTCTAGAACAAATCCTACACCAAATGGTGGCTCAAGAATACAGACCAAAACATGGCCTCCAAATTTGCTGCCAAAGAGAAAAGAGATGGAAGAGTCACACTGACTCTTAAATATCACAGATCAGAAATGATACTTGTATTAGAAGTGTGAGTGTATGTGTGTGGGGGTGAGAAGACATAAATAAGATCTACTCTCAACAAATTTGAAGTATAAAATACAATGTTACTAACTATAGTCACCATGTTGAATATTAGATCCCCAAAATTTACTCATCTCATAGCTGAATGTACCCACTCATCAGCTCTCTCCACTACCTCTAGCCCCCTGCCCCTGGCAACTGCCTTTCTACTTTCTGGTTCTATGAATTGAACTTTTTTAGATTGCATATGTAAGTGAGATCATGCAGTATTTATAATTCTGTCTGCCTTATTTCACTTAGCATAATGTCCTCCAGGTGCATCTATGTTGTCTCAGGTGGCAAGATGTCCTGTTTTATGACTAAGTAATATTCTACTGTGTGTGTGTGTGTATATATATATACATATACACACATATCGATATATAATATACATATATAAATATAATGTATTTTCTTAATCCATTTATTTCTTCATGGACTCATAGATTGTTGCCATATCTTGACTATTGTGAATAATGCTGCAATGAACATGACAGGATAGATATATTTTCAAGATAATAATTTCATTTCTTTTAGAAAGATGCTCAGAAGTGAGATTGCTTATACTTCATGTTTTTTAATGAAAGAGGATGCAAATAAATGTTTTATGCTAGAAACTATATTTACCAATTATATTTTATTTCACTTTTTATTGAGCTATAGTTGATTTACAGTGCTGGTTTAGTTTCAGGTTAGCAAAGTGATTCAGTTACATATATATATGTGTGTGTGTGTGTATGTATATATTTGTATTCTTTATTGGATTCTTTTCCATTGTAAGTTATTACAAGATATTGAAAATAGTTACCTGTGCTATACAGTAGGTCTTTATTGTTCATCTATTTTATATGCAGTAGTGTTTATAGATTAATCCCAAATCCCTAATTTATTTCTCCCCCCTTTACCTTTTGGTAACCATAAATTTGTTTTGTATGCCTGTAAGTGTATTTCTGTTTTGTAAATAAGTTCCTTTGTATCTTTTTAGATTCCACATATGAGTGATATCATATGATATTTGTCTTTATCTGACTGACTTCACTTAGTATGACAACATCTAGATCCATCCTTATTGTAGCAAGTGACATTATTTTATCTTTTTCATAGCTGAGTAATATTCCATTGTGTGTCTATGTATATATCACATCGTCTTTACCCATTGATCTGTCGATACTTAGGTTGCCTCCATGTTTTGGCTATTGTAAATAGTGCTGTCATGAACATTGAGATGCAAGTGTCCTTTCAAGTTAAGAGTCTTCTCCAGATATATGCACAAGAGTGGGATTGCTGGATCATATGTTAACTCTTACTAGTTTTTTAAGGAACTTCCGTATTGCTCTGCAAAGTGACAGTACCAGTTTACATTTCTGCTAGCAGTGAGGGAGGGTTCCCTTTTCTCCACCCTGTCTGCAGCATTTATTATTTGTAGACTTTTTAATGACTGCCATTCTGACCAGTGTGAGATGATACTTCATTTTAGTTTTGATTTGCATTTCTCTAATAATTATCAATATTGAGCATATTTTCATGTTTTTGTTGGCCATCTGTATGTTTTCTTTGGAGAAATGTCTTTTTATGTCTTCTTTTTATGTCAGTTTTTGATTGGGTTGTTTGTTTTTTAATGTTAAGTCATATGAATTGTTTGTATATTTTGGAAATTAATCCCTTATTGGTCCCATCATTTGCAAATATTTTCTCCCATTCTGTAAGTTGTCTTTTTGTTTTGTTTATGGTTTCCTTTGCTGTGCAAAAGCCTTCAAGTTTAATTAGGTCCCATTTGTTTATTTTTACTTTTATTTCCATTATTTGAGAGGACAGATACAAAAAAAGATTGCTGTGATTTATGTCAGAGTGCTCTACCTATGTTTTCCTCTAGGAGTTTTATAGTTTGATCTTACATTTAGATCTTTAATCCAGTTTGAGTTTATCTTTGCTTATGGTTTTAGAGAATGTTCTAATTTTATTCTTTTACATGAAGCTTTCCAGTTTTCCCAGCACCACTTACTGAAGGGACTGTCTTTCTTTCATTGTATATTCTTGCCACCTTTGTCATAGATTAATTGACTATAAGTGCATGGGTTTCTTTCTGGGCTTCCTATTCTGTTGCATTGAGCTATGTGTCTGTTTTGTGCCAATTCCATACTGTTTTGATTACTGTAGCTTTGTAATACAGTTTGAGGTCAGGGAACATGATTCCTCCAGCTCCGTACTTTTCTGTAGATTGTTGTGGCTATGTGGGGTCTTTTTTGTTTACATTCAAATTTAATTTTTTTTGTTCTAGTTCTGTGAAAAATGTGATTGGTAATTTGATAGGGACTGCACTGAATCTGTAGATTGCCTTAGGTGGTATGGTCATTTTAATAATATTGATTCTTCCAATGCAAGAACATGGTATATCTTTCCATGTGTTTGTGTCATCTTTAGTTTCTTTCATTAGCATCTGATAGTTGTTGGAGTACAGGTCTTTTGCCTCCTTAGATGGGTTTACTCGTAGGCATTTTATTCTTTTTAATGCGATGGTAAATGAGATTGTTTCCTTAACTTCTATTTCTGACATTTTGTTGTTAGTGTATAGAAAAGCAACAGATTTCTGTATATTAAATAATTTTGTATCCTTCAACTTTACCAAATTCATCGATGAGATTACTAGTTTTCTGGTGGTGTCTTTAGGATTTTCTATATATAGTGTCATGTCATCTACAAATTGTAACAGTCTTATTTCTTCCTTTCCAATTGGATTTCTTGTATTTCTTTTTTTTATCTGATTGCTGTGGCTAGGACTTCCAAAACCAAGTTGAATAAAAGTAGTGAGTGGATATTCTTCTCTTGTTCCTGATCTTAGACGGAATTCTTTCAGCTTTTTATCCTCAAGTATGATGTTAGCTGTGGGTTTCTCGTATATGGCCTTTATTATGATGAGGTATATTTCTCTATGCCCACTTTCTAAAGAGTTTTTACCAAAAATGGATGTTGAATATCATCAAAACCTTTTCTTCATCTATTGAGATGATCATATGGTTTTTATTCTTCAGTTTGTTAATGTGGTGTATCCCATTGACTGAGTTGTGTATATTGAAAAATCCTTACATCTCTGGGATAAATCCCACTTGATCATGGTATATGATTCTTTTAATATATCGTTGGAGTTGGTCTGCTGGTATTTTGTTGAGGATTTTGCACCTATGTTTGTCAGTGATACTGACCTGTAATTTTCTCTTTTTTATGATATCTTTGTCTGACTTTATTATCTGGGTGATTGTGGCCTCACAGAATGCATTTGGAAGTATTTCTTCCTCTGCAATTTTTGTAATAGTTTCAGAAGGAGAAGTCTTAATTCTTCGAATGTTTGGTAGAAATCACTTGTGAAGCTGTCTCTTCCTGGACTTTTGCTTGTTGGGAGTTTAATTACTGATTCAATTTCAGTACTGGTAATTGGTTTGTTATATTTTCTATTTCTTCCTGGTTCACTCTTGGGAGTTTGTACCTTTCTAAGAATTTGTCCATTTCTTGTAGGTTGTCCATTTGATTGGTGTATAGTATCTTGTAATAGTCTCTTATGAGCCTTTGTGTTTCTGTAGAGTTGGTTGTAATTTCTCCTTTCCTTTCTGATTTTTTTTTTTTCCCGTTTGTATTGTGTATTGAGAAAAACACCAAAGGAAAGAGGGAAGAAAATATGACCGTTCGACCATAATAGAGAGAATCACATTTTTGTTACAAACCTTTCCTCTGACACAGCTCCTCCTGCAACACTAACTATATACCTGACCAATCCAGGATGTCAGTTGCTGGTTGGGTTCCAGGTGGAATGTTGGTGTGTTCCCCGGGGCTCGTTGTGGCTGGTAGATCCATGGTAACTGGGCAGAGCCCTGTGGAGGATCAGTGCCATGGAGGGGCTGCCATCCTCTGTGGAGCTTGGCTTAGGGCTCTTCTTTGGGAAGCTGAGTGAGGTCATGGAGTTGCTGCTGCCCAGTGACCTGAGTTCATGGTTCACTTTCCAGAACCTAGAAGGACAGTGGCATGTCTGCATTTCATAAGCTTATTGGTGGGTATTTTATGTACTTTCAGACTTGTTCAGTCTTGTAGAAGTCAACTTTAGATAAATGATGAGGGTCAACCTGAGCTTGAGGAAGGAACTCAATCCTCTGGACCAAGAGAAAGTTTCATTTCTGATTTGATGGATTTGGCCCACTCCCTTTTTTTTCTTTGAGTCTAGCTAAAGGTTTATCAATTTTGTTTTTCTTTTCAAAGAACTAGATTTTAGTTTCATTGATTTCTTCTTCTTTTTTTTTTTCTAATTCATTTATTTCTGCTCTGATCTTTATGATTTCTTTCCTTCTGCTAACTGTGGGTTTTGTTTGCTCTTTCTCTAGTTACTTTAGGTGTAAGGTTAGATTATTTAAATTGTTTCCTGAGGTAAGCTTTATTGCATTAAACTTCCCTCTTAGAACTGCTTTTGCTGCATCCCATAAGTTTTGGACCATTAGTGTTTTCATTTTCATTTGTCTTTAGGTATTTTTTGATTTCCTCTTTGATTTCTTCAGTGATCTGTTGGTTGTTTAGTAGCATATTGTTTAGCCTCTGTGTGTTTGTGATTTTTACAGTTTTTTTCTTATTGATTTCTATCCTCATAGCATTGTGGTTAGAAAGGATACTTGATATGATTTCAATTTTCCTAATTTTACTGAGGTTTGCTTTGTGCCACAGCATGTGATCTATCCTGAATGTTGCATATGCACTTGAAAAGAATGTGTATTTTGCTGCCTTGGATGGAATGCTCTATAAATCACAATTAAATCCATCTGGTCTAATGTGTAGTTGAAGGCTTGTGTTTCCTTATAGATTTTTTGTCTGGATGATCTGTCCATTGATGTAAGTGGGGCATTAAAATTCCCCACTATTATTGTGTTACTTTTTTTTTTCTCCCTTTATTTCTATTAACATCTGTCTTACATATTGAGGTGCTCCCTTGTTGGGGGCATATATATTTACAATGGTTACATCTTCTTCTTGGATTGATCCCTTGATTATTATGTATGTAAAGTAACCTTCTTTGTCTCTTGTAACAGTCTTTACTTTAAAGTCTTTTTTGTCTAAGTATTGATACTCCAGCTTTCTTTTGATTTCCATTCGCATGGAATAAATTTTCCATCCCCTCACTTTCAGTATATATGTGTCTCTAGATCTGAAGTGAGTCTCTTACAGGCAGCATATATATGGGTCTTTTTATTATATTCAGTCAGTCAGTCAGTCTTTTGTTTGGAGCATTTAGTCCATTTAGATGTAAGGTCATTATTAATATGTATGTTCTTATTGCCATTTTGTTGTTTTGGATTTGTTTTTACAGGTCTTTTTTTTTTTCCAGTTCTTTAGTTTTCTTCTCTTCTGATTTGCTGACTATCTTTAGTGTTATGTTTGGATTCCTTTTGCTTTTTTGTGTGTATATCTATTATAGATTTTTGGTTTGTGATTACCATGAGGTTTTTGTATGTTATGCAGTCTATACACATATATATGTATATATGATTGTTTTAAGTTGCTGATCTATTAATTTCAAATGCATTTTAAATACCCAACATTTGTACTCTCCTCCCCTTATGGTTACTTGTTTTGATATCATAGTTTACATCTAATTGTTTTGTGTATCCCTTAACTGCTTATTACTGATACAGATGATTTTACTACTTTTGTCTTTTAGCCTCCCTACTAGCTTTGTGTGTGGATGATTTCCTACCTTACTCTATATTTGCCTTTACAATTGAACTTTTTCTTTTTGTAATTTCCTTGTTTCTAGTTGTGGCTTTTTCTTTTCTCTCTAGAGACGTTTCTTTATCATTTGTTGTAAGTCTGGTTTGGTAATGCTGAATTCTTTTAGCTTTTGCTTATCTGTAAAGCTTTTGATTCTCCATCAGATCTGAACAAGAGCCTTGGATAGAGTATTTTTGGTTGTAGGGTTTTTCCCTTTTATCACTTTAAGTATATTGTGCCACTCCCTTCTATCCAGCAGTTTCTGCTGAAAAATGAGCTGATAACCTTATAAGATTTCCCTTGTAAGCTATTTTTCACTTTTCCCTTGTTGCTTTTAATATTATCTCTTTATATTTAATTTTTAAAATTTTTCATTATGATATATCTTGGTATGTTCCTCTTTGGGTTAATCTTGTATAGAACTCTCTGTGCTTCCTGGAATTGGGTGATTGTTTCCTTTTCCAGGTTAGAGAAGCTTTCAGCTATTATCTCTTCCAGTATTTTCTTAGGCCTTTTCTCTCTCTCTTCTCTTTTGGGACCCCTATAATGGGAATATTAGTGTACTTGATGTTGTCCGAGAGGTCTCTTAAGCTGTCCTCTTTTCTTTTCATTCTTTGGTTGTTGTTGTCCAGTGGCAGTGATTTCTACTGCTGTCTTCCAGCTCACTAATCCATTCTTCTGCGTTATTTAGTCTACTATATATTCCTTCTAGTGTAGTTTGCATTTTAATTATTGTATTCTTTAACTCTAGTTGTTCTTTATATTTTCTAATTCCTTGTTAAGAACTTCTAACTTCTCATTCTGTGACTCTATTCTCCTCTTTAGTTCTTTGATCATCTTTATGATCTTTACTCTAAACTCTTTCTCAGGTATATTGCCTATATCCATGTCAGTTCTTCCTCTGGAGTTTTTCTTGTTTATCTGTCTGAAACATATTTCTCTTCTACCTCATTTTGTCTTAATTGCTATTTGTACTTTTGTGTATGTGGTAAGTTAGTTATGTTTCTAGACCTTGGAGAAGTGGCCCTTTGTGGGAGACATCCTCTGTGTCCCAGAAGTGCAGTCCCCTCTCACCACACAAGGGCCAGGGGCTAGCTGGTCCCAGGGTAGTGTCTGACCTGTATTTGCAGACTTGTTCCGCAAACTGCAGGATTATACTCTCCTTGCTTCTGATATCTGCACCCTGGTGAGTGAGGCTAATGTAGAGGATTGTGCATGTTTCCTTGTGGGAGGGGCCCATGCTTGCCCACTGGTGGGTGGAGATGTGTCTGCTTATGAGTGAGGCTGTGTCCTGTCCCAGTTAGTTGTTTGGCCTGGAGGCTAATGGGTGGAGCCAAGTTTTGGAATCGATGACCAAATATGTTACCCACCCCACCAGGAGAGCTCACACAGATGAATGCTTTCCAGTATGTCTGCCACCAAGTGTCTGTGTCCCCAGGGTGAGCCACAGCCGCCCCCCACCTCCCAGGAGACCCTCCAAGACCAGAAAGTATGTCTGACCCAGCCTTCTATCAAATTAGTGCTCCTGCCCTTGGTCCTGGTGTGTGAGAGATTTTGTATGTGTCTTTTAAGATTGAATTCTCTATTTGTGCCAATACTGTCAAGCTCCATCAATTAAGCCCCACTGGCTTTCATAGCCAAATGTTCTAGGAGCTCTTTTTCCCAGTACCAGACCCCTGGGCTTGGGAGCCTGATGTGAGACTCAAAACTCTCATTCCTGTGGGAGAACTTCTGAAATATAAAATTTATTTTTATAATAAATAAATAAATAAAATAAATAAATAAATAAATAAATAAATAAATAAATAAATAAATAAATAAATAAATAAATAAAATTTATTTTCCATTTAATGGAATGCCCTCCCCAGGGCTATAGGACTTGATTATATCACAAGCCCTCCCTCTCTACCTGTCTCATTTTGCTTCCTTTATCTCTTAGTTGTAGAAAATCTTTTCTGGTAGGTTCCAGTCTTTTTCACCGATGGTTGGTCTGTAGTTAGTTGTGATTTTGGTGTATTCATGAGTAGAATTGAGCTTAGGGTCTTTGTACTCAGCCATCCTGGTCACTTTCCTGGTATTTCTATTTTTAATTTTTTTTGTGGACCCTCCAAACTGTTTTTCATAATGGCTGCACCAATTTACATTTTTGCCAACAGTGTAAAAAAGCTTCCTTTACTCTACACCCTCCCCAACACTTGTTATCTCTAATCTTTTTGATAATAGCTATCCTAACAGGTGTGAAATGATCTCTCATTTTGGATTTGGTTTATAATTCCTTCATGATTAGTGATGTTAAGCACTTTTCATTACCTGTTGGCTATCTGTATGTTTTCTTTGGAAAAATGTTTACTGAGGTCCTTTTCCCATTTTTAAATCATGGGGTTTTGTGTGTGTGTATGTGATTCCGAATTTTATGAGTAACATATTTTGGATACTAATCCCTTACTAGATATATGGAATGAAGATATTTTCTCCCATTTCATAGGTTGCATTTTCAATTTGTTTATTGTTTCCTATGCTGTTCAGAAGCCTTTTAGTTTGATGTAGTCCCACTTGCTTAATTTTTAATTTGTTGCCTTTCCTTTTGGTGTGCTATCTAAAAAAAAAAAAATATCATTGCCAAGCCCATTGTCAAAATCTTTCCCCTATATTTTCTTATAGAAGTTTTATAGTTTCTGGTCTAACATTTAAGTTTTTAATACATTTGAAGTTCATATTTTTGGTGTCTGGTGTAAGATAAGGGTCCAGTTTCATCCTTTTGCATGTGGATTTTGAGTTTTCCAGATAAAATTTATTGAAGAGATTATCCTTTCCCATTGTGTGTTCTTGGCACCCTTGTCAAGGATTAGTTGACTGTATATTCATGGGTTTATTTCTGGGATCTCTTTTCTTTCCATTGGTCTACGTGTCTGTTTTTATGCCAGCACTACAGGACTGCTTCAGGTTCTGCAATTGGATGGAGTTTGGTGGGCCTGCCTCCAGCGGCAAAGATGAATGTTTCTCATACCAAGTCTCTGGGTAGGCAGGACAGCTGTCAGACCATAACTGAGAGGGGCTGAGGCTGAGTTACAGAGCCATTTCAGGATCTGCTATAGACACTGCCCTCAGACGGAGGGTAGTGGGTCTTCCTCAGAATGGATGGGTAGGGGAAAAGATGGATGTGTCTCCTGCCTGGTCCATAGGTAGGCAGAATTGCCTCCAGATCTCAGTTAAGAGGGTCTGGAGTGAGGTAACAGGATGGCAGCCAGCACCAGTGTCAGAAGGCCTGTTAACCAAGGCACCTTGGGCATGACTTCTGCTGGGTCCCTTGGTGGATGGTGCTGGTGGCAGAACCAAGGCCGAGTGGGGCTTGAGCCAAGTCCACAGGGGAATGGGGCTATTTCTGGGTCTGTATCCAGGACTGTGTTTGGTGAGTCAGCCACCCAGGCATGGGCCTGCTTTCTCAAAATAGTCCCCCTCAGTCTCAGGCTCCACTGGGGTTTTACAGTCTCCTGCATGGGTCCCAAGTTTCCCACAAAGGGACTTTGGTCTGTGGATGGCTACCAAATTATTGTTGCTGAGAGAGTATAGGAGCAGGGGTCCTAATATTTTGCTAGCTTGCTGACGTGACCTCTCTAATTTCTTATTTTTGTATTTGACGTAATAGACTTAGAAAAGATATTGAGACCATTTATTTAAAATTATATATTTACTAATGTAAATGAAGGAGCTTGCTTAGCAGAATGCCAGCACATAACAAGCTCTTCATGACTATTTATTTTGACACATATTACCTAAAGACCAATATGAAAATGATTCCTTAGCAAGCACAAAGTAATATCCATGTCTGACATGGTTAAGTGTTCAAGAGATTCTCTTTAACAATAATAAACTGATTTAAAAGGAACTGGAGGAGATAAGTAATCAGGCAGAGATTCTAGAAATGTAAGATCAGCCCTCGGGCCCAAATCAACCGAAGTTTCAATCCAAATAAGAAAATAAGGCAATTTTAAAAATTCAAAACCATAGCAAACATAATAATTTAAGTGACTTTTTCCACAGAATTTTCTACTCACAACTTTGTAGAAATTTCTCAACAAACCTTTTTTCAATCTTAATGTTTTATCCTTTTTTCTTCTCTGTTGTTAGTTGGCTCCATTTCTGTGTAATTATGCTTCTCTCATATGACAATTTCCCCATTAGATGACGCAGAACTACTGTGCTCTGTGATTACTGTCAAGGTGGGCTATGGCCCAGTGTTCCCACTGCTCTTTACTCTTCACTAACCAGTACCGAGAGAATGGTACCAACTTTAAAATACATAGTACTTGGGTTTAAACAGACATCTCTGTTGCAAAACTTGCTAATGAATCTGCAAACAAAATAATGTACTAAGTTTTAAAGATGAAAATGCAAACAAATACGTATTTAATATTTTACCCGTAACCGTATGCCTTGAAACTTGGACTTCTCTGATTCTGATGTCCTCTCTCATTCTAACAAAGAAAAATTCCAAAGAGGAGTAAGTTCCAAAGATAATAATAGCTGATGAACAAAATCTTAAAACATTGCTCCTAAGCATTTATCTTTAGAGTAGCCAGAACACAGCTCTCCACGGGCTTTAGCTGCCAAAACAAACCCCAAAGAGTTTATCAAAATCCAGGAAATTCAGTTCAACTGTTTAAAGCATATTTTGGAATACCTACTATGTGCTGGGCCCCACTGGCCTCTGGAAACAAATGTGTATGGCATTTTCATGTTGACACTGAAGTAAACACATTTAATCAAACTCTGATACCAAGTCTGGATAAATTATTGTTATCTGAAGAATATTCCCAAGGGCATCTATTAATGTTATGACTCAGTCAACACTTGTGCTTAAATGATAATTAACAATCATTTATTAAGCTCTCACAGCATTCTAGACTCTGAAAACCACCTGAATATACAAAACTCTCACTTACTCTCATAGTGATATTAGGAATAATGGTCCCATTGTGCTAAGATCTCTCATCCCTAATTACTTCTTTATCTGCAAAAAAAAGCACTATGCTCATTTAAATGCTTTATTTTACTATATTAAATGAAAGTGTACACATGGAGACTGCTAAGTATTCTGTACATATGCTACACTATTTGTCCTTAAGTCTGGGGATTTCCTTTACTTGGCATGAATTATAGGAGAGGTGCCTAACACTCAGACTGAGTGAGTTATACTAGCTTATGGTGGTGTCGGAGAGAAAAGCGCATAAACCAGAGGATGTCATTAGACCAGTGACAATGGAGGAGAAAATACCCAGTGCTGACAGCCCCGCTCACTTGCAAGCTGATTGGTGTCAACATGCAGAGCAGTACAGACAGAACGGCTTAGGAAGGGGTTTGCTGCATCTGGCGAGAAAGGAAGTGTAACAGCAAAAAAGAGAACAAAATATTGTATGTCTGTGTTTGCTCCACCTAGGAAAAGCAGACACAATGAATCTACAGTATGTATAGAGAAGGAACTAACCACATGTATTAATACAGTCTTTGTGCCTCAGCCATAAAACTGGTTCTGGGCTTGGAGTTAAAGTGGCTGCACAGATGGGGCCCTTTCCCCTTTCTTTGCAATATTCCATATTCTAATTATGATTTGCAGTGCTTCTGGCACGAAAGCAAGGCCAGTGATGTGGCCCCAGGAGCAGGCATGATAAAAAGCCAGGCCCATGAACTCGTGTGACTGCTCTTTTCCACTTCCCTTCTCCTCCCTCAGCTAATTCAGTCTGGTTTTTTGGACAGCATTTGGAATTCTTCAAGCTGTCTTTGGTTGCTTTTCACTCAATGAAAAAAAAAAAAAAAAGTCAGATCTTTAGAAGTAACTCTATAGTTACTGGCAGGAGAGGAGGCGCAGGCTAGTTAACAATGTGGTATAAAACCCCACAAGCATATAAAGCGCTAACAATTGATTCCACTAAAAGGATCTTGTGAGAGCTAGTGGAATCGTAGCGTTCACAGTAAAATCCAAGTGTAAGAGCCACGTCATGGGTGACAGTTTGCCCCACTTTAGCCCTAAATGTTTGGGTCTTCCATGTTAGAAAAAAAAAAAAAAGACATCATAACATTAATGAAAATTACTAAATAAGATGGTCTAAATCATCTTACTCTGTTTCTGTTATCACTAGTGGAAGCTTGCAAGTTTTCTGTTCTATGTAAATTAGTGTTTAATTATTGAGTATTGGGAGATGCATTGAACTGCACCTTAGTATCAAGTGTTCTTACCATTAAGTGAGCACCATGTAAGCTTTGTAGCTGTAAATATAGGAGAGTATCCTCTACAATTTTATGTTCTAGCTCTTTGAATATAGTACTAACATACTATAACATAATTCTCAGGTAGAGAATGTAAATGTGATCTTTTTATAAATATTTAAAACTTTTCCTTTCTCTTTTTCTCTTGCAGTCATTTTTCCCCTGAGCTCTCAGTGGTTTTGGTCATTTGGTAATTATTTGCTAATCAGGAACCTTGTTATATTTATTCATTCATTCAGTTACTCATTTGAGAGATATTTATTGAGAGCCTGGAAATACGGAAGTTAACACACCAGAATGAAACCCATACTCTACCAAAAGGAGATGGGTAATAGATAAAATAAACAGGTAAAATGAATGGTAAGTTAGATATTGATAGGTACTATAGAGGAAAAATAAAGAAAATAAGAGGAATAAGGAGTAGAATTTTAAATATGGTGGCCAGAAAATGCTTCAGTGAGAAGGCTATTTATACTCCTGTAGAGACAGACAGAAATCTAGTCATGTACAGTTATGGTAGAAAATTGTTCTGTGGGAGAAACAAGTTCAAACGCTTTGAAGACAGGTTATTCATAGCATGTGAGTGGCCAGTATAACCAGAATGGAGCAACCAGCACAGATGACCAGAGCCATAACCAGGACCAGATTATGTAGACCAATATAAGGACTTTAGCTTATACTCTGAGTGAGATGAGAGGCCATTGGAGGGTTTATGTAGAAGAGTGTCATGTTTGAATTCATGCTTTGTAACTTAGCTATATTGATAATAAACTTTTGGTATTACAGAAGCAGAAATGTGAATACTAGGTAGAAGCTTGTTACAATTATTCATTCAAGAAATGATGATGACTTGGACTAAATTGATAAAGTGAAGGGAGTCCAAAATGATTGGATTATAGGTATATTTTAAAGGTGAAGTAAGCAGTGCTTGGTGATGGATTGAAAGCAGGTGATGAGAGAAGAAAAATTGACTCCAGAGATTTGGGGCTTGACAAAGGAAGTGTGGAATTGCTGTTTAGTGATTTGGGGAAGACTCTGTGAAGAATAGATTTGGAGGGAAGGGTAAGAGCATGATTTGGGACTTGCTAAATTTGAAATGTCTATTAAATATCTAAATAGAAAGATCTTGAATTGAGATAAGAGGTCTAGGATGGAGATATCCATCTAGGAGTTGTCAGTGGAGAAGTGATTTCTGAAATTATGCAGATGATAATGCCAAAGTAGTGTAGGCAGAAAAGAGAAGAGTCTGAGGATTCAGCCCTGAGGTACTCCAGTGATTCCTGGTCAGAGGGATTAAGAGAAGCTTTCAAAGGAGACTTAGCTGGAGCAGCCAGTGAAAAAAAAGAAAACATGAAGAGTGTAGTATCCTGGAATCCACATGGGGAGACTTTTGAGGAGGAGGGAGTGATCAACGATATCAAATTCTGATGATGGGAAGAGTGAGATGATGATAAAGAACTGATTTGGATTTAACAACATGAAAGTCAGTGGTGATTAGATAAAAGCATTTTCATTAGTCTTGAGTTCAAAAGCCCGACTGGAGAAGGTGTAAGAGAGAAAGGTAGGAGAAGAATTGAGGACTGTTAATTTAGACAACATTTTGAAAGTTTGGTTTGTTTTTTTTTTTTTAAATGTAAAAGAGAATGAGAAATTCAGTGGTAGCTAAGTGGAATGAGAGTCAAAATCATTTTCCCTTCTTCAGATGGGAGTAATAAGAGCATGTTTGTTACGACTGATCTAGTAGAAAGTAGAGGACAATAATATAGGAGGGAGAAGAATGTTTAGAAGGAGAGTGAACAAGCAGTCTCCTGCTGAGTGGAAGAGTTGTCTTTAGATAGGACCACCCTTAAGTCACCCACTGTCAACGGAACAGAGGCAGGTAGATGACTAGTTATTCTGGTAGGACTTTGTTGATGCTCTCTTCTGTTTGTTTCTGTTTTATCTGGAAACAAGGTCATCAGCTGGGAGTTAGGATTTAAGAGGAAGTATTAGAAGTTTGATGACAGAAGAAAAAGGAAGTATTTTTCAGGGAGAGTGGGAGAATATATAATATGGGGAAATATAATATGGGGAAATATAATATGGGGAAATATAATATGATTGCCAGGCAACATTAAGAGCCCACCTGAGATTAGAGGTCATAAATTTAAAGGAAGACAATCATTATGGTTGTGTTTTTCTGCAGCCATAGTCGGCTGTATGGGAGCAGATGTGGAGTAAGCAGAGAGATGGGTTTAACCATGGGTGAAATTCTGCAAGACAGAATGCAAGGAAAGAGAGAGTGCGTAATTACAGTGATGAGTCATGGGATATAAAGTAGGTGAACAAGAAAGAGCGTTCATAAGTGGGACAATGATAAAGTGGTGTGATCAACTGATCTTAGCCACTGTGGGGTATAAATATGCATGAACTGGAAAGATAAAAGGTTAAAAGTCATGGAGAGAAAATCCTGAAATTGCAACTTTTGGGAGTTAGGAGTTTTTAGTGCAGGGAGGGTGATAGCTCAGTGCTGGAGCACGTGTTTAGCATGCATGAGGTCCTGGGTTAAATCCCCAGTAGCTCCATTAAAAAAAAAAAAAAGTTGTTAGTAAAAGAAACAATTTGGTGTAACCTTGGTACTGATTGTCTTATGTAGACAGAAGGTGATCATTTTAGAGGGAAGTCAAGGTACCCAGAAGCTAGGTAGAAGGAGCATCTACACAGATTTTGAAATCACGGAGAATTAAGACAGAAGCAGTTCAGGAGAGAGTGACTTTTATCTAAGAATTAAAGTCTCATAGGAGAAAAGGGAAAGCGGCCTAGCAGTCAGTAAATGGGTGCTAGAAGGAGGGGTAATATGAGCTGTGACAGCAGGCGCTTTAAAGCTGGAAGGAGAAAGGACTGCGTAGAAGTGACAGCGAGGAACAAGTGCATCTGCTCCATCTCCAGGCCCCGGGGTAGGAGAATGTAGAAAAGAGCCACTAATTAAGGAGACTTCTGGAGAAACACTGTCCTTTAGGAAAGAACCAATTTCAGTTATAGGCATGGTTCTCAACCTTAGCTGCCCATGTCCTAAATAGATTAGGTAGCTGACAGGGAGGATGGATGGATGGATGGATGGATAGACAGATGATAGATAATAACAGATGATAGCTAGCTAGATTTATTCTAGATAAATATTTTTCAGTTTCAAAGTTTCTTCTGAAAATTCTCATAGGAAGCCTGCCATATGATTAAAATAAGTAATTTTTCAGTCAATTAAATTTCGTGAATGACCTTACTTACAGTTTCTATTGTGTAGTGAGCAAAGTATCCACACAATCAGTTTTCATTATCCCAGAAGAATTAATCAAACGTAATTAGGCAGGAGATAATTCCACTGAAACATTCCTTTGGTATTAAGGAGGAATTCTCCAACAATAATAAAGACCAGTCCTTCTCCATATGTTATACTGAAGCTATGGAATTGCATGTGTCACTGGGTACAATTCTGAGATGGTGACTGATACAACTGTAGGGAGGCCACGGAGCCACATAGAACTGGACATCCATACTGCATCCATCTTCCAGGCACTGTACCCAAGAAGACCTAGAAATAGGATAGCAGTCTCCTACACTAGTGAGAAAAGGCGAGGTGTGGTGGTATACAGCTCATTGTGAGTTAATGTACAATTAATGCTAGAGGAAAAAGTTCAAATGCTTAACTGTAAAAGAGCCAATTCAAAACCTTTTTAAGGTTGAATATTTTATCGTTTTAAAATTTATTAATTTATTCCTTCAGACGGCATGTCTTGTGTGTCGTCTCCTATATGCGAGTTTGGATAATGGGCACAGTAGCGGTGAATGAAACTCTTAACTTCTCACAGTTTACATTCTTCTTTACTCTGGCGAAGAGTCTTTTTTATTCACCACCCAAAAAGGCAAGATCTATGAATGTGCCCATATAAATACAGGGGGCAGGAATCAACTTTCAATTGGATATTTCCTCTTAAAATTATTTCCCCATATCCCTTGTGAAGATATTAGATCTACAGGAGTCTTACAAAACTTGGAATGAGAAATCACAAACTCAGAGAAAACTAGGTTCGGTTCTTAGTAAATCTCTTGTGATTTTTGTGATTTGAAAAAATCAGAAACAAATGTTTCTGTCACCCCTAACAAGTGGATGAGGCAGTTAAAATCAACTCATTCGTCTTTGTTTTTTTCTTTTAAAGATGAATACTAAGAACATAGATGAGATTAAATAAGAACAAGAGAGATCTGAGGGTTTAAAAATAAAAAATGTGGCCATAATTCCTCTGAGAGGAAGAGCTAAGACAAAATAAGAGTGGTGTTGCAGAAAAGAAAAGAAAATCCCCAGGGCAACCCAGCAAAGGAAGAAGAAGTTCTCTTAGAGTATAAATGGGTCTTTGTTAAGTTTAACAAGCCCTCAAAGGACAGATTCCTGGAGATGTCTGAAGTTCTTCATTTAATGTGAAAATACTTTACACTTTCCTTTAAACAAAGAAATCACCCCACTGGCCAGGAGCCAGAGCTTGCACATTTTTTGAGGCACCACAGGAAAAGAGAAAAGAAGAAAAAAGCCGAGCACTTCCACATTCACCCTAGGGGAAGAATGTGCCCCACTTCCCAGCGTTCTCATCAGTGGCAGTTCTCGATCCTGATTAATGAGTCCTTCCATGATCCTGGCTTTGCTGCCCCCGCTGCTGCTCTACAGTTTCAATTTTCACCCCAAAGCTGGAAGTGCCTCCTCAGTGAAGAAAGCCCTGAGATGATGTGGAGGGAATAAAAGGGAAACGCAGATACTAGTGCTACCTGACCAGCAGGAAATTTGAACTGTATCAACTGAGATGGCCCAAAGAGCTGTTGAAATGTAAGATAAAGTTCAGAACGGGATTACTATGCCATGAATTTGGGGGCGGGGGGATGGGGAGCAGAGTTTGAACTAAAAGTTTACGAGTCGATGTGGCACACTGTCACTTTTTCATTGCTGCAGTGAAGCTTTTTACTTAACCTCTTGAAAAGGACTTTCTGTGTCTTTTGTGTGGCTGAGCAGGGATAGCTTATCTGTATGTTATGCTTTATTTAAGTATGTGAATATGATATTCATGGATATATATATAATCATAATAACACCTACATTTCATACTATCTGGGCTTTATAAATATAATGTAAATAAATCTCTACAACAAGGCTATTTGGCATACAAAGGGAAGCACAGGGAATGTCTGCGATTCACTCATGGTCCCACATAGGAGGTGATGGTCCGGGTTCTAGACTGTGCTTTCAAGCACTCAACCATTTGCATTTCCTTTCCAAGGGAAACTTGGATAGGAGCACGAATCATCATTTTCAAAGATGCACAGATGCTCCTTTTGTCACTGGCAAAGCCCAGCGGGGTCCCCGAAACAGAGGACAGGACCTAGGTAATAAGGTCTGTGCTCTTGTGCTGAGTCTAGTTTCACCTGCCAGTCGGGGTACGTGTGCAGAGGTCTTGCACCTACCACGTGGGACTAGAGTTCCCAGGGCAGAACAGCGGCGCCAGAGACCCCAGTTTGGCAGGCTGTGTGCGGAAGTTCCCTGCAGCTCAGCAGGCCATGTGCAGAAGCGCTGTGCGCTGCACTGCAATTCAGGATGGATGGAGCAGGCCACATGCAGAGACGCAGCTCGCAGCACTGCCAGCTGGAGCCCTGAGCAGCACAGCTGCGCCTGCCCAACAGGAACTCCGCCTCCCGGCTGACAAGGTCCCTGTAAAGCAGCCCCGCCCCCAGCCTGCCGGGGAGAGCATGTGCTCTGGAGCGAGAGCTCTCCCATCTCCATTCTTTGATCAAAGAATAAAGCTTTCCTTTGCTTCTGAACCCAATTCATTCTCATTCTATTAGCTCAAATGACACTGGGCAGGAGTACCCTTGTTAAGGACCAACTTAGGAGGTTAAGTAACACTTTCAAGAGAAACTAACATTTTTATAAAAGTAGAAAAGGCAGGAACACCTAAGAAGGCAACACAGAACAGTAGTTAGGAGTTAGGGCTGAGTTTGGATCCCATCTTCTGCCTGTTTTCCAAGCTGTGTGACCTGGGACAAGTAGCAACCTTCTTAAGACTCAGTTTTCTCATCTGTTGAATGGGGGTGGTAATAGGTTTGCTTTAAAGATTAAATGAGATGATGTACATTAGGTTACAAGTACCCAGGACAGTAACACTATAATAAATTGTGGCAATTAATTTAATGTCTTTAACATACATTGCCCCGAAACAATCTAATAGTGAATTCACCACAACATAATTGAAAGTTTCCTTTTGTTTTATTCCTAAATACTAGAAGATTTTTTTATAGAGATCAGGGATTTGAAAATGGCAGAGATATTTTTGTTTACAAGAAAGAATTGTGCAAAGTAATTTTAGTACATCCAAATTCTGACAACAAGCTGAAAACAGGAAGCAAATAACAGAAGACACTGAGAAGCAGTTGACTGAGATAAATCAGAACAAGTACTGCCTCCTTCTTAGTTCGCTCCCCAAATTGCCCGAGTCTTAGATTTCTTCTGGGCTATGTAGTTTACAGTCACTGTGTCCCTGGAGCAGAGCTGCTTAGAGCTCAGCATCGTGGCTTCTAGCACCAAAGGAAGGTTTATGACCAGATCACCCTAAGTCACTCTGTTTCAAGCCGCCAGAGCAGTTGCGGTTAAGAGAAATGGTAGAGGACTTCTATTATTTAAGACCAGTTTTTTTTTTTTTTCCCATTGGAGTGATTCAGTGTGCATTGTGTGTGCACATGTGTTCCAGTACAGATGGAGACTCAAATGACTATCAGACCCTTTGGTGTGAGTTCAAATTTCCTGAAGGTGTTGGAATGTCTGTAAAACATCAGATGCCCTTCTGCATGAGTCTTTTTTCTTTTTTAAGTAAATATATTTTAATTCTCTGCTGATTTGAAGTCTCACTTTACTTAGGGATAGACTGGACAGTCTTTGAAAAATTGTTCACAAAAGAGTTTTTGAGTTTCTGGCAGGTAGCAGACTTTCACATTAAGAAGTTAGATATGATTTGTCTGTAACCAAAAACCAGTCATTGTGTTTGTGTGTTTCCTCCCCTGAAAAAAAATCTAAAATCTTTATTGTTCCAATACTATTAGTCATATTTTATAGAATTATTGGTGAGCTGCTGTCATCACTCTTACAATGCATTTTTCCTGCTTAAGCTTTAGAAAGTGTTTTCAGGGAAGCTTGGACAATGTTATCAATATAAGTGCTGAGGTTTTATTTCTAAGCTTTTCGATCACTGAAGCATAGCTTCCTCGGACTTCTTCATTTTAAACTAATCTCATTTGTTAGAGGAAAGAACCCTCCCCCAGCGTTGAGCTGTAGTAAATTGTGCAGTCAATGACTTCCACCCAGCTACATTTGTAGTTGAGAATCTAAATGTTAAAAAAAAAAAAATTGCTGTGAAAAGATGGGGGTTTGGGGCAGATAGAAATTTTAGTTCACAGTATTTCCATTCTCAGCCAAAACCTGAAAACACAAAAATATCCATCAATTAAAACACCATCAGCAACCAACTGCAAGTATGCTGAATACGTAGCTGCTTACAGCATGCTTTGAGGCGTGTGCATGGCTTCTATTTGCCCAATTATTCGTCTGCATAAGATCTCTTGGTCCCTGTCCCATGACAGAAACTACCATTACAGTCGCTCTCATGGATTACAAACCAAAGATTAAAGCAATGCACTAGGATGCCCCTGTGACAATGGAATGTATGATAATGTATCACTCAGGATATGCTAGCTTACGCTGTGGTAGCCAGTGAACTCCAAGTCACAGTGACTTCAAGTAATAAAAGTTTGGTGAGAGGCTTCATGGTATGGAAGCTAGAGGGAGGGATCGGATCCTGTTTGTTTGGAAGCAAAGAGCAGATGTTAGAAAAGTTAAAAAAAAAAAAAATAGAGGGAAGTCAATTTACTATGCAACTTTGCTCATACCAATTTTTCTTAAAACTACATTGTTGCAAGTAGTATCAGAGCTTTTTTAAGGTAAATATTAACATACTTTAAAAATAACACAAGATAGTAAATATTGTATATAAGAAGATTATCGTAAAAAATATTACCTATTTTGTGGACCACTACACATAACCAAGCCCAGTCATTCATTATTTGCTTAGCATCAAAAGAAAATAGCTGAAATTTGAAATATGCATACACTAAGGTTTATGTGTACAAAGTTCTGTTTGCTTAGGTAAGTGTGTTTTATAAGTATCCTCAGAATTCACTAACGTGGATAACTATTTGCCTGGAAATCAACTTTTTTTTTTTTGAATACTATAAGAGGAGGTGGCTACTTAAAGTTTATTTCAACCTTAGATGTCAATGTTTCAGTATTTTCATAATTAATCATACTTTTACTTATCGTCACTCTCTGGAACCATGAAGCTACCTATGAATGCTAAATTACTTCACTATTTTTTTGTTGTGTCTCAGGAGTTAATTCCTTTTTTATGTCGAATAGTATTACATCGTACAGATGCATAACAATTATTTATCAGTTCATCTGTTGAGGAACCAGTTTTTGGTATTACACATAAAGGTGCTTTGAACATTTTGGCACAAGTTTTATACAGATGCATGCTTTTGGTTCTCTTGGGCATATACTTAGGACTGGAAGGACTGGGCATAGGAAAGAATTTTTAACTTTTTAAGGAATTGCCAAGCTGTCTTCCAAATGATTGTACAATTTTTGATTCCTTTGTGCGTTGTATGAGAGTTCCAATTGCTCCATATTTTCACAAACGTTTGGTATAGCCAGTCTTCTTAATTTTAACCACTCTTGTAGGTGTGTAGTAGTATCTCGTTGTAGATTTAATTTGAATTTCTCTAATATTCAGACTGTTTTCCTGTGTTTATTCATCATTTGAAGTGTTCTGTTAAGTATCTGTTCACATCTTTTATTCTTTCGGTAGTGGTGGTTGTTTGTAATTTACTTGGAAGAACTCTGCATAGTCTTGATACAAATCTTTGTCTGATATATGTGTTGTGAATAGTTTCCACCAGGCTGTTGTGTTTTTTTTTTTTTTCCATTTTCATTTTCTTAACTGTGGTTTTAGAAGGGCAAAAGATTTTTAAAAGTACATCTTAAGTTAGACAGTAGCTTTTCTAAAGAAAAGGACTGCTCTCAGAGTTGCATCACATTCCTTCTGGGTCTAAGCTATTAGGCATCATTAAGGTATAAACAGTCCAGAACTAAAGATAATCATAACAAAAACCACCACCACAACAATGTCCATTTCCTGAGTGCTGAGGCTGTGCCAAGCAATGTGGTTGGCTATTTAAATAGGAAGTGACTGAGACAGAAGCCTTCCCAACTACAAAATTATACAATTTTTATCTCTTCCAAAGCCAGCACATTTCTGGTGGTGCTTCATGGCTACTCTGACAGCTTGAAAAACAGTGGATAAAAAATACGCACTTGCAAATACCCATTTCTGTGACTCTGACTCTTAAATACTGTGATACTGAGATGGAAAAGTTGAATCATGACAGTGATAATCTCAAAATGCAAGATCAAATCTCTTTGCATTCATCTCACTTTTTAAGAATCGATTGGGCCAGTAATATAGCATTACATCAAATGACTAAGAGGGGTTGCTTGTTTTCATTTATTTTTAAATTATTTTTTCTTCAGAGTTACCTAACTTTTTAAATATTAAAGCAAACAAGTACACTGTGAGGAAAACCATATGAATTTTTAAAGTAAAATACAAAGCTTGTGGAAAATACTATTCTTATATTGGATTATTTCAATTGTACCCTCCTGGCAAAGTGTTCTTTATTCACTGGTATTTGTCATGTGTTTCTCTCTGAAAAAACAGCTAGTAACTGGGTTGCAAATCAAAGGGAGTCCTGAATGGTGGTGAAAAGTTCCCTATACACATGCTTAGAGTAAGTTCTAACTTCAGTGTAATCAGTTACAATTTTCAAGCAAATGAGTTGAGATTAAATAATAAAAATATTCAAAAAAGCAAATATACAAATGTGGAAAATATTATAAATAAATTATAAAGTATAGATTTAAACAAATAGGTCAATAATTATAGATATAAATATATTAAATTCTTTATTAAAATCAAAGATTTTCATACTGAATTTATCAACAACAGCAACAATGTTATGCTTGTTACAAGAGATACATCTAAACTAAAAAATAGAAAAATATGAAAAGCAGAAACTAGACACACACAAAAAGCAACTGTAGTGATAGTAATATCGAAGTGTATAAGGCAGAAAGCATTAGTAGAGAGAAAAAGGAAATTTTCATGGTGATAAAAGGTTCAATTGATCACAGTGATAAAAGCTTCAATTCTAAATACCTAATTATATAACTTCAATTTTATGGGACAAAAATTATTTGAAATTCAAGGAAAAGTAGAAAATTAATATGGAATACTATACGAATTATGATCACTGGGCTATAAAGCAAGAAATGAAAATAATATTAACCATAATAATATAAATGGTAATTAGGTCCAGATTAGGTCTTGAGGGTGGGGCCCTCATAATGGAATTCACGCCCTTAGAAGAAGAAACATCAGAGTACTTATTCTCTCTGCATCATGTGAGGACACAGCCAGGAGGTGTGGCCATAGCTAGCCTAGGAAGAGAGATCTCATCAGAACTCTACCCTGCTGGCATCCTGATCTCCGACTTCCAGACACCAGAGCTATAAGCAAAGAAACTTCTGTTAGTTAACCCATGCTGTCTATGGTATTTTGTTATGGCAGCCAGGCTAAGACAGTCATCGTTACATTATTCAAAATATAATTCCTTATATGTGAAAAATCACCTCCTCTTTAAAACAAGTTCATTGCCATGAATATCAAGGTCCTGTTGCCAAAGAAGAGTACACTGAAAAGCAGGATATGAGAAAAATGGAAAGCAAGTGAAAGCATTTTTCAAATTTAAATTAGCACACAGCTACCAGATACTATAAAGTCCACGAAGGCAGGAACCGCATGAGTATCCCCAGTGCCTAGTGCAGTGCCTGTCGCGTACCAGTGCTTAACGTCTGTTACATCACAGAGTGCAAAAATGAAACACAAATGGTAAAGCTCCACAAACCAATGTTCTTCTGAAATCCCATAAAAAAGAGATGAGGTTACAACAATAACAAACATTTATCTTTTCAGGGGCTGATTATCATGTAACAAGTTTTCCAACTTTTAACGTTGCTGTAAATAGCATATCTTGGTCTGATAAAACCAGTCTCCTAATACTCTCTTTACACAAATGACTAATTCTGGCTTCTACGATTGTGATTAAGCCCTCTCCCTTGCTTTCTTTACCATCTCCTTTCCCTTGTCTTCCTTTCCTAGTCCAAATCCTGGATCCTTTCATACTAAACGGGGGCATGTAATAGTTTCCTTCTTTGCCTTCTTTCGAGCTAATTGTCCCAAAGAGGGAATCACTTCTATTTTGTATCAGTCCCGAGAGGTGTATTTCAACTTATTCAGGAAAAGTGATCATGTTTTATTAGCCTGCATCACAGAAAGTTGAGAAGATTTTTTTGATTGATACACCAATAAGCTGTCATTATAGAGAACCACATCTAGACTATGGGCCTGGATAGAATTTCTAGAAATGGAACTATCAGGGAAAATCTACAAAAGAAAAGTGTAGCTCCAAGTAAGACTTATATGTATGGTTCTTTTCAACTTCGTATGTGTTTATACTTTCACTAAATTTCCAAACGTGTTAATTCAAATTGGTCTCCTAAGTATTCCCTTCTGTTGGTAGCATTTGGCTGTATCCTGAAACGAGCAGCTGCCACAGAGCATTTGCTCAAGCTTCCTTCCTCACAGGGAGATTAGTACACATTTAAGTTTGTGTTAATCCCCACCTGTAGTGCGATGACCTCTGTTGGTTTTCAGTGAGTTCAAATAATACAACAAAAATAGTTTGCTCTCATTTGCATAATACGGGACTATAGCAACAGTATCTGCACTGTTATTAACCTGTTTTGCAGTAAATGATGTTTACGTATGGTCTTGGACATGTGGTATCTATTAAGTAATGTCTCCAAGAATGGAAGCTTACTTACTTGTTAAGTGGAAACCAAAATGTCAAAAATAATTTGGGGGAAAGTAAAAGTCAGTGGCAAACGTTGACAGTCGTGAGGCTTACTGAAGTTATCAAAAATGCAGATGACTTAGACATTAATAAAAAAAAGATAACAGGTTTTCAGGCTTGACTGGGACCATGTATGGCAAGATTTCAACATCACTTCACACAACATGACACATTTACTTTTTCCCAGGGCGGTTAAGATTTCAATTATAATGTAATACACATTTTATTAGTCTTCTAGTAATACTGTAGAAGAGCAAATGATTTTTAAAACAAGGACATTGATTCTGATTCTATGAGGCCTTCTTGATTTAAGAAGAAAAAATAATGAAACATTTTTTATATAAGGGGAAAATACTATCCTCCATGGTTTTATTTTTGTTGTAGAATTTTTGCTCTATTTCAGATGTCTTCAAAAATGACTTGTAATGGCCTAGCATAAACATAATGAGAATGCATTAATTACAAAATGTTTTCAAGTGTAAATGATCAGGATTCATTTGGGAGAGTCTGGAGTACTTTGGTCTAAGCATAAACGTGGTATCTCACCGAGTGTTTTATGCTTAGTAAGAGAACTGTGATTGCTGGCATCTCGTGTGACTTGAGATCCAATAAAGAAGTGTTCAGCTCCTCTAAGGCCAAGCTGCTCAGAGCCTGAGTGTGGATTTCTGATAAACTCTTCTGCACAGTTCAGCTACCCCATTCATAGTGTGAAAGAATGATGAGAACAAACAGAACATCCAAAAATGTTGGTACCATTAAGTAAATCCTTTTGTGTTACGTCACCACTCAGCCCTTAACGCGGTAGAGGGTTGTAACATGAATTCCAGGACGGAAAAAAATTTGAAGTGTATTGTATATATGGATAGGTTGAAGAAAGAACAGAAAAAAACCCCACTACTTTGGATCTTTTATTCCCCAACTTAACTAATTACCATTGATAAGTCATAAAAAAATAAGAAAGTTGTATTTCTATTTTTTTGTTTAATCAAACGCATTTCAAAACTGAGTTTCTCTTCTATTTTTTTAATCAAACTCATTTCAAAACTGAGTTTGTGTCCTGCAAGGCTGGTGTAAGATGCAACCTCAGTTTTTCTGGGGCCCCGCCTAGACCGGGTAATACAAAGGTCCCAGAGGTAAGAAATGGGAAATTGCTCTGGTCCCCTGTGGACACTTGACGCTGGCTGCTGCAGGGAGGCCTGTGGTCTTCTTGGTGGTCTCAGAAGCCCTGATGCTCCTCTTTGGGAATCTTCAGAAAGGCTGAGAAGCTGAGAATGTCAGCAAAGTTCTAGAGGGTTATGTGATCTTTGTCCCTCTCTGGGGTCAGAGAAAAACCGCATATTTTTCTGTTTCTTAAAGGCATACCCCTCTCCCTTGCCCCTACTGGACCCCAACACTCTACCTTCACTGATTTTAGAAGGAGTCTGCTTTACGCAGCTTGTTTTCTGCTCTGCAAAAAACCCCCAAGGAAAGAGATGACAAAGATCAGCTACCTGCCTGGAATGAAGCAACTCGCAAACCTGTATGGAGCACAGCTGCTATTTAGTATTAGAATGAAATGTTGCCACAAAAATGAGTAAACAAATGATGAAAAGTTTGCTATAATTTTTTAACTTTAATGGTAATTGAACCAATATAGGAAAACATTTTGTCTTCTCCCTTCAGTACAATCCATTCTAAGAAGCCTTAAAGCACATGACTTAATTTTTTCCCAGCCATTTTTGTTTAGTTTCCTTTGGACTCAAACTAAAATGACTTTATCACTCACTAGGCTCTGCTCTCCAATCTCTCCCTAATCCACTCATGTCTCCTCTCTCATCTTGACTGCACTGGTGACTGCACTGCTAAGGTAACTCCTGAGAAGGGTACATCTTATATTTACTGACTCTCAATGTTTCCAAAAATGTTGGTTGATACAAGCTATATTCTGTCACTGCCATATTCCCTCACCATCAACTGGTGATGTTTTGCTCCCCACACACTCAGTTCCCAGGTCTTCTTGATTTTACTGTTGTCTACTAATTTCTGTGTGTTGGCATTTTACGATGCTCTGGTTACCTTCCAGCACTTCATCCATAGCCTTGTCTTGAGGAATCTGCCTGCCTACGTGCAGATTACCCTTCATTCCACCCTGTAGAACATCATAAGTCTTCTGAAAGTACTGGTTTAGCTTTGTATCCTTAGTCCTGCTCAATAGTGTTCATTCTCTCCCTTGTTCAGAAGGATTAATGCCATGCTATTCAGCATGGCATTCCCAACCTACAAACACATGGACCCACCTTTCTTTTTTCACCTTATTTCTTTTTGTATTTCTTCAGAAAATCAATCTAGGCAACCTCTTGTGGTTCCCTCTCTGCAACCCACAGGTCTCTATCCCTGTTTTTATAGAAAATATTTCGCTAGTATACAATATTGCTTTCCTTCTGCATCTGGGGAAATCCCCAATATTCTCTGAGTTGGCGTCAAGACCTGCCTTCTCCAAAAAAAGTACCTCCCAGCCTTTAGTAAAGACGGTGGCTTCTCTTGTCTGAAAACTCCCAGGTATGCTTTCCTGTCACCATTATTTCCTTGAGTGTATACTTGCTTAGCCTTGTCGTTGCTCTTCTTGTATTTTAAATCATTCATATTATTAATGAAGTTTTACCCGAGTGGCTGTATATAGACTGTGGGCTTGAGTGTGAGGCTGTGGGTCCTCTCTGTAGACCCGTGGACAGAGATCTGCACCACCTGGAGCTATTTGATCCTGCTATCAAGGAGCCTGGAGTGAACGTACAGCCATGCCTCAGCCTAATGACTATGGCAGAGTTCAGAAAAGAACATGTTTTTAGTGTAAATTAACATAGAATAAATGATCTAATGTGTGTGTATACATACATTTATGCACCAATATGAATATATAGATACAGCTTCTGCTAGAAATAAAGTCGCTAAGTACATCTTGATTTTTGATAGTCAGAGAAAGGGATCCCACATTCCTCTGGAACAAAATAAAAAGAAACTTAACTAGTGTAGGGGATGTCTTTCCTCCAAGAGAGAAGGAAAAAACTTGCCTCCAGCAACTAAAATCCAATAATCTAAAAAAGTGTTGTGCATGCATGTAAAAGTGAATAACATTTGAATTATCCATTCATCAAAGCATTAGAACTCCAAAACTCATTTCTGCTCTGCAGAATGGCGCCATTGCACATTTCTGCTCCAGAATAATTCGTGCGGATGGGTCTGGCAGGCAAACATGAAAGTGTGGGTGCTGCACGGCTGGCAGCTGGCCCAGTATTTAACCCTGCTGTTTTAGAATGCCATAAAATAAGCACAATTTAATCTTTCTAAATCATTGGGTCAGTGGCTGTGATTTCCGTGGAAAATAACTTCAAAGAAGACAGGCACCTTTGTTGATGCTTGTTTAAGCAGCCTTGAGTGCCAATATGTTTAGGAATAGGAAACAAAAAAACCTCAAAGTCTGTATGTAATACATTCTTGGGATTATATACCAACGGGTGTGTAGACGGGCCTATTAAGTTTTCCTGGTGGTAAGGATGTGTTCAGATTGATACAATTAAGAGATGATGTCATCTGCTAAAAAGTCATCACAGGTGGATAGATACTGCTTGTTAAAATCTATCAAAGCAGAGACTTTGTGCCATGGATTGAACAGATTGGTGGTTGCCAGAGGTGGAAGTTAGGGGTCAGTGAAATGGGTGAAGAGATGCAAAAGGTACAATCTTCCAGCTGTAAAACACATATGTTATGGGTATGTGATGTCTCGCATGGCGACTGTAGCTAATACTGTACTGCACGTATGAAAATTGCTAAGAGAATAAATCTTAAAAATTCTCATCTTAGGAAAAGAATTCTCTAAGTATAGTGACAGATGTTAACTAGGCTTATTGTGATATATACAAATATCAAATCATGATGTTGTACACCTGAAACTGCTATAATGTTTTATGTCCATTATACTTCAATTTAAAAAAACAGATTTTGCTATGGGGAACACAAATCAGTATGTAAAATTGTGATGTCCACTTGTAACCTGGAAAAAGCACAGGATACTCCTCACAATAGTCTCATTTAATGAATGACTTGGATCTGAAATACAGATGGCATCAGTTTATCTGGGAAACTTAGAAGAAACAAGTTTATTTAATGCTGTTATTCTGTTTTTGACAGTTTGGATAGTATTGTGTGTTTTATTTCAATAACTGTGTCTATCATATATGGAGACAAATTCTGTGGAAAGTAACTGATCTTCCTTGATTAAAGCAAAGGATATATTCCAAATTAAGGAAACTAAACTTGAAGTATTCTAGCCTGAAGGACCCTATTGTCATATTTAAACAAATTTTATCATGGTTAGTGAAAATCTGAGACATGGTTCATTACTAAGATTTTCTCACCTTTTCTTGATGAAAAAATAATGTATAGAAGACCAAAAATGCATTATTTTTCCAATGCATTTATCTTAAACTACTCTTTTTGTCTAAGTCTAAACCAAAATTACTTTCAATATCAATAACACAAAGCAGTTCATCTTCTTTACCTTCAAGGGCTACCATAGATAAGTCACATTATGTATTTTATTAAGAACCCTCAGGTACTTTTTCTGTCATTAATTCTGTCCATTTTCTGTTGTGCAAATATTTTACTTTGCCTCCTTTCTTTATATTTTGTGATGACAGCTTGTAATTATCTTGTCAGTAACAGTCCCTTATGTAACTCAACACACTTTGTTGATATTTAGTTCCTTTCTCCTTTTATATGTTCATTGCCAATCTGTATTTTTCTTCCCTACAAAAACTAACATGTGCAATTTGTCCTAATACCATCCTCAAATGCCTTGCCTCTTGGATATCCTTGTACTTTTTAGACTGTCAATCTCTATCTCTGGTCTACTCCAACCAATGAATTTTGCTGTTATTTTCCCTTGGCTCTCAATGATTAACCAGAAAAAATTAAATGGTCTAACTCTATTAACAAATGCCATTACCAACATGACAGTGGCTGGAGCAACTTTTATACTAATTCCCATTTCACCCAGAGATTGTTGCAGGTGTTTACATTCTTACCCAATCTGTAGGGTTCACTCTCTGTTAATGATCTATCCTTCTTAACCACAGGGTAAAATTTCCTCCCCTCAAATCCCATGGAGATACAGGTTTGGATCCCCCCAGGAGACAAACCTAGTTAACAGAGCTACTAGTTGGAAGGGATGACAGTACTAGTTACTCTCCAAAAGACGACCCACCGACTAACCTCATAATAAACTAACACTTTCTGATTCCCTCTTGTAGCAAAACTGTACCCATTTTTAAAGACTGAAGTCAGTCAATCACCCCTTCCACTATGGCAACTCATTTACTTCCCTCATAGTCTTTAGCAAAGGAGCCTGAAGTAACGATTAATAGCTATAGCCTAGATTTCAATGGGACTATCTTTATGTCCATCGGGGAAGGATTCTCCTTCGGGAACCAGAACTTCTCAATCCACAGACCCTAAATTTGTGGCAATGAGAAGCACAAGTTCCACAAGTATGTCACTGGGAGTGATGGTGAGTAAGATCACTGTGACGTCTACCACTTGGGTTCCAGATCCATGTATTCTATTTGAAGACAAAGCGGCTAATGGTGTGTGATTCAGAGTGTACACTCAGTCCTGAGGATGGTGCAGTCCTAGAGGAGAATCCTGGCAGGGTATCATTTCCAAACTGTGTCTTGAAAAGGTCAAAGTACTGTGCTTCCAAGCTAGAGGCTTCTTTATGGTCTTGTATATGGGAAATAACCAGTGGATCCTTTAGTCATGTTTCCACTGCCATGTGTCCTCTACTGTAATTATCAAATTATTTGGTATTATGTGTCGGTGAATAAAACACTCTGTAAACCCTCAGATAGTGGGTCCAGACAAGGCTCTGCTGGCATGAAAGTCAAGAGTGTGGGTCGATTACAGTTGAGATGAATTGCTGCTGCTTTCAGAGTAGGAGGGTCCTATGTAGTCACCCAAGAAACTGATTGGACCCTTCACGGTACAGTGCTGTACTAGGGTCCAGGACTGGTCCCTTTGCTGACAACATGCACATTTAACAGGAGCAGTCACTAGATGAGCATTGGTGAGTAGCAGCCCGTGCTCCAGAGCCCATCCATAGCCCCCACGTCATCACTCTTCATGCGTCCGCTGTGCCAGCACTGGAGTGGACAGTCATGGAGCCTGGGTGATGTCTACTGGCGGAAGTCGAACAACTTGGTTGGTTAGTGCCTCTTCTGTGGACAGTGTATGTTCTCTGATGGACATTGACCGGGATTTTGTATCTTCATACTTTGTGTTTATTCCATAGGTCCATATACCTGTCACTTCTCTAGACCTTCCTGTCCCCAGTTTTCCATTTTTAGTTTTTTCTGCCGGTGACCAGTCAGCTGGGCTACTTATCACTGTCCATTAGTTCATGTGCCCTTGGGCTGTTTCTCTTTCCACGCAAAGTGGGTGCTAAATTCACCACTCTTGAGTTCTGCCTATTGTGAGAGTTTTCCTACACCACTTCTTTTCAGGGAAATCCCTGAATTGAGCTATAGTGGATGAGCCATCCATTTTCACTGAGCACTAACATAAGTTCCACCTTTTAGTGAGCCTGTTACTGCGGGGTATTCTCCTCCATCAGCTGGTTATGGGGGAGTCTTCAGTACTGCCACAGGTGTGACTTGGGGGAGATCTGCCGATACAACAGTGGCAGATGATGTAAGGGGTGGTTCTGGGCCACCTGCTTACACAGAGTACCTTTTCTCCCTGTCCCTGCTTATGCCTGACTCTGGGTGTACTCCTTCCATTTCTAATGACTGCTGGGTCCACCTGGCCACATTACTTCAGTAATATTAGAGGACTCAGTTCATGATGGCCACCTCTGACTGCTTGGTCACTTGATGTCACATGATCAGAAGCTCCATTCTACAAAGGCCCAGTTTGCAGTAAGTACATAGTTCTTACAAATTCTAGGGCCTACTCCAGAACCCAGGGGTATGTGTTTGAATATTTCCACGATAGATGCCATAGTCAATGCTTTGATCCTCTCGTCACAGATACAACTGGTACCACAGTACAGTATGGCTCGTATGGCAGGGTGTTTGTATCCCATTCTGTCCTTTCCTGCTTTGAGCCCCATTAAAAGCTGGGGACCTTTCATGTCACCAAAAAAATATGTTAGAACATTATTCCTAAGTGCTGAAGATGATGGCTGCAGACTTCAGAGTTTGGGTACCAAATACAGAATTTTGTGCTACTTTTGTAGATTCTCTCTATCCACACTTTTCCTTAAAAAATTATTTAAATTTCCACTATCACCAAACTTTGGCTTGGGCCAGGGGTATATGAACTTGTATTGGAAAAATTTTACCTCTTTATTAAGCCTTTTCTTTAATTTATGTTCCATGGTTGTTACTTTGTCATTAATAGGAATTGAGGTATAGATATTTTCATATCACATTATAGTTATTCAGTGTATCTTGAACTATTGTTTCTATATTTCATTAATATTGTGAGTTAGAGACCTTCCTGCGAGCTCCTGATTTTAATAATTTAATTTACAAGTGCATATATTACTACATCAAAAATGCATAATTTTTTACATAACTGATATATTTCAACATAGTTGATTTGCTTTATAGTTCTACATGTTCATGTTATGTATTTACAAATATTTTCCTGAGAAGGAATCCATAAGTGTCTACAAAAAACCAAAGAGGACTAGTTCATGGTGTAGATTTTCCGAACCTGTGCCTAAACCAGTCTCCTCTCTCCTGCACACTCCTTTATGACATTCAGGCTTCGGCTTAAATGGCAGCCCCTCAGAGGCCTCCCTGACCACCCACTCTAAAGCAGCCTCCTGGGCACTTCTAACCACACTATCCTGTTTTTCTTTCCTTGGAGTATTTATATGCCTGACACTTCCTTGTTCACACGGGTGTTTGTTGGCTCAGTCCATCGTACTTGATCTAGTTGTCATTTCCTTCTTAAATGTCCCACTGTAATATTTCAGGCTTATCCCTCTGGATCTCCTTCAATGGATAAATTCCCTTTAAATGATAATTCTCCTTGGTGTCTCTCCACCAACACTTCCTTTTTCTCAAATTCATTTTCCTCCCTCATCCACTCCCAGCATCAAAAGTGTATTAGTCCCAAGGAGACATACAGGCCCTCAGTCCTTTTATCTATCTTGTGTCCTGTGAATATTCATACATTACCAACAGAACTCATACTTCGGCTTATTACATGCTGCTGCCCAAGATTCTGCTAAAAGATACTACCTTTTATAGGATGTAAGTAACATACTACTTTTTAAGTCTAAAAAACTTAACCTCTTGCTCTCTTACCCCTTCCAATTTATTTCTAGCCTACATGTAGAGAAAGACCCGACTATCTTCTGAGCATCTCTTAACTCAGCACAGCTGCCCTGCTCGTCTACTTACCAGCCACATGTCCGCTCCCTTCTCTAAGAACATGCAGTGATTCAGCCACATCAGACCAGGCACTCCACACACCTGCCCCTGGAAAATAAATCATCCCGTGTTGTTCTTGTAATGCCTACGTCTGTCTGAGAATGTTTCCCTTATTTAACAAAGCAGAATTACTAAATGTCATTCAGGAACACTTCTGATTGAATAATTATTGCTGAAAACACTTACCACACTAAATAACAAAAAATATACTTTCTGGCATTTCTTTTGCTCCTACACAAGAAGCTCTGTGAGTGGTGGAGACATGTCCTATTCCCACAACGGTGTCTGGCTCTGTTCTCAACATGTATCTGTTGAATAAATTTACCATCTTTCCCAAGCCCCCGCCTCCCGGTGCATTCCCCATTTCTGTTAATTGCACTAACAGGTCTCTAGTCATTCAAGCAGCGTTCCTTCATTCTCCATCTCATTATTCTCTTTAATAACCATAACATTAATCGCTCATGCCTTTGGAATCCATCCTCCCTTCTCTATCTCATCTGCCACTGCTACATTCCCTTATTATCTCTCACCCCGTGTTTGGAGACACAGTCTTGTTTCTCTACCTAAAAACTCGCTTCCTATGCAGTCTGTTATTACTCTTCAGTGAATGGTTTAATTGTTACATGGTAATTTTAAAGGTTTTAACATGACTGTACATTACCTATATAGTGCTTAGAATCATTAGCCTGGCATAAATGCCCCTCCTAATGTGCTCCAGATCTACTATTCAAGCATCACTTTGCGTTATCTAACCCCAAAGTTTTTACTTGCCAGCAAACCTTCTGTGACTTGAATCTTCTTTCTCTTTTTGGAATGTAAGCTTCCATATTGGTCACATGTCAACTTTCAAGTCAGGTTAAACAGCCAGCTTAAATATTTACATTAAAAAAAAATTCTACAAGCACAGATAGTATCTCCCACATTTATCCTGTACTCTATACTAATCATATGTATACTGCATATTCCCTAAAGATAAGCACCCTGCCTTGTTATACTTACAGAGCCTGACTTTATATATTTATTGTATTTAAACAACTTAGTGTTTGCCAGCGTACTCCATTCAATGCGTATTCCTTTACTTAGATTATAATTCTACTGCTCAAAAACAGGATATCAACAGGAAATGTTATAATCAAATTATAATCATAACTCAATAGCCTAGTGGTGGAAGCCCCAATTTAAAGACATGGTGAAATAATAATGACAAATTATTAGGTAAAAAAATTCAAATCAAAAACAACATAAAGTGGAGAGACCAGCCAGGATGGTGAAGTAGAGGGACTCTGAGCTCGCCTCCTCTCAGGAGCTCACCAAAATCACAACTATCTGCAGTACAACCTCAATGAAAAAGACTAGAACCTAGAAAAGATCCGCTACAACTAAAGACAAAGAAGAAACTACAGGTAGGAGGGCAGATTCATGATATAATCAAATACCCTACCCCCCCGGGTGGGCAACCCACAAAACTGGAAAAGAATTACACTGCAGAGGTTTGCCCACAGGAGTGAGTTTTGAGCCCCACATCAGGCTTCCCAGCCCAGGGGTCTGGCAGGGGGAAGAAGAGCTCCAGAGCACTTGGCTTTGAAGGTCAGTGGGGCTGACGTGCAGGAGCCACACAGGATTAGGGGAAATAGAAGTATCACTCTGAAAGGGCGCACACAAAATCTCATGCATTGAGTCCCAGGGCAAAAGCAGTAATTTGATCGGAGCCTGGGCCAGACCTACCTGCTGGTTTTGGAGTCTCTTGGAGAGGTGAGGGGTAGCTCCAGCTCACCCTGGGGACACAGACACTGGTGGCAGTCATACTGAGGAACATTCAGTCCCATGAACATTGCTGCTGTGGCAGCTGACATCTTGGCTTATTAGCTTCAAGATCTGGAACCACCCACAGCCCACAGGCTGCAGAGGGACACCTTAGGCCAAACAACTCACTGGGTGGGGACACAGCCCCAGCTATCAACAGACAGCCTAAAGTCTTCCTGAGACCACAACAACCTCTAGACATGCCCCTAGAGATGACCCTGTCCCCCGGAGGGCCGAGACCCAGCCCCTCCCACCAGCAAGCCTGCACAAGCCTCTAGACCAGCCTCACCCACCAGAGGGAAGACTCCTGAAGCAAGAAAACTACAATCCTGCAACACAGGGCGGACCCTAACCTGGGACCAGCTGGGCCCTGGCCCTGCACACTAGAAGGCCAAAGCAACCTTTGGGACACCCTGGAACCCATACCAAACTGCCGCTGAACAGAAACAAGAAATGAGAACTTCAGAGACCTCTGGAACAACATCAAGCATACTAGTATCTGAATTGTAGTGGTCTCAGAAGGAGAAGAGAGCGAGAAAGGGCCTGAGAAAATACTGGAAGAGATGATAGCTGAATTCTTGCCTAACGTGGGAAAGGAAACCATCACCCAAGTCCAAGAAGCGCAGAGGGTCCCGTACGAGATTAAACCAAAGAGGAACACGCCACAATATATTGTAATGAAAATTTTAAAAATTAAAGATGAAGAGATTAAAAGCAACAAGGGAAAAGCAAAAAAACAGCATCCAAGAGAAATCTCATAAAGTTGTCAGCTGATTTTTCAGCAAAAACTGCTGGCCAGAAGGGAGTGGCATGTTATATTCTAAGTGATAAAAGAGAAGAATCTACAACCAAGAATACACTACCCAGCAAGACTTTGATTCAGATTTGATGGAGAAATCAAAGGCTTTACAGACAAGCCAAAGCTATAGGAATTCAGCACTACCAAACCAGCTTTCCACAAATGTTAGAGGAACTTCTCCAGGGGGAAAAGAAAAGGCCACAACTAGAAACAAGGAAATTATGGAATGAAAAAGCTCACCAGTAAAGGCAAACATACCGTAAAGGTAGGAAATCATCCACATACATAGCTCATAGACAGGTTAAAAACAAAAGTAGTAAAATCATTTGTATCCACAATAAGCAGTTAAGGGATACACAAAACAATGAGGTGTAAAATGTGGACTCAAAACCAGTAATTGTGAGAGGAAGAGAGTACAAATGCAGAATATTTAAAATGTATTTGGAAATTAAAAGAATCAGAAACTTAAAATAATCACACACAGAGAGAGAAAGAGAGACCGTTATACAAAAACCCCATAGTAACCACAAACCAAAAATCTATAATAAATATACACACAAAAAAGAAAAGGAATCCAAACATAACACTGAAAATAGTCATCAAATCACAAGAGAAGAAAACAAAAGAAGGGGAGGGGGGAAAGAGCCACAAAACCAAATCCAAAACAATTTTTTAAAATGGCAATAAGAGCATACAGATCGATAGTTATCTTACATGTAAAGGGATTCATGCTCCATCCAAGAGACACAGACTGGCTAAATGAAGTACAGAAACAAAATTGATAAACCTTTAGTCAGACTCACCAAGAAAGAAAGGGAGTGAGTCCACATCATTAAAATCAGAAATGAAAAAGGAGAAGTTACAACTAACACTGCAGAAATACAAAGGCTCATAAGAGACTACTATGAGCAACTATATGCCAATAAAATGGACAAGCTAGAAGAAATGGACAAATAGAAAGTTACAATCTCCCAAGAACAAACCAAGAAGAAATAGAAAATATGAACAAACTAGCTACTAGTACCGAAACTGAATCAGTAATTTAAAAACTCCCAACAAAAAGTCCAGGACCAGATGGCTTCACAGGTGAGTTCTATCGAACATTTAATAAAGGTATATATGACTAGACCCTCACCTAACATTGTACTCAGTGGTGAAAAGCTGAAAGCATTCCCCTAAGATCAGGAGCAAGACAAGGATGCCCTCTCTTGCCACTTTTATGCAACATAACTTAAATAAAATTATGTCTTATTTTATCCCCACAGCAATCAGAGAAGAGAAAAAAAAGGAATCCAACTGAAAATGAAGTAGAACTGTCACTATTTGCAGATGACAAGATACTATACATAGAAAATCCTAAGGATACCACCAGAAAACTACTAGAGGTCATCGATGAATTCAGTAATTTTGCACGATACAAAATTAGTATACAGAAATTGTTGAATTTCTATACACCAAAAACAAAATATCAGAAAAAGCCGTTATGGAAACAATCCAATTTACCATCGCATTAAAAAGAATAAAATACCTAGGAGCAAGCCTACCTAAGGAGACAAAAGACCTGTACTTAGAAACCTGTAAGATGCTGATGAGAGACTGAAGATGAAATAAACACATGTAAAGATATACTGTGTTCTTGGATTAGAGGAAACAGTATTGTTAAAATGACCATACTACTCAACACAATATACAGATTCAGTGCAACCCCTGTCAAATTACCAGTGGTGTTTTTCACAGAACTAGAACAAAACATTTAAAAATTTTTATGGAAACACAAATGACCCGCACCTAGACTAAACAATCTTCAGAAAGAAGAACACAGCTGACTTCAGGCTATAGCACAAAACTTCCTGACTTCAGACTATGCCACAAAGCTAAGGGATGGTACTGGCACAAAAACAGACACACAGATCAATGGAACAGGATAGAAAGCCCAGAAATAAATTCCTGCACTTATAGTCAGTTAATCTGGGACAAAAGAGGCAAGAATACACACTGGAGAAAAGACAGTCTCCTCAATAAGTGCTGCTGGGAAAACTACATGTAGAAGAATGAAATTAGAACATTTTCTCACACCATATACAAAAATAAACTCAAAACGGATTAAAGACCTCAAGATAAGACCAAATACTCTAAAGCTCCTAGAGAAAAACATAGGCAGAACACTCTTTGACATAAATCGCAGCAATATTTTTGGGGATCCATCTCCTAGAGTAATGGAAACAAAACAAAAACAAACAAATGGTACCTAATTAACCCTAAAAGATTTTGCACAGCAAAGGAAACCATAAACAAAACAGTAAGACCATTTACAGAATGGGAGAAATTATTTGTAAATGATGCAACCAACAAGGAATAATTTCCAAAACATATAAACAGCTTATATAACTCAATTCTCAATAGCAAGCAAACAAAACAAAACAAACACAGCCCAATCAACAAATGGGTAGAAGACCTAAATACACATTTCTCCAAAGAAAACATACAGATAGCCAACAGGAACGTGAAAAGATGCTCAATGTTGCTAATTATTAGAGTAATGGAAATCAAAACTACAATGAGGTATCACTTCACACCAGTCAAAATGGTTATCATTAAAAAGTTTAAAGATAATAAATGCTGGAGAGGGTGTGGAGAAAAAGGGGCCCTCCCATACTGTTGGTGGGAATGTAGTTTGGTGCAGCCATTATGGAAAACAGTATGGAGATTCCTTAAAAAAACTAAAAATAGACTTACCCTATGATCCAGCAATCCCACTCCTGGACATATATTCGAAGGGAACTCTAATGAGAAAAGATACGTGCACCCCAATGTTCATAGCAACACTGTTTACAATGGCCGAGACATGGACGCAACCTAAATGTACATTAACAGATGATTGGATAAAGAAGATGTGGTATGTATATCCAAGTGAATATTACCTAGCCATAAAAAAGAATGAAATAATGATACTTGCAGCAACAACGATGGACCTAGAAGACAATCATACTAAGTGAAGTAAGTCATACAGAAAAACAAATATATACCTTCTATGTGGAATCTTAAAAAATAATTCAAATGAACTTGTTTACACAACAGAAATAGGCTCACAGACATAGAAAACAGACTTATGGTTACCAAAGGGGAAAAGGGTAGAGGGACAAATTAGGAGTTTGGGATTAACATACACACACCACTATATATAAAATAGATAAACAAGGACCTACTGTATAGCACAGGGAACTATTTTGTATTATCTTGTAATACCCTATACTGGAAAAGAATCTGAAAAAGAATATATACATATAACTGGATCACTTTGTTGTCCATCTGAATCATTGTAAATTAACTATACTTTAATTTTAAAAATATGTCTAAGACTAAATTTGTGATACAGATTACATCACAAATGTTAACAAATTGTACTTAGGTAGTTGAAGAACCAAGTATTTGTTTTTTTTGTGTTTTTATATATTTTACAAATTTCTATTCATTGCTGGAAGTTATTTTGATAAAATAATTTAAAGAAAAAGTATCTAGAAACAAGTATTACAATGAAATTTTACATAATAATGTATAATATAATGCTTATTATGTTATTATATTATATTATTAAATATTGCCCTTTCCATACTACTTAACCTAGACTACTTGCTTTCCATGGCATTAGCAAATTAAAGTTGTAAGATTTTCTAAGGATAAACATATTAGAATTATCTCTTGGTGACATTGGTACTAATGCTTCTATATTTCTACTTCAAAGTTTGAGTCTAGGAAAGAGAAATACAGTCTTTTAGCTGAACAACAATGTAGCCACCAGTTAGCTTCATTTACATAAGAATGTATAATGGAAAGCAACTAGAAAATAACAAAAATACATGGATTATGTGTTTAATTCAATTAATTTGAAGGGACCTTTAAAATAAAACATAAGAGAAAACAAAGGAAAGATTTAAGTTAGAAAAAAGCATAGTTAAATGTTTAGAAAATAGAAAAATAACAGAATTAGAAACAAAATATACTGGCTCTTTTGGGTGGGGAGCACAATAGCATGAGTAAAACTAAATAATCAGGAAAAATGGAGGTAGAATAAAAACACATATTAAGAATGAGTAAAAATATTTATGGACATAGAAGAAATTTTTAAAAATTTAATAGAAAACTCAGTATAACAAAAATTACTTTGAAAACATGGAAAATATAAATTACCAAACTGAAGATATAAAGAAGTGAATCAGACAATAAATATAAAAGAAGTTCAAAAGTTATTAAAGACTTGGCTCACAAAAAGGCTAGACACAATTTCACTGATAAATTTATAGAAAATCTTAGAAACAGTAACAGAGCAAAAATCTTTGCCATGTAAATGTGTCAAAGCACAAAAGAAGCATGTATTTTGATTTTAAATAAACTGTCTGCAAAAAGGTAAATTTTATTCCAGTCTAAATAACTTAGGTTAGCTAATCTACTTAAAGCATACAACAAAAATATCACATTCCAATCTACTTACAAGATGAACATAATAAAACAATACATATAAAAACCCAACAGTACTTTTAAATATCTTAAAAGCTTTTTTCATGGAAAGTAAATATGTTTTCTATTAGGAAATTTGTTAATAAAACTCACTATATTAACATTTAAATGATGAAAATGACAAATCCATCTCAATATAAATGGATAATCATCTGAAAAAAGAAAAGCCAGTATCTACTTCTAAATCAGAAATATGTGACTAGATCTCTAACAATGTTAAAATATTTTTTCTATCATAAACCAGTAAGACGAGTATACTTTGCAGTGTAATCTCGTTCCGTTAGTATTAAAGTAAGTGTATTAATCAGGGTTGTCCAAAGAAACAGAACAAACAGAATATACAGAGATACAGATGAGAAGATTATAGGAACTAGCTCACAAGGTTGTAGAAGCCAGGAAGTCCTACAATCTGCTGTCTGCAAGCTGGAGAACCACGAAAGCTGGTGGTATATTTCAGTGTCAGACTTAAGGTCACAGAACCAGGGGAGCCAATGGTGTAAGTCTTCGGTCCAAAGGCCCAAGAACCAGGAGCTCTGAAGGCTGAGGGTAAGAAAAGATATGGACATCTCAGCTCAAGAATAAAGAGAGACAATTCACCTTTCCTCTGCATTTTTGTTCTGTTCAGGCCTTCAATGGGTTGGATGATGTACAGCCATACTGGTGAGGGTGGATCTTCTTTATTCAGTCTGCTGATTCAGATGCTCATCTCTTCCAGAAACACTGTCAAGAACACACCCAGAAATTATGTTTTACCAGCCATCTGGGCATCCCTTATGGAAGGCAAACTGACACTTAGAATTAACCATCACAATTAGAATTAAGGTAAGGGTATCTATTATCACCAGTATTATTTAATTACTCCATAAAGTAGTCAACAAATTGTCAGTATGTCAGAAAACAATAGCAACGATAAGAAGAATGAAACGAAATTTTAATTATTTGTGGATTATATGATAATTTCTTTAGAAAAGCAAAATAGCTATTGCATAAATTATTAGAAATTATAACAAATTTCAATAAAGTAGTCATTTGCAAAATAAAGTCTTCTTCTATGAACAGTATCACATATAAAATACATAGTCCATTTGGAAAATCACTTAAAATAACTTACCTATAAGTAAACTTTAAAAGAAATAGTTAATATTCACATGAATACGATTATAAAACTCTATTGAGGGACATTAGAAAGATCTTTAATGGGATGAAATCATCCAATATTGTATTTACTGGACAGTAAAATTTCAAAATATTTACAAATATCAATCCTTCTTAAATTAATGTGAAAATTCAAGGCATCCCCATTGAAAATAGACATTTGTTTCTTTTTGGTCTTAAATTGGACATGAATAAAGCAGAGAAAGTTCTTTGAAATAGAAGCAATGGAGTGTGACCTACTCTTACATAGCAGTAAATTTCATTATAAAGTTAAAATGATTGGAAACATTCAATACTGAGGCAGAAACAAACATCAATGGCACAAAATAGAAAATCTAAAAATAGATGTAAATATGCATGGGAAAATAATATATGTAAAAGCTGGCATTTCTACACAGTCTAGATCATTCATCATGTGGTATTGGGCCAACTGGCTTATAATTTGGAAAAGAAAATAAACTTGGAAAATAAACCTGGGCAACTTATTCACTTCTATGAAAATAAATCCCAAATGGGCTTCAAAGTATTATACGTGTAAAAAGCAACAAACCTAAGAAATTGTTTGCAGGTATCTTTCATCTTTGGGGTAGGGAAGCTTTTCTAATTATTCTGCAAAATTCAAAAGCCAAAAAGGAAAAAAATTAATAAATTTTAGAACATAAAAATTAAAATACATAAGAAAAAAAAGGAAAATCCTTAACAGAGTGGAAAGACAAAAATAAGATAGCAAAATGGGTAATAATTACAACAGAGAAAAAAGTCCTATAAATTGTAAGGTAAACGAGAACTAACACAAAAGAAAATTTAGTGCTCGCTTCGGCAGCACATACACAAAAGAAAATTTAGCAAATTGTCTTAACTGATATTTCAAACATATTCAGTGACCTAAAAACATGGTTAGCTTTTTCATCTCAACAATACAAAAAAATTACAAATAAAAATGAATTATTATTGCCATATGGATGGCAAAGATTTTTAAAAGATTAGTAAGGCAAATTGGCAGTATTTATCAAAATTTCTGTTGTGTATATTCTTTGATTCCATAATTCCAATTCAAAATACCTATTCACAAACACACTAGTGGGAAAGATTTCTGTATGAAGTTAATACAAAGTAAATTTGTAATAGGGAAAACCTGAAAATAACCTAAGTATTATTCAATAGAAGGATTAAATAAATTAACATAAAAAGTACATAATCATATGCAGCCATTAAAAATAAAACAGCTAAACTTGATATATTTACAAGTGAAGAAAAGGCTATTGTAGAATAAAGTATAGAATAAGACCCCACTTATGACTAAGAAGTAGTATTAAGAACATATGCCAAAATAGATTTCTGAAAATGCACAGAGATAACTGGGAGTAACAGTGGTTGTGTGATTGGTGGGAAGGAGACAGTGAAAGAGATCAAAAAGAAAATAAAATTTGCCTTTTAACCTTCTTATATATAGTTCTGTATTGCTAGACATTTTTAATATTAGCATATACACTTTGTATTATTTTAAAAAGAAAAAGGAAAAAGAGAAATTGTGATAAAATTCATGTTTGTAGAGGAGTAATAAACATCCTCTGTCAATTTTGTTGGCAATTTATCACTATTTTTTAGAAAGCATTTGTTAGCATCAATAAATTGAATAATATGCATATACAGTGAGTCAGTAATATTTTCAAAAATTACACAGTAAGTATATGAGCTCAAGAATGCAAAATAGTTTGAGAGACTGCTCAGTGAAGAATTGTTTCTAACAGCTGATATATTGAAACAAATATTTTATCAATAAGGAAACGTTTAAATAACTTATGATATATTTGTTAAGGGAGTATAGTGCAATATTAAAAACATTGGAGCATATCTTTATATAGTGGCAGAGGAAGTGGTCCATGTAAAAAGTTGCAGGACAGGACCTAAAACTAGTATCTACAAATGATAATATTATTATTTACATAATAAGTTGGTGTATACATGTGCAAAATCAGAAATATACATGAATCTGTTAACACATGTATGTTATACATAAACACACATATATAATCTTTGTTATCATTGAAGAGTAAGATTTGTTATTGTTGAAGATGAAGCAGATTTTCTAAATGTCTGCTCTCATATTGGTAAGTGCTTTCAAATGATGATTTATGACTCAGATCAGAAAACTAAGAACATACTATTCAAAACCATCTAAGTTTTTAGATGTCCAAAGTATTAACATAAGCATAACTTAGTGAAATTAAATAAGTTGCCTTCTTTGCAAAAAAGCAAATTTAATCTATTGAATGTAAATACCTATCAATTTGATGTCACTCTTGTTAAAATATAAATATCTAAGAGCTCAAATACTGCCTGTTTGCACACCTCACATGACTCCATCAGGTGACGTTCAAGGGTAGAAAGACCTGCAAGTTACTCTCACAGAAAATAGTTCACTTCTTCGTAAATCCATGCACTACCAACACTTCCGTCAATGCCCGTATCTTAAAATTGGTATTGTTTTTTCATTCAGTAACATTAAAAATCATTCTCAAAGAAAGGTTTTGCAGCCTTACCTCTGTGGGTTATAGTTGAGAATTTTTTCTTTCCTGAAACTCCTAATGTAGAAATGGATTAACCACATCATTATTAACCCAACTATCCTCTGCATTATTTATATACTCTTAAACAATTAGTGCCTATATTCTCTGGTAAAAAAAAAAACAAAACTATTCCCTTAAGATAGGACATTGAAATTGAAATTCACAAAGATAGTATTAAAAAAGAATTAATTATGTTTTCAGAAGACTATCTTATTTCAGATTTTGGTCATAAATAAAATCTCAAATCACTTTTATTTATGAGTTTAAAAATATGCAGATATTTAGTATGGTAATGTACATTTTAAATGTAAGAAATCAAAATAATTTATGAACTGAATCTAAGTATATTTGAAGTTAAGAAACAGATGTTAAATACCTAATTTACACTGAATTATAAAAGGACAGTCAGCCTGATTAACATAATCTCCTTAAATGTATGTTGAGTAAAAGACTACCTTAATGACAGTATTAATTTTTTATGAATTAACTTGAAGTTAATTGTGGAAAGCAAACTCTAAGTAATTTTTAGTTTATATAAAGTCATAGAAAGGCAGAACTCTAAAAACTCAAAAACTCTAAAACTAAAATCCAAGCTAATAAGGAAAATACCAGGAGGTTCTCTCATGAAGTCAGAGATTGCATATATGAATTTCCATTTCTTTTGCACTTATTATACATACATGTAATATACATATGCTTACTTCATTATATGCCTACATATACATATACAACATATACACACACACGCCTAATCTCCTGGACTCTAGAAGCAGAATGGCACCTCTCAACCACAGTTGCCCTCACTTAGCAGTTTGAAGGCAAAGTTACTTCATCCTTTTAATAAGGCTGTTTTTAAATTTTGAATCATTTCCTCTAGCTTTCCATGGTAAAGTATATTTTGTAATATTTTCTATATATAAAAAATACTGAATGGCCTTATTAGCTGCAAGCAATAAATGCCACAAAACAGATTTGGAAATTGGAACATACCCAACATAAATGGTTACCAACGATGAATGGGAAGGCATACAGAACAGGGCAGTAAAGCCACCAACACAATATGAGGAAAATCATTAAACGATCTGGAAAAGCATCAAGATGGCTGGCCTCTTTGTAGTTCCAGCACAAAGACTGAACCTTATTTCTCAATATTTTCCCTGGTGGGGGATAACAGCTTGAAAATAATCCCAGATGTATTCATTTGTGTAACCATTTGCTTCTTGTAGCATATAGGCATGGAAAAATTATTGAAGGCTTCAATTCTGGACTTGTATTTTTTTAAATGTCAGGCTTTTGAAAAATAGCACCATTTTTCTTTAAAACCCATTCATTTACCTGGAATGTTGGCCACCAGGCCTATAATATGGACTTGGTTTTGTTAAGATTGAAAAAATGCCCAATGGCAAAAGAGGAATGGGCAATTTTAGTGGATATAACTAAATACGAACCCAAACTCAAATGAGCAAATGTCCAAGCAGGGTAAAAATCAGTGCTTTTATGATTCTAAGCTAGCCAAGGAATTCTAGATCCTGCTAAAGAAACATCAATTTAGAGAAAGAAAGTAATCTAGAAGGTTTTCTTTAGAGATACTGAAAGCAGAAACTTTGAAATCAAGTTTCAGACTGCCAACTTTACACGTGTGCATTTTTTTCCTGAAAGCATCTTCTTGTTTTGAGATGATTCTAGATGTTGAGAAGAGTTTTAAAAGCTAAAAGTCATTTTTAAAAATCAACTTTAAAACATCTCACAGATAGCTGAGACAATTTATAGTTCTTAACTGTTGACAAATTGGTTTAAACTCAACTTTTCAAAGTTCTAAAAATGTATCAAATAATTTGTTAAGTATTCTGCTTTCTACATTTGAGTATACATTTTTTTTAAAGTAGAATCTGCTGGGAAGTGTATTGTATGTATGTGTCTGTTTGTGCACAGAGAGATTTTAATGTCTTTTTTTCTTCACTTGATCAGATTTTTTTGTTGTTTTAAAGATCACTAGGAAATATAGAACTTTTTGGTAGCCGTTCTAGTGCTAAAATGAATGTTGAGTTTTATTATTATTATAAACCAGCTTCTTGTGTAGAATGTGAAGGGTTGTGTTTGAATCCATCATCCATTTTACAAATATTTAATGAGCACCTGTGTTTTTCCAGGCACAGTTTAGCAACTAGGATTTCAACAGTGGCAATGACACCTCAGTATATCATTCCTCTAGAAGGCTTCTTCAGGAAAACTAGACTTATATTTCTGATTATCTAAAGAAAACAACCTGGGACAAGAAATAAGTAGGGAAGTATTCTTTCATTACAGAACTCTATTTTGTAAACATTACATCAGTTTCTCCATAATTTATGTAAATGATTTATCACCTGAGCACATGTAACTGATATCCTGTACCTTAGGAAAAAGATCTCTGACTCAGTGACGTCTTACTTTGAGACACACTATCAGCCACATGATGATGACACTGGAAGGAATGGATTGGATTCATTTCAAGCGAAAATAAGGAACTCAATCTAAACTATGTAAAACTCACCTCACTAAGATTTATTGCTTTTTTCAGACCATTGAAGCTACAAATAAAATTTATGAGGGACGAACAATAAATTAGGACTGGATAAAGGCACAATTTTAGGCCTCAAGTTGCTTGTACAGTTAGATTTTAACACATAAAATTGGGAGCATAATGCTAACAAGTTAATAAAATCAGCCAAGTGCTGACATGTAAAAACGTATTTTTTTAACAATTGATTGGTCCAATCAGTTAGCCTTGTTGACAACTCGAAATTTCGGAAACCTACATTACTTAGATTCAATGAACATTAAAAACGTGGAAAAGTTCGTAAATGCAAGCAACAGAAGTTCACTGCTCTTCGAATATATTTGGGGGGTGGTGTGGGTATGTTGCCTTTAAAGTTAAAACTGTAAAATTACCACATAATAAAAGCCTGTGCTTTGAACACTAATTGCCGTTTAGTTAAAAAAAAAAAAAAAAAAAAGCTCTTTCCTACAATTATGAAGGTGTGATGTATAAACTTTCTTTGGTTTTACTGAGGTGTGTTTTCTATCTTTTTAGTTCTATTGCTTTTTTTCATTTATTCTTGATCTGAATTGTACTAATATGTATAGTATCAAGAAGGCATTACCTCTGAAGATTCCTACAGCGTTTTAATTGAGAGTAAATTGCCTTCAATAAATGGGGCTTCCTACTGGCCTGGAAGGCTGGCCCACCCTAGTGGCCGGGCACAAACGCTCGTTTGAAGAGTTAAACCCGAGGCACGATAGCCCACTTTGTCAGCTGCCTAGAGGGAAGTTGTCAAGTCTGGGACCCTGCTGCTTTATTCCTATAACTGTGTTTTAGAAACACCTCACAAGTGGAATTGTGGCTGCCTCATCCAGAAAATGTGGAAAGGATTAATGTGGCATGTAAAACAAATCACTCCTGAGCTCAGCTGAGAAAGTGGGTATTAAAAGCACTCCAGTCAAAAGAGCTTTAGTGAGAGGGTCACGGTGATATACAGTCAGCATATGTTGGACTGGTAATGCTGCAGGGTGTTTGGAAATGGTAATGGTCCATGGGTGTAAAGTCTTTCAAGACCTCTTAAAGGCACATGTGTTTCTTGAGCATGTTCTCCAAACAAGGACCTGTTATGGGTTAGATTCACTGAAGCTTTTAAACTTTATTGATTGGTTTGTGGGATTCCAGGTTCACTTGCTGCTTTAAAAAAAGAGAAGGAAAAAAAAACCTGTTGATAAACATAGGCAAGAATCCCACTTTAATCTTAACCTTATGAATCAATAAACAGTGTGGGATGTTGCCTCCTCATCGATTACAGTACACACTGTTTATTTTTATTATGGAAGTGCTCGCTAGTTTTCAGAGTTAATGGCACTGTATCTATGTTGTCCTTCTAAATCCAGGTGCTTTGTAGACTTATTTTGAGGGGGAAGAAAAGGGAGACGTGAAGATTTCTTGCTATTTGAAATATGACCCATAGCCTTAATAAAAATTTGTGGGTTTCAAGTTGAGAGAGAACAAATAAACGTGCTAAGTGTAATTTCATAAACTGAGACGATTTTCCTTGGAATTCCCACGTTAGGGATGAATTCATTCAGAGCTCATATTATAATGCAAATGGGTAATTGTAGCCAAAGCTGAATGAACTCTCAAAGAAATAATATGCACTAGTTTTCTACATACGAGTACACTGGTTTCAGGTACTCTCCTCTGGTTCATATTTGCACTTTTTATGGTATGCTTATATATTTTCCCTGGAAGGTTAGACCTCATCAATTCATTCATTTTTCTAAAAAACCTACACCAAAGGATCATGCAAAATCTTTGAAAAGATGAAAGCACAGGCAAAGGTTGCAATAAATAAGGAGTGATGCATTTAAGTAGTTGTCAGCACATGGACTCAAAACAAGCATGTGTTTTTGGGTAAGACCTGATAAAATATCAAGACAGGTTAGCAGGAAGTACTAGTTAACTAACCTAAAAATCTCATCAGTGAAACTAAACAAATAAAAATATTACGTGAGACTGGAAAAAGTCAGGGTGCTTTTGGGTTTGGGTTCAGCGCTCCCGAGTTTGGCCCCAACTTAGAACCATGACTGCAAATATTTTTTCACCAACTTCAAGCATGACATTATTTGTTACCTCTGCTTTACTGCAGGCCTGCTAAAAGTCAAGATCAATAATTTCTCAGGACCATTTCCACTCTACGCTGAAATTACAACCAGCCTGAGGGACACAGCAGATATAAAATTTCTTGCCATCTCTGTAAAACTCATAAAGCATCAGCACTGCTTTGTTTTTTAATTGCACTTCCCGTCTTTGTCCCATTCACGTCACTAGTCTCTAACTAGCACATTTGGCTGGGAGGACGGTGTATGGTGAGCGCTCACGGCCGTTGTATTGAGTAGGAAATGGACATGTAACAGAAGATGAAAATGTTACAATAAAATAGCTAGATGGTAAGGATATGGGAAGCTGTCAATCATCACTGTGTTTTGCTAAGCAGGCGTGGGATATTATGACTGTGACTACTTTATATTCAAAGAAGCAACTGATGCGGCTGCTTTCCACGTGCCCAGCTGTGGCTGAAAAGGACACTCAGTTTTCCGTGCACAATGCTCTGTGTATATGAGCCACCGTTCGTGCACGGATGGCTCTTTGCCTTTTGACCTTCAAGTGCACTTACTCTACAGGACAAGTCCTCATCAGCCACAAGTAAGAATGTGTCTGCAGCCGTATCTCCTCAATTTGCATGTAATTACTCTTCTAGGGGCTTCCAGGGCAATAAGGTATTTCTGCCTTCTATATAAATGGATGTAACTTTTATTCTCTATTAGAAGCCACCACTTACGAATGTAAAACTACTCAAAACTGTCTATTCTAGTCTTAGAATTTCTCAAATGATCTCCTAAATATGGTAAACATCCAGAAGATTGATGTGCAACACTTGTCTGTTCCATATTATTGGGAAAAAAAGTATTTTCTTTTCACACTGGAATGATGATAGGAAGTGGATGATCTTGACAACAGTCTTTCTTTGTTAGGTATCTGTGAGTCTGGATGCCCAAGTGACATTTTTGCCACTTTAAACTGAAAATGGCGTTGGACCTGAATGATAGATTCTGAGCTGTCTAACCTGTCCTGAAATCACTGACCAGTCATTCCCTCTGCTCAGGCGTCCCGACTTTGAACACCTCCCCAAACACACTAATTGGGGACCTGGACTGTGTTGAGTTTTGCAGGCTTCACATCTCCCAGACAAACTGCACGTGAAGCCAGACTAACCCACACCAAGATGTGCCGCACACCTGTACAACAGATGACCAATTTTAAATGCGCAAAGAAAAACCTCCACAGAATAATGTGATGTTTCCTTCACGTGGTATACATACAATTCAGACAGCTCAGGGCCCAAAGCATGCCATTTAGCTGTAAGTTTTCATTGCTAAAGACATTTTATAGGGCTTAAATTTTATATAGTCCAGTATCAAGTAGTACTCCTAATTGCATGACTTCAAAGTAGACATGTGAGCCATACTTTTGTATTATTTTAGTGGCAAGCAGTCACTGCCCTTCCAATTGTTCCTACGAGGTCCCATTTTAACATTATTACTGGGAATTTTATTGAACTTCAAATTTAGTGAAAACTTTGCCTCCTTCTTTGAATGGGAGTTTGAACACTGAGATTAAATTGATAGAGAAAAATCAAGTCTGAATTAGTTTATAGCCCAGGGGTACATTGTGAATCCCATAAAGCATTGTTGCAGGAACCTGGTTAGTGTTCTGTACACCTGCTTAATGTTTTTTTCATCATCACAAATGTCAAAGTGCTCAGTAAGTCACTGGGGTTTGAATGACAGCCGTGCACTAAGCAAGCAGTTACGTTTTTTCACTACCAAATTGGACCATAAATGATGAAAAAGAGGTCAAAAAGGAAGTATGGAACCATACAAATTTGAAAGGGGAAACTGCTAATAGCCATAAACCCGGTGCAATCAAAGGCTTGGCAAGTCATTGCAAATTACCTGCTCTGTGAATTACTGATCGCACTGCATTATGATATAGAACTTTCTAACTCCTTTCATCTGTAGTAACAGGGCTTCTAATAGCTCACAGATCAAAAGCAAAACACTGCCAGTGGAACTTTGATACAAATACGCCAAGGTTGCACCAGTATAATGCACGCGAACAAAATGTTAATATGCATCCAATATTGCTTTTGGTCAAACGATTATTTACTATATGTGTTTTACAAACCAAACTTACCAATATAATTCTTATAGAAAGGGAAGATTAGTAAGGCATGCCTGACTAATATAAAAGGAAGAGTGAAATCTTACGTGATACTTTCATTAGGATTAGTGTAGGGTGGTGTGCTTTAAGCAAGATCTTGGCAGTCTTTTAGATACAAGATGTCAAGTTCCTAAATCCTTTTCTAGCCCAAGACTCAGACATATGGGAGTCAGGGGTGCTCAAAATTACGCCTCCAAATGTTTTTCCTATTAGGGAAAATATCTGTATCAATAAGTTTTCATTTGAAAAATGTGAAGTGCCCATGAAGGAGGAAGTCTGGCGCGTATTTGCATGCCGCTGCAATCAGACTGCTTTCCTCTTGCCCCCTTGTTGGAGATCATGGGTACTGATCAAATGGACAATTTTATTCTATGTAAACAGGTCCCAAAGAAAAAAACAAAAAATCCTTGGTCCATCAGACATTTTACAGCAAAGATTCGGCTGAAGTGCTGCCAAGCTAGATTCTGTACCGATGCAGTAATACCCTGGTTTCTGGGAGGTGGAGAAGAGGAAGAAGGAGATAGTTGCCAATATACGTGGCTCCTTTATACTTGACCATAACTGATATGCTTGAAATTGAAAACCATTTTCTTATTAGTTCTTGGATCTAAGTTCTTAGGTAACTCACTGCAGCTCTTTTGTAAGAATAATTTTTCATTTGTCTTAATTATTCATCACTTAGTGTTACTCCTCACTCTAATGGTGAAAATACAGTGATGAAATGAGAAAGACAGCATTCCCATCTTTATAGGAAATGCACCAGAGTAGACACATTGATATAAACAAAGAAATTCAGACTTTGATAGAGCTATAAAGAATATAAACAGAAGGCTGAGAAGGTTTTTGCATATGGGTGCTATTTGAGGTGACATGGTCAGGAAAGGCTGATGGATGGAATGATGTTTAAGCTGCGATATGATCAATATGAAGAAGCTAGACTTGTAAAGAGCAGGGTAGATGAAAAATGATAGAAATGAAGAACAGTAAGTATGAAGGTCTAAAGTATGTGAAGGACTAAGAGTGATGGAGAGCAAGAAACACAATGTGACTGGACCACAGTGAGCAGGGAAGAGAAGATGAGGAGGGCAGATGATGTAAGGCTGTGAGTCAGAGTAAGGGAAAGAGCAATTATAACTAGCTATTCTGGGGAGAACAAATGATCTGTGAGAAAGCACTGAAGCAAAACCAGCTAGGTCAACAGTGAGTTGCCCAAGTGAGAGATGAGAGTGGTTTGGATGAGGGTGGTGGCAGTGGGAGAGGATAGAAATGAAAGCAGTCTGACTCTGTACCCATCAAGTCGTCAGAGAAATTCTGAAAGGTTTACAGCCTTCCAGTTCTTGTGACTCCTGGTTAAAGTGTTCCAGTGAATTACACTGTACCTCAAATCTCCAGTCAGAAAATTTGTCTCTCCCACCAATATCCCCTTGAATTTGGCAAAGTATAGTATAAAAAAAAATTACTTAATGAACTCAATATAGAACACACTGCAACACATGAATTACTCCTGCAGTGTCTCTTTCTAAAGTGGTTTCAAATCTCTGTGGCACCAGGTGGGGTTATATATCCACTGGTCAACAAACTGTAGCTGACAAAGTCTGAGCAGCTGATGTGAAGTTCTGTATATTATGTGAGTGAGTGAGTGAGAGAGTGTGTGTGTGTGTGTGTGTGTGAGAGAGAGAGAGAGAGAGAGGGAGAGAGAAAGGTTGCTGGGGCCAGGGGTGTGAGATTGGGGAGGGCTTTAGAAAGAATGACTGAGTTCTTTTATTATTTTTAAAAATAGCCTGCATTCATGGTTCTGTATTCTGTATACATGGAGAAAGTTTATTTGAAAATTGTTTTAAAGCATTTGAAAAGAGTGTCTGGAGGCTTTCTGCACTCAGTCCCAGATCCAAGAGGGTAGAGCAGGGAACAGAAGGGCAGAGGAGACAAATTTGAGGCTGTTGAAGGACTACATGTAACAGAAATGCAGAAGTCTGCTCTGGCAGCCGTGTCCAGGGCCAGGGTCCTGGGAGGAGCAGCTGGTCACTAACGCCACAGAGTAATGCCTGCATGTCACTTATAAATGCTGTTGCTGTGTAGTTATTTTGTGAACTACATAGATTTCATTATTGAGTCCAGGTCAGTGTTCATCGATTTCTTTGTGTTTTATAATTTCTCACTAGAGGAGGAAACTTTAATTCATTAGCAAAGAGAGGAAGGTGAACAACACTGGTCCTTAAGTTCCCAGTAACTGACACCTATAAAAGGAAGACCAGTGACCAATACGCCTTGCTGCGGGGCCTCCCCCTGCTGTCCCTGTCACGGCACACAGAGAAAATGACAGGATTTGTATGGCTCACAGGAGGAAACTGGAAAGGAGTTAGGAGAGTCTTACTCATATCTTTTTGGGAAAAAATATTAAATTTTCTTGACATTATATAATTACGAAGACAGAGCATTAAGAGAAAATATTACATGTTGAATTTTTATCATACTGGCAAACAAAATCTTTTGAAATTTCCCATGAGAAACTTAACTTTCATGTTTAAACTGCTTACATTTGAAGAACTCCTCCATGTCTTTCCCTGACAAATATAATTAACATGGGCATTTCTGAAGACAAAATAATTTTGAATCCAATTGAACTTTTTCATATAAGATATTTCAAACTAGGGGACAGAATGCACACATGCATGGCTAGAACATCCAACAAGCTTAAATGTCACTGAGAGCACAAGGGTCAAAAACACATAGAAGCATCCCACGTATGCAAAGACAGAGATTCCGGCTGCCACTCACAATGAGACCTACCAAGAGTCCTTGCAAAACTTCCTTACGCCATCAGGCTGTGTGCCACTCAGCTACCATATTTTGTGGTCCCACATCTAGTGAGCCCTCAACAGATGTCCATGTACATACAGAACACTCCTTAGCTATGGAGAAAGACTCTTCAGATGGTCAGATAGCTTAAGGTATCACGTGGCCTTCCTTCAGACCCAGTGGTTTGTGGTCATCACCCATGGATCATTTCAGTGTTGCCCATAGCAGCAGGCTACTGAACCAGGATACCAGCTACCCCTAGCCCTACCTGAACCCCCCAGAGCCCAGAGAATATGTGGCTATATATCCACAACTCATCGCTGACACCATGCACAGGGAAGTTCTACTTTACAGAACAGTCACTGACCCAGGAACGCGCCTCTCTACACGCACACACACACCACACTTCAGACCAGACAGGCCCAGTCAGGCTCCAAAAGACGTGTAAGCTGGAAGTTCTCTTTGATACACTCATCCTGATAGGCACAGGGAAATGGGGGAGAAATGGAAGCAAGGAGAAAGAATAAACAACCGGTTTCCCATGAGGATAGTTGAATTTTTCTCATTAGCATATATTTCTGGCTAGTATTTACAATATGGCATGTGCTGGGCTCTTTTTGGAAAAAAAAATACAGAAATGCTCCAAATTATTTCATTCCTACCCAGCAGAAATAAAAAATTAAATAAATTCAGACAGCATAAGTTCACCACCTACCTTAGGCGACAGTGTTAAATTTACAGTGACAAAGAAGCAGGTATACTGAATAGTAAGGAAAGAAAAATTCCCACTCCTCAATTTTGATTAAAACACCTTAATATTTCTGTTTGAAACACTAACAGCTAATGTTCCTCAGATAACCAATTTACATATTTAAAAATACTTTTGCAACCCTTTCATTATGGTGTAACACGTCCAATTATTGAGCTGGAATTTGGGTTCCTCTGATTTTCAGTCCCTGCTTTGTTTGCTATTTGTGCTCATTGCTAAGTTTCCTGTTTCATATTCGTGGAAATGTCTTTATATGAAATACGAAATTACTTTATAGCTGAGATAAATTTATTTAAATGTTTCTCTTACATGGGTCCAATGCACATCCAGAGGTGTCACAAAAAAATTAACGTATCAAAACCAAAGAGTGCATTTTTGTATTTATATGTGTGTAGTGCACTATTTTTGAGTCACAATCTATATGTTTCCAGTGTTTTTCCACAATATGTGTTTTCCTCTGAAAAAGAGAATTTGAAAAGAATTGCCAAATCTGTCTTGGAACTTCCACTTTAAATTCAAAACAGATTCCCAAATGTCTACTGGGATATATCTCGAGTATGACTAAGAATGTGCACCTGCGATTACCTAAACCAGCCAAAGAATGGCACCACTGCTTCACATAAATGTAGTCACAGATATTTTTTATTTGGTTCTAGAATTTTATCATAAATCCCATGGCTCAGTGTAGAATTCTATCTTTCCTACAGGTCCACTTCTTGCCTTTAGATAATATTTTACAGCAAAACCCTGATGTATTGCTTGTCACCCTTTGGCCACTAAAGGAACGTAGAACGGTACAGTGGGTGAATAATAAGGAGACAAAGGAACTCTCTGCCCTTCTGGCTCAGCCCATGCAGATGGTCATCATTTTCCAACTTTACGACAGTAAGGGGAATGCATTTATCACTCCTCTGCTCCTTCTCACATTGATCCTCCATTGTTGAGTTTAGCAGTTGGCCATATATATTATAGAATCATTAAATAATGAGGAGGGTAAAAAGGGAGATGGCCACTCAAGTTTCGCAAGGAAATAATGAATGTTGGAGAAAGAGTGGCAGGTTTGAAGGACAGGTTCACAGAAGCATTAATCAGATAATTATCTTACAATTCCTGAGAGTTAACCAGAAAATTGAAGATAGCCTGATGGACCCAGGGCTCACCTGTCCTGCCGTGCTCCGTTCTAGACAGGATAGGCCCATGTCAGCCCTGGAGTAACTGCAGTAAAAATCATGTCTTATTTTCTTCTTTATAGTTACAGACCACACCTAATATCCTTTCCCTGATTTATCTAGAATTACTCATACAATTTGGATGGTTTTATAAGATTGACTTTTCAGACAACTAATTAAAAACACAGTGATTTTACTTGTATCCAATATTGCTCAGTTTTGAAAATCAGGCAAAGAAAACAAGAAACAACCCAATTTTTTAGAAAAGGCAAAAATACTGAACAGTTTACAAAAGAAGACAATTGTAGGGTTGATAAACACATGAAAAAGTGCTCAATGTCTTGACTCATTAGAAAAATGCAAAATCAAATGAGACACCACTGTCTACTCACCAGAAAATCCAAAATTTAAAAGACAGACAATACCAAATATTGGTAAGCTTGTGGAGCCACCAGAATATTCATGTATTTGCTAGTGAGAATGTCATATGGTGTATCTACTTTGGGGAACAATCTGGCAGTTCCTATATAAAACTACACAAATGCCCATCCCCTAATCCAGCAGTTCTACTCTCAGGTATTTACCTAAGAAAAATGAATATATACACGTGTACACCAGAAAAAGAAACCTTGCACCAGAATACTTGCTAAAAGCCTAAACCGAAAAACTAGCTCAAGTTTTCTTCAAAAGAAGAGTGGACAACAAACGGGGGTATGCTTATACATTGGGATGTTACTCAGAAAGAGAGGAATAAATCACCACCCGCAAGTGGGTAAATCTCACAAACATCCTAAGAAGCCTTACACAAATGAGTCATTACCGTGGGATTTGTTTGAATGATCATGACGACTAAAATGGGTAAACCTAATATGATGTAAAAACTGGGACAGTGATTGTCTCTGTGGGCAGGGGGCTGGGAAGTGAGGATTATCTTGGATTTGGCATAGTAACATTCTATACCTTGAAAGGTGTTTTAGTTACATGGGTGTATATACACATTAAAAATCATCAAATGATACACAAGTTTTCTGCATTTCACTTTACATACAATTTACCTTAAAAAAAAAGTCAGCGAGTACTGAACTCTCGTTGATGATATGCATACTAAATGTTTTGAAGTAAAGGGCACTGGTATCTGCAGTTAACTTTAAAATGTATCAGAAAAACGAGATAAATTGGTAGACAGAGAAATTAATGGATAGAAAGGTGAAAAGTGAAGCAAACGAAATTTTAGAATCCAAGTGCTGAAGATAGGGGTACTCACTGTGTAAAACTTTCAAACTTGATGTTTGGAAACTGCCGTAAAAAATTATCAGAAAAAAACTCGGGCTGATGATTTCTCCTTTCTTCCTTGGCATGGTTCTTGAAAACTAAAAGTTGAAATGAAAAAAGCAAAAGGAACATGTAATGTAGCTGTCTAATTTAAATCAGGCTCTGATGTTCTGCTTGCTATTCTGTTAAACCAGCCTCTCCATGATTATTTAACACGGAAGTGGTTTCCTTACCCGGAGGGACTCTGTTCTCACAATAGAGAGCAAGCATGGAAGCCAATGAAGAGAGCGTGCTGGCCAGGGAAGGCACGATGAGCCTGGCGTGGGCGATGCCTGCTCTCAGACCTGCACCCCACCAGTGAGCAAACAGCAGTTCTTCCCTTATCTGTAGGAGCAAGGGACACAGTGATTAAAAGGCTTTGAAGTCAGGGGCATCTAAGTTTGAATTTGGGCTCTCCCCCTAGAGTAGCTTTCTTTCCCTATTAACATTTTTGAGCCTTTCTGAGTTTTGGTTTCATCATTTACCAAATGGGCAAATTATTAGCATGTACATGAGGAATAATGAGGACTAAAGAAGTACTGTGGGTATTAACAGTTAGTATCACAGATGCACTCACTCATATACACACACACAACTGGAGAAGAAAGTACAGAAAAGAAGAAATTAAGTTTGATGGAATTTAAAGAAAAGTAAAGTTTTTTGAGCAAGGGGTGTAATGATAAAATGAGAAGCTAGAAAGAAAGTACTAAACTACACAACTCCTGGTTTTTCCTTTATTGCTTTTTTTTTTTTCTGTTCACTACATGGGTTGCAGTAGTGTTTTTTTTTTCTTTCCTTTTGAAAATTAAAGCGGGGACAGCAATGATTATTCCTAAGCACAGATCTGAATAAAAAGCCACACTATGGAATATTTTACTTTCTCTGCAAATCTCTCACAACCTTCTCATAAATAAATGGGGCTAGACTCAAGGAAACTGGGCTAAATCCCTCCCTTACTGTCTGGACTGTTCCCAAATCATTCATCATGGACACAGGACGACGCGAGCTCCTCTTTGGCATATATCTTAGGGGGGTCTGGCAGGGTTAAGGAAAAGGGACAAAGAAGCCTATGCTCAAATATCTGGGGTATTTTTGTCAATCTAATGCTTTAAAAAAAATACACAGGATACTTTTGTCAATAAATCCTTTATGTGCTTACATTGAAGGTGCTGAAAATTGCTTGGTTAGTTCAAAATTGTATCTGGAACTTTTTTGCAGAACAGTGTTCTGACAAGTGAAGATGAGAATTCGTATGTCTAGATCCTACAGTCTGTGACCTCTGAGAATTGCCAATGGCTTTTTTATTGGATTAGAATTGACTGACTCTTCCAATTTGGGTGGTATCTACTTCAATTCTACCATTATTTCTGGGCAAGGATGATGATCCTGTACTGGGCCATTTCAAGGGCAAAAATATCCTGGTCCCAGGGAACATGTGCATGTTGTGTGACGGTCACAAAATCCATGATAGATTGCTCTGTGCAGTTGCTCTTAAGTCGGCGAAGGATTCCATGTCTTTGAGATGAAACTATGTCATAGGATCCTCAATGAGAGGAAAAGGTAAAGGAAAAAACGAAGAATAAAGCTGAAGCAAGACAGAACATCTGTTATGGTATGAATGGCTCTTACAATTCCCTTCTGTTGACTCAAAAAAAGTCTTATTGTTAACTGTTTCATTTGGGAGGTATAAAATTATTTATGAGGTTTAGAATAGAAAGCCACCATATTTTATCTTTTTCTGGCTCCTATGGTTAAAAAAAATTGCCAAACTGTGGTTGTGGCAAGGAGACTTAAGTGAAAAGTGCATTTTATAATTTCTTTAATTAAACGTGATCAAAGGTGCCCTTAGAGCATTTTCCTAGTTATGTGGCACTGTCTATATTCTCTTAACATAGCCATTGGCTCAGGGTCCCTGTTGTTGGTTCAAGGGTTCCTTCTGCTGTGAACGACCAAATTTTTCCATTCTTTGAAACCTAATGTTTTACTATACACAGATGAAACACACCTGTTTCTGATATACAACTGCTTTCAATTCTTGTTAACTGTGAGAATTCATGAAATGGAAAAAAAAACCTGTGTTCCCTATTCTGGTGTAAAATATAATTTGGAGCTTCACATTGTTGACTAAAAACATAGTGAGTACCTACTATGTGCAAGGAAGGCACAATGGGATTCAACAAATCTGAAAATGTTGATTGAGCACCCACTCTGGGTCAGGCTTTCTTGTACAATCTAAAAGATGGGCTATGACAACAGAGGAAACAAACACCAATATCAAGCAGGGAAGGAATGGGGCTAAAGAGTGCTGAGGGTAGGTTTAATTTTAACTAGGATGGCCAGGGAACTTAGTATTGGGGAAAATAAGAGTATAATGGGGAAATCTGAAGACTGAAAAAAAAACAATGAGAGTGCAAGCAATGTAGGTCTTTGGGGAAGACCTATCCCAGCAGAGGGAGCTATAAAGCCCTTGAAGTACAGGAACACTGAACACTCCTGAAGTAAAGAAAAACACCCAGTGATGCTATAACTGAATGCCTGGGTTGGGAAATAGCACAGTATAAGTTCATCGATGTAACAGGGAGCCAATTATACAGGGCTTGTAAGCCATTATAAGGACTTTGGTTTTTACCATGAGTGAAATGGGAGCTTTTGGAGGGATGAATAACAGAAGACATTATCTAAGTTTTAATAATACCTGAATCAGTATGGTTGCTCTCTCTCTCTCTCTCTCTGTCTACATATATATATACACATATACATATATATGTACTCTGTATATATATGTACACACACACACACACCATGGGATGGGAGTACAGAAATAGAGAAACCAGTTAGCAAGCCATTGAGTCACCCAACATAAGAGATACTTTTGACTTGGATTGGGGTCATAGATACGAAATGATGAGAAGTGTTCAGATTCTGAATATATTTTGAAGACAGAACCAGTGAGATCTGTTGAAAGACTGTATTGAATGAATTAAGAGAAAGAGATCAATCAATGATGCTTCTAAAATATTGGTTGCCATTGACTAGAGAGGGGAAGCTAGGAGGGAAAGCAGATTTTGTGGGGGGAAATTGGGGTTTCTTTTTTGGACACATTTCATTAAGAGGCCAAGTGAAAAGGCAAGTGAAGATGATTCAGCATGCGGGTGGGGATAACCATCTGATGGTGAGGTAGAGAGCCAGGCTTGACATGGATATTTGGGAGTCATCAGCATTTAAATGATATTTGAGATCATCTTGGGAGTGAGTAGATATCGACCAAGTTCAAAATACATAGTTAAGAGTCCAGATGATGAGCCCAAACCAAGAGAGGGAGAGAAGGAGAGACAGACAGACAGACACCAAGAGGAAATGGCCAATGAGGGAGGAAGAAAACTGAGAAAGCATGATGCCCTAGAAGCCAAGTGAAAAAATAAAATGAATAAAATGAGGATTGTACTCCTTGATGTATAGAAATAATTCGTTACCCTATCGTAGAGATCTGGTGATATAAAAGTATTCCAAGTTTAGTACATGAGTGGTAAGTGCTACTGAGGTCTGTTTCCAGCTGCTACAATCGCACACGGAAGAGACTTCCTGACGCTCGGCACATGAGAGGGCCCCATGAAGTAGGCAGCATCTCAACCCAGCGTTGACAGGTGTGTAGAAACTGGTAGAAGGGGAAGGAGAGAGGACAGTTATGTGAGAGGGAACAGCTTACAAAGAAGCTCAGAGAAGGAAAAGAACAAAGTATATCTGAGGACCAGGCTGGCCTGAGTAAAGGATGTATCGCCCACTTTCTACACACCTGTAAGGCAGGTTTTCAGGGGCCGAAAGAGATGTTCACATTTTGCTGTGTTGTTTTTGGTTTTCTTTTCTTTCTTTCTTTTTTTTTTTTTTAACAACTTCAAAATCAATGGGTATAAGAAACAGTGAAGTTTACTTTCTTTTCAGTCCTTTCCCCCAATCTAACTCTCACCTACCAAATCTTGTATTTTCACCCATAAATACCATAACAGCCATGCACAACATTTCTATCAATTTAGAGTTTGGAGATTTTGTTCTGTGTAAGCTCCGGTGGGAGGAAAACAGGGCTAACATAAATATGCACAAATATTCATTGTAATATGAGTCCGTACTGTGTTTCATGTCTGAAATTGGGAGAAAGGAGGTAGGGAGAGAAATAGGAATAAGGTAAGTCTCACTCTTCGAACAGTTGCACAAATTTATGAGAAGAGTCTGCCTTAATAGCTGGAAAGTAGAAAATTCATTCTATAGATTTGGAGTTAGGCCCAGCATATCTGACCTTTGCTCCAGTTCCCTGGAGACAGAGAAAGTTATGTTGCCTGCAACCATATACAAAATTCCTTAGAAATAACAGTCATCATCTCTGGGGTCTGATCAACCCATGGCACTGGAATCACATGAGATTTTCTTTTCAGTAACAGACAGGAAATATCTTAATAGATTCCATTCCTCAAAAAAATAAACATGGTAAATTTTTTTTCGCAGATTTTTTAAATGTGATTTTAATCTTAGGGCCAATTTCACAGGTTTTCTTTTCCCCCCTCCATCTTTGTATTCCCAATGGCATAGTGGGACGAACTGAGTCAGAGGACCTATTATCCAATTCCAACTCAGACACCAATTTAAGTCCCTTAGCCTCTTTGCACCTCATGGGTCTCATTTGCAAATTAAGAGGACGCTGATGTAAAGTAAAGTAGGAAAGACTCAACACTTCGTAGTCAACAGACTTAGTAGCTATGTGACGCTGGGCAAGCTACTGAATGTCTGGATTTCAGCTGTCACACTGCAAATTAGAGAGAATCACAGCTCTCACACAGGGCTGTGAGGAGGACTGAAAGAACTCATGCACAGAAAATTTCTGGCACATAGTAGACCCTCAATAAACAGTCATTTCCTTCCTTCTTTTAACTTGCACATTTCGGTTTCAATATAACATCAAGCCTTAATCTGAGGGGAAAAAAAAAACCTGTGAGAGAAATTCTAGAGTTTCTCACTATTAGTTGTTTTGATTTTTTTTTTAAATTGGCATCCAGTTTGTTACAGAGAGTAAGAAGGCCTCTATCTTTAGGGTAAAAATAAAGAATTTGTGTGTACCACATGAACAGTGAGGAGAAAAGCGGTATTCCCCTGGGGAGAAATTTTTAGATTATTTGGGGACAAAAGAGGAAGGAAGGAAGGGAGGGAGGAAGTTAGTTGATAAATAGTTTTAAAGCCTATAAATTAAAAATGAGCCAAGTAGGAGAAAGAAAGGTATTTGCTCTGTTGCCCTTCCCATTAGGACGGGTTAGGTATTACGGCTGGCATGACACAGTCGTCTTTTTCCTTACATGGAAAAAAAATTTTTTATGAAACTGAGTTTACAGCAGGAATGTCAGCTCAGTGAATGATTCAATGCTGTATGTAAGAGGAAGTGTATACTTTACTACTTTGACCTTCCTGTATTTTTCATATTTTGCCTGGCTATGTATTGCAACCATTCCTTTCAGTTAGCAAATAAAGTCTAATTTGCAGCTGCCTTTATAAAACTAAAGCTTCCCTCCTACAAATGAAAATGTTAAAGTCCTTCCGTTTGATCTCTAGTATCATACAATTCAGTATTTGAGACATAGAAAATGCCCCAAGCATGAAAAACACACAGTAAATAGTCACCGTCCCTTAGCGCCGTCCATTACTCAATGTTTCAGTTTGTCCTGTAGTGTGAAATGTAAATGAAGAGAAAGAGGAAGGGAGACAGAGCAGTAATTCATGCCTGTCCAGAAAGTTTGGCGCTGTTGCTCCAAGTAGAGGGAGCCATTTACAGGAGAAAAACGTAACCAGAGCTGATGGAAGTATGGAAGATGAGATCATCCACCAGCAGCAATCTTTCAAATTCATAGACACTTTCGGATTCATGAGGTGAGAATGAGCAGTGCGGAGGGCTGTGAAATTCATTTGTAGGGTTTGAATTTGTTAACACGCATTCTCAAGCTGTCTTTGTTATGAGATAGTGCTCAAATTGTAAGTGAAAAAAAAATCAGTATGGAAAATATCCCTGTTAATTGAAATCATAATAGTGTGAAACGTAAGACAAAGGCTGTATGTAACTCTAAAGTGTTGTTTAAAAGAGGAAAAAAATACGTAAATTTAGAACTTTGGAATCATCTTTTTGAGGGGAAATACTTACCTAATCTTTTAAATGGTTAATTTAAATTAATTAATCAATTCAAATTTATTCAAATATATTTGCCTTCTATTAAGTATGATCAAAATTTGTCTTGAAATTTTTTAAACTGAACTTTTGCTTCAAGGCAGAATTAAACATCAGTGATTTAAGATTTAAAAAAGTAATTTATGGAATGAAGCAATAATCCATACTTCTCTTACATTTCTCCCACAATACCTCACATAGATATTATTTCAATTTTAAAATCAGAAGGGAATGCACCTGAGATTCTGCATTTCTCATAAGCTCCCAGGCCATGCTGATGCCGCTGGTCCACGGACCACACGTGGAGTAACAAAGCCCCAGATCATGACAAAGGAGGAAAGTTTACCCTAGAAATTGCATCTAGAGAAGTCTGAATATCAAATGATCTTTCTCACCAACCCCTGTTCCCACTGTGTTATTTTCAAAGGAATCTACTCTACAAAACATAAACAAAAGTAACTAACATATTCAGATAATCACAATGTGATATTTTACTAGGGTAAATACATGAATTATTTAATTCAATTCCTGAAACAGCCTGTGAAGTAAATGCTTTTATCATCTTCACTTTTTGGAAAAATAAGTAGGCTTGGGGAATTTAATTAATCAAGTCAAAGCCATAGATGCATGATTTAGAAACAGTTCTGAATTTGGCAAATCTGACTCCAGAAACTAAATATTTTAGTCAGTTTTGCTACTATTATCCATATTGCTCTATTGCATTCTTAGTTATCTTGCAAACAAAGCACTAGACACAAAATACACAGCAGGGATACAATTATGTATGAACTTTAGGGCATACCATCTTCATTGACAGCTTCCAGAACAGGAGTCACTCAGGAATAACTGCCCTTGACATTAGTATCTAAAATGCTTGGTGAATAGCAGCCTTGATGCACTAAATAATCACTTTCAAAAGCCAGAATGAATACAAGGTGAAGATAAAATACTTACTGGATTCAGCTCCTTTAGACTCAAGAAAGGCCAGATAGAGTCTAGATAAGGACGCATTGGAGGCTACACAGCCCTGAACACATGGGATAGCCCCTAAAGCTCCACACCTGAAAAAACAGCCCTTAAAATTTAGGATCCCTGGAAGATTTTTACTACATGAAGGGTACACTGTTAAATATTTTCTGCATTCTGTTACTTTTAAAGAGTATAATCCCTCCTAAGGTGTACTGGCCCAGGGTCTTTGAACTAGTCTAGACCAGAATTAACTAGGAGCCATCATTTTCATCCTGTGTTATAATTATGTTTGCTTATTTCACACTGTTTAACACACTCCCTGCTATTAAACTACATCACAAGCCCTTCAGCACCTGTTGCTTATTTCTGCCAGACCGAAAATATTCCTTTCTCCTTACTATTTGTGTGCAAAGAGAAGATGAACTTGCCAAGAGCTGTCATTCTTGAATGTACCTGCCAAGTGTCAGACACTTTAATAGCTGAAATGCTTATAGCATATGCTGTGGTTGCTGCCGCTACCAACTGCCAGTGCCCAGTATTTCACAAGAGATTGAATATATGCAGGATGACAGATTCATTCCCTGATATATGCATATGTGACCACGTGCCCATGGGTTACACCATGCTTATATAACACACCCCAGGTTAGCCCTGGCTGAGAATGTATCTTACAGTAATTTACTACCTTACCTCTTCAGCTTCTAAAACCAAGAATAAATCTCTTGGTCTGTATTTACTGATTTGTTGGCAGTCCCTTTCATGTCATCAGGCCGTGTCCTAAAAATAAAATACAATTGGGTTTATGGCTACAAGGTTGCAGCACCTACTACCTTTTCTTCGCTTTCCTTTTCTAAGGATGCCTGATACTTTCCCCCTCTTCTGTGAGGTCTTTAATCCATCCCGATGAAAGTGAGTACTGCCAAGTTACAGTATCCAGAGTTGAACTAAGCTTAAATAGCCAGGGTGAAGCTACCAGTTACTGGGGCTGGGTCACTGGACCCTAATACTCTAGGGACACTAGTCCATTCTCATGTATGGGACAGCAACCAGCATCCTACATAAAGGCTTTCCCTTAGATGTAACTGAGGAACGGGGCCTGGAACAGAGGTGTCCATCCTTGATTCTTATTGAGGAACCCATCAGGGCGAAGACAGAAAGGAATGTGTCCCTTTCCCATGAGTTACTCATCTCTATCCTGCCAGTCTTGTCGAATCTTATCAGAGGTGTGGAATAGAAGGGAAAAGGGGAAGGGATGGTTCTTCAGAATGCTGACATGGGACTAATAATGCCAAGAAAGATGGAGTGATGGAGATACCTTTCTGCTTTCATTGCTTTCAGTGTGCTTGGCCCTCCCTGACCATGTGTATATACAGTCGGCAGAACATTAACCCCTTTTCCTTGACAGATAGCAAAAATCAATCTACAACTTTCCTGCAACCCACAGTAAAACTGACCTCTGCAGGAGGCAGCAGTCTTATTTTATGAGCACCATGCTTCATGCAACCTTAAGAGAGGACGACTTAGGACAATTAATTTTCCCTTGTGAAACAGTAGAGCAAAATATTCCTAGATAATCTCTCTCTCTTCCCCCCTTCCCTCTCTCCCTCCCTCACCGCCCCCCACTCCCCATCATGTTTATAAACACCACTCAGAGCCAAGGTTCTTGATAATTAAAGAATGAATTACACATCTTAAGACCTCTACTATTAGAATATATGTGAGTTTATTTCATTAACAGCAAGCTGTCATGAACCAGGTGGTCAGAAGCTTGTTGGTGCAGCACAAGAATGAAACCAAAGGACCATTCTCAGAGGAAGAATTTACAAAGATGTTATTCTAAGTCAGTCTACCAAGTTCTGCACTGACAATTCATTATACCTTCTGGAATGGGAGGTCTTGCTGTACAGGGCTGTAGTCGAACTGGATTTTCCTTATCCCAAGTTAACTTATGATGCTTCGGGAACTAAACTTCCTTGGATGTGATACACAAGTCACAAGTAAGATTTTTTCTCAGAGCTTCTTGGCACATCTAATTTCTAACTGATGCCAGTGATGACATAAAAACTGGATTGGGGTATACTTGAAGACAATAAGATTCTTCAGGTATACTCAGAATGAGTTCATTTTATCCAGCAAAGGAACAGAGCACCTGTAGGTAAGTTGTCTTTGTTCCTAAAAGTCTACCTCCTGCTGACAGTATTATTGGATCATTATCTAGGAAAACAACTGTAGATAAAGGTCAGAGCTGGTAGCTCTCAGTGCACTCAGAAACTAACACATATGGGACAGAGTTAGAACTCTTTTAGAGCCTAGGCCACTGATCAAATTCCAAAGAGAATTCTGTGCACAGTTACTGCAAAAAATTAAAAAGGAGATTAGAGACCTATATCCAGCCAGAATAATTGGAAAGCTCTGACATATACCATTATATTGTTTGATGAACATTTCCAGAAGAAGATGTCTGTTTTGACCTTTGCAGTGTGAGTAACACATGTCGAAAAGGAGGACAGAAGGCTTATTTTTATATAGATAGCAGAAAGCTGCTCGCCTTGTTAAGAAAGTATGGCAGGCTGATTTTGTCTTTCGTTTTCCTTTGTAATTTCAAAGTCCTCCCAGATAAACCTTTGCGGTATACAACTTGGTTTTGACATCCTGGCTTTATGCCTCTAAATGTTTATAAGTCATGCAAGGAAGTCATCTATCTTGACCAATACGGCTCAGACATATTTTCCTTGTTAATTACACATGTTTGGACTGACACTGCAGTGATACAGTTTCATTTGTTTAAAACAACAGAATGGATGGCTCTTTAACTCAGCAAATGTAGGTAAAATTCTTCCCTGAGTAAATGCAACAAGTCTGGAAATTATAAAGGCACAGGCACTAGTGGCTGAAACCCCAGAGACTAAGAAGCTGATATTCTGCAAGGATCTCTTATTTGGATTAAGAGTATGTTGGAAAAGTATGACATAATTATCCAAAAAATTGTAATTATAATAATCTATATGTTAGACACGACAATAAGATTGGTGTCCTGAAAATAATTGCCAGTTTAAAAGGAAACAGAGGCATTTTTAACTTGGACCCAATGGAAATGTTCAGATTTTGGCTGTGTGTTTGAGAAGGACCTCAACAATTTTTTACACTCGCCAGAACACCAGCAGTTAACCCCGTAATGGCCAAGTGCTGGTTATTACCTTACATTTGGTCCACAGCTGCATGGTTCTGCTCGCTTTATTGTCATTTCAGCTCTCAGCCCATTAGATGCCTGGTGACCGCTTGCATGCAGAGGGGCCTTTGGTTAACTAAACCCCCATCAGGATCACAGCTGTTGTAAAATATCCAGTGACAAAAATATCCATGTGCCATGCGTGGTAGATAAATCCATAAGCCAGTTCAAGCAAAACTTGAAAAACAAACGAGGGCACTGGTCAAATTCTCTGGCTTCTGAACATTACAAACTACATTTGCTTTACTTTTAGGAATGTGCTTTGTAAAATTCCAGCATTCCCCTCTCAGTGCAATGGGTGATTGGGGCTAAATTTCAAAGTGATAGGCTCAGTTCAGCAAAAATACACCTTTCCATCTTCCCTCACTCAGCAGTTAGAGAATGAATGTCATGTTCAATAGTTCAGACAGATTCCTGATTTTTGGCACAATACTAACCTCACCGTTGGATATTTATTCACAATGCATATTAACTTAAACATCAAACCCTTGTCCAGTTTCTCCCAGCCTAGAGGCTTACCACAGTGGTTATATATGTGCAAGTACATCTTACCACAACTGTTTGCCAAAGCTGTCAGGGCCGGTTCACGGCACTGAGTCCCCTGTAGGTAATTATACTTGGGGTTCACATGGTCAACCTTATGTCCAGTTATGACATTGAGAGATTGTGCTCATTGTTCTTCCTCTTGCTACCTGTAAGCATTTAAAAACAGAAAGGAGACAAGGAAGTAAATGACCTGTAACAACAACAATAGGATGAAGAGTTTTGTTTTGCAGTTTATCACCAATGCCACTCCTTTGTCATTTTGTCAAGATCCAAAATTAAGTACCAGATGTGATCTGAAACTCTCTTAGATATAACTAAATTTATACTCACAAAGGGGGAGTTGTTTCTGGTTCTGACTCATCTAAAATTTAGTTTGTATTACCTGTGTTGATTGATTTGGATTCCTACTCCACACAGGTTCTGTTCTTTCCATTAGATTGTTGAGATGTTCCTTAAGAGTCAGTGACCTAGATTTGTGTTCTTCATTAACTCATTCAAACATGTCTTAAGTACCTACTAGGTGCCAGGCACTGGGATAGAATATTAATAAGCCACAGTCCCTGCATGCAAGGGATCTAGGGTTCAGAGACACATAATCTCTCAAATATAAGAGAAGATTCTTTTTCCCCCCCTCTCATTCATTCTCCATCCTGACCCATATCAGGTAAGCCCTCAAGAAGAAGGTAAATTAACTCTTGAAAGAAAAGCAAAATTTAGGAAATCAAAGAAAACGGAATGACATGGACTCTTACAAGGAAACACTTTCTGAAAAGAAGAGAGACAAAATACGCTGAATTTTAGGGAACAACAAATAACTCAATACAAAATGCTAGAGATGGAGAGAAAGAAGAAGAGACTAGAAGAGAAGGTAGGGCTGATCAAGGAGGGCTTTACATGCCAGACTATAGCGTCTGGAATCTATTAGATGATGAAGGTACATTTTAAAATGTTATGAGACAGAACATCATGATGAGCTAATAAGGGCCTATGCTGAGCACTACTTGCCGTAAGCAGGGAAAATAAATATATTGAATATATTTAGGAAATAAAATGGATAGGGTTTCTTGTGGGAAAGGTAGAGGAAAAGCTGGTGTCAAATACGATGCCCAAGTTTTGTCTTGAGTTAGCCGATAGATTTTACTACTTGAAATAAGACACAGAAAAGGTAATGGGACCAAGAGCGTAGGAGAAAGCTTAAGACGTGAACTGGAGGTAGGGAATTTTAAATCTGAAACTACAGAAGAGATAAAAAGTAAAAATATAAATGAGCTTGTCTAATCATCAATTTTCTCTGAAACTAGAGTTTTAGAATCTGTCAGACAACATCTATCTAAAAAAGTTTTTTTCAAGATTATGCTTAAGAAGATTGAATCTGAAAGTCAACCCTTCCAACTGGGAAAGAATGGTAATTAAGAACAACACTATTTCCTGAACACTCTAACTACAATATTTAGTAGTTTTAGAGAACATTACAATTGCACTGTTATCTGAACCTAGAATTTGTTTATGTAACATACAGGCTTTGCATTTCACTTACGTGAAAATACTGTGCTATAAACCTTTTAAAGCCAATGTTGGAAACTATACATTTCATTAGATATTATTCAATCTTTAATAAAAAATAAAATGTATAGACCAGCCATTTACGAGAGAGAGAAAGGTAATAATACGTGTGTGTGTGTGTGTGTGTGTGTGAGACAGAGAAAGAGGTAATATGAGAAAATATCCACATTTAATAAAAATGCAAGTTAAAATAACAATTTGGTGTCATTGTTGATCTGATTGGCAAAGTTGAAGAAATGGTAAGAAAACAAGAAATAAGTACTTTGAAATAGTGTTAAAAGATATAGAAAGATAATTTCTGAAAATATAGATGAAAACCTTTAAATTTTGCACATCCTTTTTTATCAAGTATGTTATTCATAAATTATGGGTGTACTGAAGAATTAAGCTGCAAATAAATGCATCCCGGTTGTGTATATGCTACAAATGAAGTGGTAGTTCTTTTTATCACTGTGGGGTTTTTTATTTTAAAGGGACCATCATCCAATATTCAAAAAACACTTAAAAATGAAAATGTTAATATTTCTCAGAAGTACTTTTGAATGGGCAATTTTAGTCATGCTACACAGTACAAAATTCTACACTCCCCAAAGTCCTCGTCTCCCATTTCTCTCTCTAAAATCCTCCTCATTACAGTTTGGTGGCTGCTCCCAGTGTCTCTGATTCTCTACTAAAACTCTCCAAAACTTTTTCTACAATTGAGCTCTGACCGTTTCTTCTCACTCACCTCTTTTCTCCATCTTTTCAGCTCAGGTTTTTTTTTCTTTTCTTGCATGTGTCTTCCTCACATGAATTAATACAGCGTCTTAGACTTACACAGAGCTCTAATTCATCCATTTCCTGGATCAACACAGCAAAACCCCATGCCTGAAACTGCTTAGACAATAAAGTATCCTTCTCCTTTAGAAGGTAGAAGAGAAGGCTTTAGAAGAGTGACAGCTGAAAATATGTAGATGTTAATTTTTGGAATTTCCTGTCATGGAGAATTTATCATATTTATCATGTTTTTCACTGAGATACTTTGAAAATCTATTCAGCAATAGTAGATTGGTTTAATTATGCTAAAATAATGCAATAGAATTTGAAGACATAGTTTTCAAAATGTGTGTATGTACATACGAAATATATTTAACACAATAATATTCATATATTAAATTTGAAATCCAAGAAATAAATTAGTGTGTATAGTTAATCATTTCACTTTTTATTTCTGGCTATGTTCATATACTTATATCAAAATATTCTCAATAGGATTAGAAATTACGCTTTTTCTTATGTCCTATATTTTCTAAATATTTTATCATGAGCATTTATGATAAGATTAAATTATTTGTGAAGGTGAAAATCTTTACTGCTCTAATAAAAATAATGTTTAACTCAGAGAAAGGAAAAGGCCTCTAATGTCATCCAAACTGAATTTTTTCTTTTACAGTCATGTATGCTGGTACTTCTAAAAGACAGATGGATGCGAATTATTTTTAGCCACAAATTTAAAAAGATACAACAGTTTCCAACTATATTACTTTGCTAGGGCTGCCATAACATGCAGACAGGTTGCTTAAATAGCATTAATTAACTTTCTTACAGTTCTGGAGGCTGGAAGTCCGAGATCAAGGTGCTGGCAGAGTTCATGTCTCCCGAGGCCTCTCTGTGTGGCTTGCTCGTGGCCACCTTCTTGCTATGTTCTCACGTGGCCTTTCCTCTGTGCATGTGCATCCCTGTAATCTCTTCCTCTTCACATAAGGAAATCGTCCTATTGGATTAGGACCCCGCCATTATGACCTTACTTAACCTAATTACCTCTTTAAAGGCCCAGTCTCCAAATACAGTCACAATGGGGCTTAGGACTCCAACATATGAATTTTGAAAAGAGACATAGTTCAGTCCATAATACCAACTAAAATATACTCTATTAGTTAAAATAAAATTTAAAAGTTCCATAAGGTGGATAGCAAAATAATAAAAGATAAAGCTTATATAGTAGCGCTACTGTGTATCTTATTATATTCAAATTCTTTGAAAATGTGTTATCTACAGAGTAACCATTAACTAAGAAGTATAATTAATTGAAGATTCCTTTTTTCCGTAATGCCGAAAATGGAAAGAGGCTGAATGTACTTCCTCCATTTGTAATCTGGCTGTGCCATTACAAGGTGTCACATACACAACTATGCTAACAGATACAGTCATCCAGAATGCAAAGCTGGAAAGGAAATGGTTTACCCCAGGGCATGCCTGAAAGAGATCGGGAGGCTTACTCATTAGTTGCTCTTTGTTTTCTACTTTGGATTACATCAAACTGACCAAAACTCTTATTTATTACTAGTCCACTAAAACAAAAGCAGAGTTTAGACAGAGAACATTAATCAATTCATATTTCAATAAGCACAAAGATTACATAGGCTAATAAATCATGCAACCAGCTGTGTCTTTTTTAAAAAGCATTGGTAAATAATCACTTCAACTGAAATTAATTGCATCTTTTTTACCCCCAGTCCCTCACACACACAGCAGTGTGAAAGTATCTGGAGACAAAGAATAAGCTGAGATTCAGTCATAAATAAGATAACCAATTCAGCATACAAACCAGGTAGTACATGGTAAGATCACTGAGTTCTTATGTATAGAGCCAAAGCAAAACAGAGTGCTAAGAAATTAGATCACAAATTTTTTCAAGGGACGTAGAGAGTTTTTTAATGTGTAAAAATTCATCCATATATGAAGACTTCTTTTTGTGGTATCTCCATCGGTAATGATTTTATTTACCCAATTTTCTTCACCTTTCATCAAATAATTTAGTCAAATTATTCCTGATTGTAACACTTTTTTTGAAATGTGGATTTCTAGGATTAGCTATGGGAAATAAATCATCTCATGCCCCGAGGCCCATACTTTATCCACTACATGCATCAACATGGCAAAAATCCACACCCAGAACCTTCCTAAAAAATGAAGTCTCTTTCCTCTTTAGAAAAGAGCACATGAGAGATGACTGGGAATACTTTTATGTTACGTATTCCAAACTGTTCGGACAGTGTTAACTGCAGTCACCATGTTTCATATTAGATCTTCAGACTTAGTCATCTTATCGCTGCAAATTTATACTCTTTTACCAGCCTCTCCCTATTGCCCCCATCCTCCAGCCCTTGGCTAACCCTTTACGCCTCTGTTTGCATGAGTTTAACTTTTTTTTTTTTTTTTTTAAAGATTCCATATACATGTCATACCATGCAGTATTTGCCTCTCTCTGTCTGGCTGTTAAACCTAGCCTAATACCATAAGGTCCATCCATGCTGTCACAAATAGGAGGGTTTCCTTCCTTCTCATGGCTGAATAATGTTCCATTTTATATATACATTCATATATATACTTAAGATATATAGCATGTCTTCCTTATTAATTCAGCCATTGTCTGTCTGACACTTAGATTGTTTCTTTATCTTGGCTATTGCAAATCATGCTGTAATAAACATGGGGGTGCAGATCTCTCTTGGATATCCTGTTCTAATTTTCTTTGGATATATGCAGTCATGATCTAACATAAAATACATAACTATATTTGATAACACCACATTGTGTAACAGATTTGCTAAGAGTAGAACTTTAGTGTTTTCACCATAGAAAAACAAAAAATATAAATATGTGAGGGAATGAATGTGCTAACTAGTGGGGGGGAATCTTTTCACAGTGTCTAGGTATATCATCATGATGTACACTTAAAGTATCTCATAATTTTATGTCAACTGTACTTCAATAAAGCTGAAATAAAAAATGAATATAAAACTATACCTTGGCAGCTGATTCTTCTTCTTCTTCTAGGGACTTCATGAAGTCTAATTCTATCACATCTCACACTTCTGTTTACTTTGGTCAACACTAAATCTGAGGCTCCCAAGCCATCAATTAACATGAGGACTGCTGACAGGCAACGTAACCTGTCTAGAATCAGGCTGCAACTTACTGTGACCTTGGGCAAATCACTCAAGTTTCCAGCATTTTAGGTTCCTCATCTGTAAAATGGGGAAATAATACCTACCTCACGTTAGGAGGAGTAAATGATAATACTGGCCAAGCATTTAAACAGTGGCTAGCACATAGCAGTTTCAAACAAAGAAATACAGTGTATCTCTTCATCTGACCAAATGCTGCTCTTTTCCGAATCTTTCTCCTAGGCCTTGGAAACCCCAGCACAGGTTGGGCCAGCTTCATGGGCTTGCTACCTGTGCAGTTATGCAGGACACCACACTTAGACGGGCCCACTTTTGATGTAGTGCTCTTCTTTCCATCTTGAAATCCTCAGTGATTCTTGAACATGTTGTCCTGCATTTCCGTTTTACGCTTGGCCCTGAAAATTATGTAGCCAGTCCTAACAGTATGTTATCCTGAGATTCCCCTATCACTTCAAACTCTTCTCTATTGTATTTAACTTCTTAACTTAAGTCTTGGTATAGCATTTTCCGTGTCTGATGCAGTGGTTTTTTTTTTTTTTTTTTCCGTTATAGTGCACCATCTACCACAGGAAGGTCTAGAGTCAGGCTGCAGCTTACTGTGACCTTGGGCAAATCACTTAAGTTTCCAGCATCACTTTACTCCAGAAGGTTAAGGAGATGGGTGTGTATCACTCCCTCCCATTTGAAGCTTGCACCATCAGATTAAACCACCCACCATGTCTCCTCCTTAGTCTCATATTTTGACCCAATCACTCCCTTAAATCTCCTCTTGATTCATTCTCTTCTTCTCCATCCCAAGTCATGCCATCGTTCTTGACAACTCCAGAATTCATACGGATGAACCATTTAGCCTGCCCCTCATATCCTTCCCTTCCTCTCCTCCAATCACCTGTTCCTCCACTCTCTCCCATCCAGTGACACTGACTTCGTCCGCAGAAACTCACCAAACCTGAAATCTTAAAATCAGCCCCTCCTTTCTCTGGCGTGGCACCTGCTGTTCTTTCCACCTACATTCTCAGCTACTCATTTTGCAAGGATTCTTCAACTTCAGTCAGACATCTAAACCACTGACTTCACTTTTCTCTCTCTTTCAACCTACTTCTGTTTCCTGTTCCCCTTTTAACCTGGCTTTTAGTCCATGTTTCCTAACAGAAATAATTCCATTTTTATTATTTTACCTTGCATCCTTTTCTTCTCTAGCATCTTCCCTGGAAAAACTCGAACATTGGCTGAAACCATTTTAAAACTTTTTTCATGCCAACATCTGAGAAGCTAAATGTAACTGTAGATAAACAACTAGGAAGCTAAAACCACTTTAAATTTCTGCTAAATTTTTCACACAGGGATTTAACACTGCCTGGTAAACCCACTGTCCTCATGCAGTAGTTCCAGTAGTAGCTTCACTTCCCCAAACAAAAACATAAATAATCTTTTTTACATTCTCTCTAGTCTCTTCATACTACTGCTCGTTTCTCTGCTCTCCATCTCAAAGCTGCTAGAATGATTGTTTTAATACTGATCGTATTTCCTACCATTCACTCCTCAACATATGATTTTGTAGGGGTTTCTTCCCAACAAACTCAAGAGTCTTTTCTTCTTACGGTCACTTATGGCCATAATCTCACCAAATCTGCTGTTCTGTGCTCTTCTTATTTGACATTCACCAACATTCTGTGATTGACATTCTCTCTGCTTAGTTTCCCAATGTTTGACAATTTTCTGTCTTGACCTTACCTACCCCACTGGCTATCCCTTCCAAGATTCTTTTTCCTCTCAGTATTTGCTTGATTCAATCCTTGTGTGATCTCTTTGGTTCCTCTTATCCAATCCCATGGCGTAAATATCATCTGCAGAGGGTGAACAACTCTCCCGGTTTGCCAAGAACTAAGAGGATTCTCAAGTCTTAGAACTTTCAGTGCTAAAATAGGGACAGTCCTGGGCAAACCAGGATGGTTGTTCACACTATATCTATATGCTAATAACTCCCAAAATTACACCTCTAGCCCAGACCTTTCTGATGGGCTTTATTTCCATTTTGGTTTGTAAGATACATTTCAAACTTAAATTTGTCCGAGACAGAACTCTTAATTTTTGCCTTCAGTTTTTTCCTTCACTCATTATCCCTTATCTCTACAGATGTCATAATATACCAGTTCTTATGTCAAAAAAAGGGAAAAAAGAGAAAAGGAGGGGGAAAAGGAGGAAAGGAAAAGAAAAGAAAGGAAAGGAAAGGAAACAAAACATCATCGATGGTTCCTCATGACCCTTCCTTTTCCATCCTCCAGTCCAGCCACCACCACCTGGTCTAAGTCATCACCATCTCCTACCAGCATCACCCCAACAGTCCTCTGACTACTCCCTATTTAACCCTTGGTCCTTTCCAATCCATTCTGCACAATGAAAGCTGGAATAACTCTAGTTTTAAACTAAAGAATTCTTTTTTAAAATATATAAAGACTCATTTCTTCTTAAAACATTTCAATGGCTTCCTACCACTTTAAGAATAGCAAGGAAATACTCTCCAGGGCTTGTAACAGTGCTTCTCTACCAACCTGTGGCGGGGATGGGTTTCAGTTTATGCTTTTGTTTATTTATGTTTCACCTTGGACTGACATGTGGGCCTACTGCACATGGACCACTGATCCAGTGCTGGAGTCTCAGCAATGTGAAGCTGCTACAAAGGTTTTAAAAATTTAAGCGCTTATCTTGTTTGCTGACTGGAAGTGGTCCAGCTCAAACTTTTATTAGCAGTGGTCTGCAAGTCCCTGCCTCTCTGACCTTAATTCACACAACCAATCCATTCACTCCTGATGCTGCAGGTAGCCTGGCTTCCTTTCTGCCCTTCAAAGGAGCTATTGGGCCCGTGGACTCAGCTAAGAACAGTCTTTGTCTGGCTCTTCACAGTAAAGCGTACTGTCGTCCTTCAGGTCTCAGCTCGGACCTCTCCTCAGTGTCCCCAACGCCCTCTCTCAATGGATGGTCCCCAGTTATTCTCTGAATTATAATACAGCTTATTGCCTTTACAATACATTCTAGAATGTTAACATATATTTTAATTTCTCTTTCTATACTTTTTAAATTTTGAAATTAATTAGCATGAGTTTAATAAGTAAAACCACCTTTTGCTTTCTAATTCTACTCTCTCTGAGGAAAGCAGAATAAATATATTCAGTATCTTGCAGTAACTTATGGTGAAAAAGAATATGAAAACAAATATATGCATGTTCCTATATGACTGAAGTATTGTGCTGTACACCAGAAACTGACACAATATTGTAAACTGACTATACTTCAATCAAAATATATTTAAAAAAATAAACAGATGCATATCATCTTGGTGGTAGAAATATGTACACACAGACACACACACCCCTTTGTTTTTTAATGCAATCATTCTCTACATATTACTCTGTAAAATAATTTTTTACCTAAGAATATACTTTAGGTATTCCTAGAGACCAAGACTAAACTTTTCTAGTTTCTCTTGAGGCAGGTACACATAACTCAGGGAGGCAGTTTCCCATAAATGAGATTTTGGGTATGTTTTTAATTTGCAAGTCTTGTTTTCTTTTTTCTGTTTGCTTCCCTACTCCTTCTCTCTTCCCCTTCTTCCCCTGCGTTCATTCACCCTCTCCCATTGTGATTCTTGTTAAAAACTCTGTCTTCAGTTTCTTATAGTGTGTGTTGTGTGTTGTTCTATTGGTTTCTCTGTATCTTGCTTTTCTCACTCAACAACTTATTGTCAGAGTCACTCCAAGACAAATGACATAGGTCTTACGTACTGTTTGTAATTGCTTTTTAATAGCCCACAGTGTGAGTATATCATAATTTTTTTTTCCAATTGAAGCCTTTCACTTTTTCAGATTCTTGCCTCTACAAAAAAAAGTACAATAATCATCCTCGTGTGTATGTTTTTATATAGTGGTGATTTTACCCCTGAGGAACAGAGTTAATTCTAAGGCTATGGTTATTTCAAATTTTAGAAACACTGTTAAATTGTTTTTCAAAAAGGAGGGAATAATTCATAATTCCAGTAGCAAAGAATACACCGTTTCCGTCATACGCACCAGCAGTAGACTTACTGAAATTTTAAAATTTTAAATGTCTGGTAAAGTGACATCTCTAAGTACGGGAAATTTGAGTTTACTCTTTTGTGAATGCCTTATTCATATCCTTGATGTAGTTTTCTATTGGTAGTTTGTCTTCTTTACAATTTGTAAGGACTCTTTCTATATTACGGACATTCAACATTCATCATCATCTGGGTTGCAAATCTTTTCGTTTTTCCCCTCAAGTCTATCATTTGTCTGCTGACTTATGTAATGGATATTTGTCATGTTTCTGGCTGTTCCAGGATCTGCTGAACATTTTTTCTATATATGAAGAATTTTTCACTTATGGGTTCTGTCCCCTAAAGTAGAAAGTAGAAGCTCACTTTCTTTCCCAGGTTCCCTTGCAGCTAGGGCACAAGAATATACCCCAGCCTCTTCCTATCAGATTCACCTGCACATAACTTTGAGGTGGAAATGATCAAGGCAAGACAGTGAGCTGTGCAATCAAAGTCCTACAGAGGCAGCAGTGGTATCTTTCCAAAAGTAGTCCTTTACTGTGGTTTGGGCATTTTCCTTTCCAAACTGCTTTTCTGAACATATAGCCAAAATATACATTGTTTTCAACCAAGCACACTGATATTGGGATCACTGTATATACAATAGTTATAATTTTTATGTCAAACATATCTCTTAATTTTTTCTGGGTTTCTGATAATGTTATGAAGTTCCCCCTCGATCCCTGTATTGCATATGCAGCCTTGATGGTCTTCTAAGTATTTTATTTTTAAATTTTCAATCAGTAGGAAACAATTAAATAGAGATGTATATTTCAATTAAACACACACACACACACACACACACACACACAAACCCTCCACCTAGAATTCTAGCTATGGAGGACATGTCCTTCCAAAATGAAGGTAAAATAAAGGAGCTTTTCAGCCAAAAAAATAAAACCCCTAAAAAAAAAAAAAAAGACATGTACATATATATTTATATTCATTTTTAGATTTATGTTTATAGTAATATATACCTGTAAATATTACATATATGGAGAGAGAGAGATAAGTGCTCTCCAGTAAAACATTTTACAAAGATGGAAACCTTCTATAATATGCACTCCCCATTAAACACTAGCCATAATTTAAAATGTGGCTAATGAAGCTGAGAAACAAAATTTTTACATTTAAATTAATTTTCATTTAAATTTAAATAGCACTTGTGGCTAGTGGCTACAGCATTGAACAGCACATATAGTAAGAGTGAACTCAACTGAATTTCCTCCTGGATAAATAATTGTCATCCCCACTTATTAAATAAGTCATTCTTTTCCCACTGAATAGAAATACTAATGTTACCATATATGAAATTTTCTTATACAGTCATTCATTTTCTAGATTCTCTATGTTTTATGATTCCATATGGCTAATACCATATTGATTTGATTATAAGGATTTTATAGTCTGATGAATAATATGTAAAGCATATTTCGCAGCTTTTCATTCTCCTATATCAAGCTTTTCTTGGCTGTTCTGAAACATACATTCTTCCAAGTGAACTTTTATGTCATTGTATCCAATTCTAAAATCAGCCTTGATGAAGTTCTCTTTATTAGTGCCTCAAATTTACAGAATAATTTTGAAGAACTGACATTTTTACTGTATTAATTCTTCCCATCCGAGAACACAGCATCTTTTTCCACAGGTCAAATATTGTTCTGTGTCCTTCAATAAGATTTATAGATATTTTTACACACAGCCTGTGTTTTCTTTTTAAATTTTTCGGTAAGAATATTATGTTCATTGTAAATAGATATCTTCCAATTTTTACTGCCATTTGCTTATAGATAATGTAGACAACAGCTCCTGATCTTCACATACTTATCCACTTTTATCTTAAATTCCCTTATCCATTTTTCTATTCATTCAGATTTTAATTAGAATCATAGTATTTCTAGGCATGTAGTATTTTTTTTTATTGAAGTATATAGTCAGTTTACACTTTTGTTGCAATTTCTGGCATGCAGCATAATGTTTCAGTCACATATAAACATACATATTTTCGTATTTTTGATGATGGCCATTCTGACTGGTGTGAGGTGATACCTCATTGTGGTTTTGATTTGCATTTCTCTGATAATTAGCGATACTGAGCATTTTTTCATGTGCCTATTGGCCATTTGTATGTCTTCATTGGAGAATTGCTTGTTTAGGTCTTCTGCCCATTTTTGGATTGGATTGTTTGTTTGTTTTTTGTTATTAAGTTGTATGAGCTGTTTATATATTCTGGAAATTAAGCCCTTTTCAGTCTCATGTTTTGCAAATATTTTCTCTCACTCTCTAAGTTGTCTTTTTATTTTGCTTATGGTTTCCTTTGCTGTGCAAAAGCTAATAAGTTTAATTAGGTCCCATTTGTTTGTTTTTGCTTTATTTCTATTGCCTGGGTAGACTGCCCTAGGAGAACATTGCTAAGGTTTATGTCAGAAAATGTTTTGCCTGTATTTACTTCTAAGAGGTTTATAGTGTCTTATCTTATGTTTAATAGACAAAGAGTTTTTTTTTCCTAATGCCAATACTATATGTCTAATTTTCCAATGTTTATACTAATTTTTTTAACTTACCATTCCAAAGCAATGGCAGCAGTAGAAATTTTCATGTAATTTTTCATATTAATTGCAATGAGCATTTTCTAATTTAAAATGATAATTAGCTCTGGTTTGAGGTCAATTATTTTGTCATATTTTATTCCTATTAATTTATATATTTTTCATAATGTATTGATAGTGCCATATGATTTTGATTTTTTATAGATTGATATAAATAATTATGCTGATAGGTTTCCGGATATTAAAACTTTCTTGTTTTACAAAGATCTTTGCATCTGTATTTACACAGGAGGTTGGGCTACATTTTTGTTTTTTATGCTCACTTCATAAGGTTTTATATTAAAAAATTTTTCCCATCAGTTGTAGTAGCTTAAATAACACAGGAATTATCTATTTTTTATAAAACTTTGATACAGTCCAGCTGTGAAAATCTGTGGTCTCAGTGGTTTTTATTAATGGCAGATTTTTAACCTTCCCAATCACTTTTTTGATTATTGGCTTTTGTAAGTTTTCTACCTTCTCTTGGGATAATTTTAGAAACTTAAATTTTGTTAGAGAAGCATATATGTCATCTATGTCTAATGTTTTCAGATTTGTTGCCACAGAATTGTCTGCAGAAATGATTTTAATCACATCTCTAGTTATGTCTCATATCTCATTCTCATTCCTGCACACGTCCCTCCTTCTGTTCTCTTAACCAGGATTCTTGCTCCTCATGTTTCATTTGACTTTCAGTCTAGTCCAGTGGTTATAGAAAATGTGATCTCTAACGTCTAAATAGTTATAATTTTATGGCAAACTTTTATAGAATATTTCTAACTAAATTATTATAAAACTTTTGTCAGTTATGAATAGTAAGAAATTCTATTGTTACCTTGAATCTTCAAATATAGCTCAGTCAGAAGATCTACCTCTATCCAGTGATTGAAACACACTCCCCCAGTTAGGGTCTATTGCGGGGTAGAGAGGTGAGATGGCACGAACTCTATTTAATAAAGGGGTGAGGGCAACTATTCGCTGGCAGTGATCAGGAGTGGAAGGAAGCAAAGAGAACAAGAAAATTCTTGTTGGACTGGCACTGTTATGAGCTGGCGTGGTAATCCTGGAGTCCTGCAGACATAAAAGCTGACCCTCAAGAGTTTATTTCTTTGGTTCTTCAGAAACCTCCATCTCTAGGGAATAGGCTCTGTTTTGGCTGGTTGATTACTCCTCCTATATTCATTGAGAATCCTTCAGGTCTGGGCCTCTTCAGTGTCTCTCTGTTGAGATCACATTTCTCCTTCATAGAGTCCTGAGCCTGGCAGGACCTGAGATGATCTTATGCAGGCTCCTTCTCATTGCATGGCCCAGGTGTGACATGTGTCGAGTGATTCAGGTGTGTTTGCTTTCATAATTTCTAAGGGCAAAAGTTACTCTCTCCCTTCTCTGTCCTTGGCTTCCCTATCAGTTGCTGGCCAGTGACTCATTTTGTGATCTTTATATTTAACAAGCTGAAGTCAGACATTAGGCTACTATCTCCCCAGTCTGCTATGGACTTACATTAGATTCTCAATGTTCTCTTCAAAGCCTTTCTCTTTAGATCTGAAGTGAAGAAACAAGCAATCCCCATCCCCTGCCTTTATAGGGTCAATTCACAGAACTGCTATGTCTAAACAATTCCTCTTCTAAATTATAACAATGTTTCAGTCTCAGAAAAATGACCTTACTTAAGCAATTCTGAGCAGAAAGGGGATTAAGTTATCTAATTAGTGCTTAGCAAATTTTGGCAAGGCGGCAGTAGCGGGCCGGAAGGACTGACTCGCAGAACATCACTACAGAAAGGACCCATCAGGCACTGGCCACTTCTGCCACAATGAGGAAATTTCCAACCAACGCTACCTGCCAGATCATACTGCAGTTCCTGAGGATGCAGTGGGGAACAGATCAGACAATAAATTCCTACAACAATTAAATTTTACTTTGGGGAGTAAGGTGCGGATGGGAAACAGGGACCAAGCAAGGTAAATATATAAAATATGTTAGATGGTGATGATTGCTATGGGGACACAAAGCAAAGGCAGTCTGCAATTTTAAATAGGTTTTTGCAATTGAAATGTTGTTACTTTTCTTAAAATATGGACACATACAAATATATCTGAACACTTTTTGAGTGATTCTTGATATTTTCTGCATGTACTACCTCCTGGGATAATGCCCCACGTTTCTCAGCCAGTCGCTCTGCCAGTAAATGGTGGAGTGAGCACTGGAACTCAGGTTTGGCTGTCTCCAAAGCTCACGCACTTTCTACTACATACTATTTTTGTAGTAAAATATAAATGACTTTTATATTTGCCACACTTCAGTTCTTCTGTATTTGTGTGTATATAATTAGGAATTGATATTATTTAAAGAAGTCATTGGGCTTAGCTAGATGAAAGCAAGTATCTGTGTGGCTTCCTAGTCATAAGGCCATTCCTGGAAAGTTCTGACCACCTGCCTTAATGCCTAGTTATTGCTCAGTCTGAGAACATGGGGCCTTGAGTTGGGCCTTGGAAGATGCTAACCAAGATTAGCTGCAGATTTCATGAGGTATGTTCAGTGTTATCTGTACTTTCTCCCGGAATTTCTCTAGTTCTGCCAATTTGTGTACTGAAATTCTCAGGAGTAACCACCATCCTTAAGAGACTGGATCTTGTCCAGGCCCAGATTCTTGGACTTCTCTGAGTATCTTATGATGGTCCCAGAACCAAACTCTTTTAGCTGCTAAGGACCACCCAGGAGTAGCCCTTAAACTGGAAGTAGACAGATCAAATTTCCCAGAGCTCCTTCAAGCTAAAGTGGGTCACCCAGGACCACACAGAGGCAGGACAGGAGATCTAGTGGAGTTTCCGTTTGGACTCAACTTCCAAAGAATGAGCGAAGTCTTCTCCAGCATTGAGAAAACAGGCCAGAAAGGCTAAAGCCTATTCACTCATGGGAAGAGCTTGGATGCAGCGTATCATCCCACCACTTGGCTTCAGTAATGTGCTTGAGTATCAGCTGTCCTCATCTGAGGATCACAGCCTACAAATCCTCAACTGTGAATTTTCCCAAGAATGTTGTAAAAGCCATCTCTCCAATCTAGTCTACTCAAAAGATTACAGAAACCTTAGCTTTGTTTCCTCTCAATTGTCTTTGATTCCTGGTAAATTGAGAATATTTTAATCAAGATTTTTCTATAAAATTATTAACTAGCTAATTATATAATGCATTACCATTTTTAGAAGAAATGTGTTATATACATGAAAGATATTGACACTGCTTAGAGTTATTTCTGCCCGTAAGTTTTGGGAACAACACAATCAGAAATATCTACAGAATAAAGATTATGAGAGTCAATGCTGTGAACTGACAGTAGTAAATTGGGATTTGCTACACATTTTTTTTCCAAAACCTAATTTTGCTGTCACAGTAGTATAACTTACACTTAGTTGAATGTCTTTGCTTTACGTGAGCAAAAGTAGACAGTGATGAATGAGCATACTGAACCATTCTCTAGCTGAGAATTTTTGACCTTCTGAGTACGTATTACCACTGCCATGTTCTAAGCCTTTCTATTAAATCCCTTGAGCAACCCCAAATTGATACTGTTATTTAAAAGAAATTTTTCTTGTGTAAAGAGATACTAGTATAGTTACACTGCGAGTCACCATATGACGCGATCTAAGCACAGGCATACCTCTGAAAAACCCAGAATTCTGCTTTTTCTTCAACCATCCATCAACCTAATGACTGAGAACATAAGACAATTCTATTTATGATATTCCACTTTCCCCCAAAACCAAGGACAAGAGATTTCATCTGAGATAGATAAATTGATGTGCAAGTGATAGTTCTATTGAGAAAAGAGAACATTCGGCTAATTTGTCTATTTCTTGAATAAGAGGAGGGGCTAACCCAAGAGTCATTTGTCAACCACCATGTGGAATCACTTATGCCAGACTGGGCCATCAATTAAATTTGAAAGCATCGCCCTGTACTTTCTAGATTGTAGAAATGAGAAAGAGGGAACAGGGAGACTGTACCTGCTTGATCCAATCCCCTGAGTTCCTCCAACTCTATTACCACAGATTGTCTTTCATCACCTCCTGGACTTCCACCTACAACTGCACTGCAGTACCAGCATCCAGTTACACATCCACACCACTGATTAGCAGACAGACTAAGAAATCCCTCCAATTCAGTCATTTATGTGTCAGCAAGCAGGGAGCCCCACTTCCCTCATTCCCAGAAAACTTCCTTCTGCAGCACTGGAGTGATGGCCAGGCATTTACAAGCCCTTTTCTTTGGCTGACAGTTTTGTGTTTAAACCCTTAATGGAGCATCTGCAACTACCGTTTTATTGAACTAATTTCAAATACAGTCGTGTTTCCAGTAAGCTATGACAGTTTTAAAAGTTTGAAGAGACCAGGAGTTGGAGACAACAGTAGAGCAGATGTGTTTCATTGGGATTTGTTAACATCTTACTAAACTATGTTATAGAGACATTTCAGGAAGCAAGCAGCAGCTCAAGCAACAACTCCCCTTTAAGCACACGTAATTCCATGTCAAGTGATAAAACAGGAACACGTAAGCCACCAAACCCCCCAGTCCAATACACACTGTCATAGATATATATATAAAATACAAGGTGAATGGGCAAAACACAGTCCTGTGCGTGCCACAGGTTATTAACTTTAAAGACGATACACTTATTCATTAAAAAAATGAAGTAACTATTGAACACCTATTATATGCCAGACACCACCTTAGGTTCGCGGGATTCATCAGTCACTAAGTTTTGTGAGTCCAAGGAGCTTCTGCTCTGGGGGTTGGTGAAACAGACTAAAATTAAGATAACAAATAAGTAAATATCCAACCTAGAGGTAATAAGGGCAATGAAAAGATGACAAGGTGGAGCAGGGTCAGGGAGCCCCAAAGTCCAGGAACTGGGGAGGCGTGTCAGGTCACAGAATTTGGGTAGTCAGTATACTATTTGACAAAGTGATATTTGAGCAAACACTTGAAGGCTGCAAGGGGATTAGCAATTATTTTTTAAATAATAAATAACCAATATGAAAGTCTAAAAAAATTAATCTTATAAGTTGCACAATCTGATAAACAGAGCTGAAGACTAAAGTCAATTGTCAGAGAGCAAGAATGATGGTAAAAATCCACTGCCCTCAAGTACTTCTCAGTTTGCTCCTCCCAGCTGCTGCTTCTCTGTAACCTCCTTATTCCTCACTTCCTGCTTCGCTCTTCTTTTCTTTCCCTGACAAATTCACATGGTTCCTCTCCCTTTATACATGTATTTTTTAAGCTATATGAATAATTAGGTATATTTCCAATAATACATTACCATTTTCCCAGGAAAACAACACACTCACTTACCTTATTCTTGCTAGAGACACTTTTTTCTCCATTCATCTTGTGACCATCAGAATTATAGTAAAGTTGATGTCTCATTTAATCATTTTAATTTTGTTCCTGACACCTTGCCCTAAAGTGAAAAGCCATAAATTGACAACAAAATCCATTCATTTTAAAGGATAATTATGGAGTATGTTATCCCAATCCAAAATACTTTATTTTTATAGATTGGAATATATGTGTATATTTAAGTGAACAATGAAAACATGTTTATATAAATAGCGTGAATAAATATAAACAATAGTGTGGAAGTAAAACAAAGCTGGGACATAATTTGTAAAAAAGTTTATTTTACTCACCAAGGAAGGAAGAGAGTGAATAAGAGTGGCAGTTGGTCCTTATCTTCAGACAGGAATTTGATGTCAAAGTTGGATATGCTGGATATATTAGTTTCTTAGAGCTGCCATAACAGATTATCACAAGCTGGGTGGCTTGAAAGAACAGAAATTTACTCTCATCATTCTGAAAGCCAAAAGTCCAAAATCAAGTCCAAAAGCCTTGGCAAGCTTTCTGGAGTCACTGAGGGAGCATCTGTTCCACGCCTCTCTCTTAGTTCCTGGTGATGGCTGGTAATCCTTGGTGTTCTTTAGCTTTGTGGATGCATCATCTCCATCTCTGTCTTCACATGGTGTTCTCCCTCTGTGTCTGTGTGTCCAAATGTCCCTCTACTTATGAAGACATCAGTCTCGTGATGAGCACCCAATCTCCATGGTGATATCGTAATTCAGTTACATCTGCAAAGACCCTATTTCCAAATAAACTCATATTCACAGGTTCCAGATTTGAAGACTTGACCTTATCATTTTTGGTGGACAAATTCAACTCACTGGAAAATTATTTCTTTCCCTTAGGACTATGACAAAATGCAAAACTTGAGAGCAATGAACCACGTGGGAACACATGGGAACATGTAGTAAAGAGACTAAAGATTCAGAAAATGCTACATCTTCTTTCCTCTCACCCGCATCCTAACACAGGGCAAAAATGTTGTGTTTCATCCAAACGTGATGCTCAGTTTGAATTGATTTCAAATGATATTCTCACAAGAAATTATTGTGTTAAATAAATGGTGTGTCTTTTCCTGGAAATACATTGCTGATTTAAGCGTGTAGTTTTCAGTACATTTTAAGATTAAAAAATGTTGTTACTCCAAAAAAACGTATTATTTTGAGAAAAGTGAGCTGTTATGGTGAAAACTGGTCAACTGAACAGTCATAATGTGGAATAAATCTGTCTTGAGATTCAAGAGTAATTCAGCTGTAATCCAAATGCATCATATATTTTCATGATAATGTACTAAAAGCAGTATTTCCAATGTACGGCACTGAGTAGGCCCTTAAAAATTCTTAAATATTCCTATAGTGTAAATTTTTCTGTAACAATGGAGGTAAAGAAAAAAGAAAAAAAGACTGTTGCAGTGTGGAGGCTGCAGGTTCATTTTCTAAGTAAGTCGCATACCAGCTGTTATGGGTTGAATTGTGTTCCCTCACAGTGTATGCTGAGGTCCAGTACCTCTGAATGTGATCTTATTTGAAAACAGAGCCTCTGCAGATGTAGTTGTCTTCTTCAAGATGAAGTCACTAGGGCCTTAATCCAGTATGACTGGTTTTCTCATAAACAGAGAAAATTTGCATAGAGTCAGACATTACGTGATGATAAAGGCAAAACACCACGTGTGGATGAAGGCTGAGATCAGGCTGAGGCATCTATAAACTAAGGAACACCAAAGCTTGGCAGAAAACCACCAGTCTAGGAGAGACGCATGGAACAGACTGTCTCTCACAGCCAATTCTGTCAGTACCTTGATCTTGGACTTCCGGATGCCAGATCTGTGAGACAATAAATTTCTATTGTTTAAGCCACCTAGTGTGTAGTCCTTTGCTATGATATCCCTAGATAATGATTACACTTCTCTGTGTAAGAAAACTTTATGCCTCTGGGTGTGGAGGGGGCTAAAACTGACATAAGGTGAAAATTTAGTTATTTGTTACATGCCATGGGCCTTCAAGGCTAGTCTTGAACAATGGAAACCTCAAACATTGAATGCCAGGGCTCTGTGTATCCTATCCCGGAGCTTCCCAGTACAGCGGTGTCTGGACTCCTCCAGTAGAGTGAGGTCTAATTACTGCTCCATCAACAGTGAGAGATAAACTCAGGCTCCTATAACAAGCGTGGTCAGTGGGTGACGTTTTGTTTCTTCTCTTTCACTCTGGGTGACAAACTCCAAAGAGGAGTCTGAGAGGGCACTGAAATGTAACACAGATGTGGCAGTAGCTCTTCACTACCAGTATCATACCCATTTTTCACTCCTCCTTTTGTAAGAGAGGATGGGGGAGGCAGTATACCCAGCTAAAACATATTTCTCAGCCTCACGTGCGCAAAAGATGGTCAGTAAGATGTAAGCATATCCCGTAAACAAAATGTAATAAACAGTTGGATGAGACCTCTGGAAAAGTTTATTGAGCTGACAAGTGCCCTTTCTTTTCTTCTTTCCCAAAACATTCCTGTGAGGTCCTGTGGTCCAGAAGCTATTTTGGACCATGAATAGAAGTCTAAGAAATTCACCCCAGAATCCTTGGCACTCTTGTGCTATTGAACAGCTGTCAATAACTGCCTATCTCTATACTTTTTATTGGTTGACAAAAATAAAATTATATATTTAAATCACTCGAGTCAGCACACGAGGTACCCAAGTACTACTCTTACCTGATATAAAAACTTACCCACGTAGTAGGCACTCCTTTGGCTTCCAAGTTTCCAGGTAGCTTAATCTGAACTTGTCGTACTTTACAATGCAGATTAACACACTCACATTCTTCATTTTTGTCCTTGAAATAAAATGTTTGCCCATGAGAACATTACTGTACATTTCAGGGAACATAATTCTAATGAAATCCCAATGAATATTTTTATTTTGAGGATTATTCTTATTTTATCAGGCAACAACTTGAGAAATAAAGAAAGTAACACCCTCCAATAACTTTTGAATTACTTTAAATATTTTTTATTACTCAGAACAAGTAATAATTTTTCAACAGCCAAAAAAGGGTGAAATCTAACTGTTTGATATGAGTTTAAGAGAGTTTTAAATTTATATGAAGGTGATGATGCCTATTTACTGATTCACTGAAACCTCTCAAAATAGCTTCATTAGCAGAGGAGTAGAAAAAAGTGGAAACTTAAAAAGGCTGATCTTGTCGGACCCTTTATTTTCTGGGTGTATTAGCCAAGGAATGTCTAGAGCATGATTCTAAGAAGAGCACAGGTAGTTGTAATGTGGAAAATACTTAAAAAATATACGACAGAACCACTTACCTGGGGACCTACCAGGTGGGTTTGTTTTGTTCATGTTCTAAGAATAAAAGAATAAATGGAAGCCATTCTTTGCTTCTAATAATTTGTTTCCTTTCTCCGTTCAAAGAAAAATTAAAGAAAATAGAGGACAAAGAAGGCTATCACCTGATTTCCTTCTAAATTAGGCTATAGCATTGCCCAAGGTTAAGCTTATATAACCTTTAACACCATAAAGTTAAAAGTATGTGGTCAAGATACCTTTTAAAAAAATAAGAAAGTGAGGTTTTAAGAGACTCCCCCATGCTTTTGTAGTTACATGAGCTTATAAAAAATCTATACTTTTTTTAAAAGCAACTTCCTTCTTAAAATTGTATTATTTCACTTAAGAAGTCTTGGCTCAATTCAATTACTTGGCATCCTTTGAGGGGCTCATCTTCCACGTGAAAAAACATAAGCTGCCCACGACGACCAAGTACCTGAGATGCTTCAGATGGTTTGCTTTTTCCTGGTTACAATAGACTCAGCCAAACTGTGTTAGTCAAGGGCACAAGTCAAAGTATTTTTAATTGATAATCATTCCAGAAACATCAGCCACCAAAACCTTTTAGGATAGGTCTTCCCAGGCCTGTAAGTCACTGACAATTTTAAGCAACAACAGACTTCACTTAAGAAATATCCTATAGTTCTTAGCTAAAGGAACACAAGCCCTACGTGGTCCCAGCATTCTCATCTTCCTTCCTCCCAGCTGTAGACTTTCAGTTCAGGACTTCTGACTCTGCTGCTGTTGTGAGTGCTTTTTCTTCCCTTTCAGTCACTACTCTCTTATCTTTTTTATTTTCATAGCTATTATCCTTCCAAATCCTGTTTCTGAATGAAAACATTTTTGAGTTCTCTGACACTTACCTTGATACTTAAGTGTAGTATCTCAAATGTGTATTGGTATCTGAGAGTATAAAGGAATTCCATGATGATTATCTTATTTCTGTTAAGGGAGGTCAGGTAGGGAGAATTGTAAATACAAATTCAGGCACTGAGGCTCAGAAGAGCTATTTATAACTCAGCCAGAATCACGTTCATACTAAGTGACAGAGCCAAGACTAGAATCGAGTCTTCGGTTTCCTAGCCCACTTCTTCATTCGCTTTGCTGTATTTCTACACTTGCTTTTGAAATGGGTACTTTTGTCCCACAGACTAGGAAGGTGACTGAAGTGACTCACAGGAGACAGAATTCTCTCCCAGTCAGACATGTCTCCAAATTGAATTATTAATAGTGGTGAAAATTTAAGGAGCTACTAAGGTATAGAAAATGTCAGTATGAAATAAACAATTTACATTATGTTACTCTTGACAATTAGGTCATTTACCAAAACTATAATATTAAGTGCTATTTAGTGTGAATCTAACACAAAGCCATTCTTAAAACCTTAACAACTGACAAATGTTTCCAGAGGTATCCTTTGCCTGAACTATGTGGTTACCTTAGGGAATCTTCTGAATCCAGGTACAGGATGTCATAACAATGTCTGCTTGGATCAGAGGGCTTTTGCTGCTAGATTTACAGGACATTTGGCTTGAATCCTTTGTTCCTCTATCTCATTGGCTATTTCTAAGGAGACCTGTATTGCCACAGTCTTGGAAAATGGTCTTCAGGGTTAGCGAAGGATGAAGAATGGTGGCAAAAATCCAGTTTTTCTCTTCTGTTCTTCCAATTCTTATTTAATTTTAGCTCAATCTGTAGCCACGAGAATCAGCCGAGCACAACTATAAAAATAAGAAGCATACCCAGAGCCTAAAGAAAATAAAACAAACTTTGTAGGTGAGGGTATGAGTAGCTGCAAGCTTAAAAATCATGTATATCTGTATTTTATCTTAATTATTTTTCTATTTTTCTTAGCCATCTTTGTGGGAGGAATATTCTAAATTTATGTAGTAGAGAAAAAATGTTAGATCTTCTCTCACATTAAGAAGTAGTTTGCTAAATCAATATCCATTCAGTAAGTACTTATTGAGAACTTGTTCTGAGAGACACTGTGATATGTACTGGGAATATAATATGAACCAGGGAAGTGTTTTCTTGCCTTCAGGAAGCTTACAGTCTGATGAAAATGGACAAAAGGAAAAATAAAAATTAAAGGTAAGTGCTACAGCCATGAGAATGTAGAATCTATGAGAAAATTTAGAACATTCCCATGAGCATATTAAGATTAAATATAATCCACTCTGTATCTGGTTTAACTCAATTCAAACTTTGTTCTGCTTTTAAGAAATGATAAAGAAATTTTTTAAAAGGTGATATTATTATAAGAATAACCTTGAGCTTGCTGTAATGTAGAGGAAAATGAGGATCATTCTTACACTTTAATTCATTAAGAAGTTTTTGTATTATATTAATTGCAATACAATGTATAGTAATACTGTGTTTGTGATGTCATCTTCCTAAATATGAAGAGATTATTTTGAACATTAGTTTAGATTAAAATCAAAAGACATGCTCTTCAATGCTAATAAATTTTATTTTATAATAGAAGACTCTATCTTCCTTGGTTTGTTGGGTGCACTTAAGGGTGTAATTCCATAAGAAAATAAAACCAACCAAAATCCATTAATATGGTAGGAGATAGGAAGCTACAGCTAATGTCCATCTGTATTAAAAGTAATAAAGAAATTATATTATCCTATAAGGTAGTCATTGGTTTAGTGTGGTCATATAATATATATCACATTTCCAAATTGCTCACCTAAATTCACTGCTAAGAAGCTACATGTGATAGCCTGATACTGATTTTAATAATCAAAAATAATAATGAAATAGAGCACATTACAAATTACTTTTCATAACTCTTCAAATTTACATAGTGTTTCTGTGGGATGTAACCAAGAAACCTTGCCTAGATTCTGTACTGATTTTACAGTGTCATTCCAGGGAAAGAATTTCTTGTTATGGTAGAATCCCTAAACCTCCACTGCAAAAATCTTAGCTCTGAGTTGATGACTTGAAAAACCACCACCACCACCAACAAACTGAATGAACGGGAACATTTATTTCTGTTTATGTATCTGATCTGTACTCCTAACATATTGTTTAGAAAATACATTCCACAAGAATTTTATTTCAGTCATCCAGACAGCCCAGTGGGGACAGATGATAATAGATGCTCAAAGATTAGCTAGCTGGATTTTGAAGGTTTATCACAATTTGAAGTATCTTTAAATTTCAATGGTAAGGGTTAAGTCTATTAAATTTTAATCTTGAGTCAGACCAGAGTTATCGTGATACCAATTTAATAAATAAACAACTTACTGAAGGCGTATTTCTTGTCTTTCTAACATAGTACATATCCACTAGATCAGTAATGCAAATTTAACTACAGAGGATCCATAGAACTGACAGGGATCACCATGGTCCTCTAGATCATAGAAATGTTTTACATCATGTACATCAAACCAGAATAAATACCTTCTAACTTCTCCATGTAGTCATGTCTCCTCAAGGGCCGCCAGTCCTGACTACTGCTACAGCGATAGCCAAGCCTTTTCTAGAACAGACAGTACACACACACACACACACACACACACACAGTTTTTTTAATGTTGACAATTCCCAAGAGAGTAGTTGTCAACTGTCCAGGGAATGTATCAATATGGGCCAGACCATAGAGAAATATTCTTATCTACTGTATATTTATTTTACTATTTGCCATATCATAAATATAATCCAAATTTCCCTTTCTTCATGAAATGTTAATATATGTGTTCTGATCTAAAGCCAGAATTTTTGTCATATCAGTGCTTTTAAAAGAATAGCAACATTTTAAAATTTTGTATTATATCCTGATGTTTTGACTCAATACATTTTGAAAATCTACATTTATATAACTGGCTTCAAATAATATTTAAATTATACATAATATTCCAGAATAGAAAAACATTCTTATTCTTTGAATACATTTTAAAAGAAAATATTCTAATTCTTCAATTAAGTAATATACTTTCTGTGAATATTTTCATTTGGTATATGGTATATAGAAAATGCTTGAAAAATATTTTTGCATTTATTGAAAGAACAAATTAAGTATATAATTATATATATACTTCTAATCATATTAGCATATTGTTAACTGTGATATTCCAAACGTTCATATATCCAGTCCAATATAAAACCCTTTTCCACTAATCCACTTAAAATATCCACTTTCAAAATAATAAAAAACAAAGAATATTTATTTTTAAAAATTTCTTGCTGTCTTCTATTATGAAAAGTAATAGTTGCTAATTAAAATTTAACTTTCTAAATAATTCGTAGCTCAAGTAATTTCAGCACACATATTTGCTTTCCTTTCCTATGGCACCGCACTTAAAATGACAGTAACAACCACAATAACAACAATAAAGAAGACACTCATAAACAGTGAAAGAAATGGAAGGCAAATTACCAAGAACAACAAAAAGTAGATAAGGAGAATTTTTTCTGGCAGTTGGGTAGCCGAGATAACCTAATATAACTTGCCCTGAAAACAACAAAAAATGCTGGATACAATGTACACAGCATCAGTTATATTTGTGGGTGTGTTATAAAGAAATTAGGATTATTTGAGGCAAAAATGTATGCCTTCTACAATCTACTCCTCTCCCACCTCCACACCACCCCTCAACTTCTACCACTACTTACACCCTTTCTGCTAATGGTAAAAAGAAAAATTACCTGTCTTGAAACTTAGTGCTAGCAGAGAAAAAAAATTAACTCTCCTAAGAATTCATAAATACAAACAGTTTCTCAATGAGTTTTACACATCAATGCTATGCTAGCTGGAATGCCTAAAGAATTTTAAGTCATGAGTTTATTTCTAAGTGTTCCCAGATTAGTAGTAAATATAGGCACTGGGAGAAACAACTCCGTATCTTGTCTGAGGGTCACCAATCTTAAACCAAGGCCTCAGGGAAGTACCAGATAAACTTTCAAGAAATAAGAACTCATCCTCAAAAATCATCAGACATGTAGGAAATCAAGCACCATGAAGGAGAACCAGCAGAATTAACAAATAGCAGAGCCAGACAAAAATAGGAATAAAGAAGGGCAACAAATAGAAAACAGTAATGAACATGGTAGATATTAATCCAGTTACATCAATAATCACTTTGAATGCAACAATTAAAGACAGATTTTCAGAGTGGATCAAAAAGCAAGATCCAACTATATGCTGCCTACAAGAAAACACTTTTAATATAAATATGAATATAGATGAAAAGTAAACATATGGAGAAAAGTATATCATACTAACATTAATCAAAGGAAAGCAAGAGTAGCTATACTAATTTCAGACAGCAGAACTCTACAATGCCATCAATCAACTGGATATAATTGACATCTATAGACTATTTCATCCAACAACAGAATACACATTCTTCTCAAACTCATACGGAACATTCAGCAAGATAGATGACATTCTGGGCCACAGAGTAAACCTTAACAAATTAAAAAAGACAAAAATCATACAATGTCTGCTCTTAGACCACAATGGAGTTAAGCTAGAAATCAGTAACAGATATTTGGGAAACAGATTGTATTTGAGAAATACCCAAAATACATGGAGATTACACAACACAGTTCTGAATAACACAGGGGTCAAAGAATAAATCTCAGGGGAAATTTTAAAATATTTTGAACAAAATGAAAATAAAAATACAACTTCTCAAAATGTGTGGGTTGAAGAAAAAGTAGTGCTTGGAGGAAAATTTATAGCATCAAATGCCTGTATTAGAAAAGAAGATCATCTAAAGTTTCCAAATTAGAAGACTAGAAAAAAAAGAGCAAAATAAATCCAAAGTAAGCAGAAGAAATAATAAGAATTAGAGCAGAAATCAATAATTTGGAAATAGGAAATCAGTAGAGAATATTCATGAAACTAAAAGCTGTTTCCTTGAAAAAATTAATAAAATTGATAAGCCTCTATCCAGACTAAGAATAAAAGAGAGAGGACACATTTTACCATTATCAGAAATCAAAGAGGGAGCATTACAGATTCCATGGACATTAAAAGGATAGTTAAGGAATACTACAGCCAACCCTATTCCCACAAAATTTGAAAAACTGGATGAAATGCACCAATATTTGAAAGACACAATTTGCCAAAATTCACACAGGGAGAAATAGACAATCCGAATAGATTTCTATCTGTTAAAAAAAATTGAATCAATAATTAATGACCCTCAAAAACAAAGCACTTGTCCCAGATGGGTTCACTGGCAAATTCTACCAAACACTGAAGGAGGAAATTATACCAATTCTCCACAATGTCTTTCAGAGGATAAAAGCAAAGTAAACACTTGCTAACTCGTTTTATGAGGCTAGCATTACCTTAATACCAAAATGAGACAAAATTACTGTGAGAAACAAAAACTGAAGACCAATATTTCTCATGAACAAAAATCCTCAACAAAATATTATCAATTTGAATCCAAAAATGTATAAAATGAATTATATACCACAACCAGGTGGGATTTATCCCAGGTATGCAAGGCTGGTTCAACATCTGAAAATCAATTAATATAATCCATCACAGCAACAGACCAAAAAAGAAAAATCACATGATCATATCAATAGATGAGTAAAAATCATTTCACAAACATTATTAACACCCACTCACGATAAAAACTCTCAGTAAGCTAGAAATAAAGGGTATGGACATCCTCATCATCAAGTTATCTACAAAAAAACAAAACAAACAAAAAAAAACCTACAGCTAGTATCATACTTAATGGTGAGAAATTCCAGGTCTTCCCACTAAGACCGGGGAAGGATGTCCCATCTCACTACTCCTTTTCAACACTATACTGAAATTTCTAGGTGATTCACAAGACAAGAAAACAAACAAACAAAAAACATATAGAGATTGGGAAGGAAGAACTAACACTGTCTTTGTTTGTAGATAACATGATCATCTATACAATTATAGCCAGGCTGCAGGATACAAGGTTAACATACAAGTCAGTCATTTTCATATACCAGTAGTTAACAAGTGGAATCTAAAACTAAAAATGCAATACCATTTACAGTCGCACCCAAAATATGACATATATGGGTATAAATCTAACAAGAGATATACAAGATCCATGTGAGGAAAACAATAAAACTCTGATGAATAAAATCAAACAATAGCTACGGAAATGGAGTGATTTTCCATATTCATGGATAGGAAGACTCAACATTATCAACATGTCAGTTCTTCCCAACTTGATCTATAAGTTCAATGTAATCCCAATCAAAATCCCAGCAAGTTATTTTATAGATATCAATGGAAAGATCCAGGATAGCCAACACAATATTGAAGAACAAAGTTGAAAGATTGACACCACTCAATTTCAAGACTTACTAAAAAGCTACAGTATTCAAGACAGTGTGGTGTTGGTGAAAGAGTAAAGAAATAGATCAATGAAACAGATGAGAAAGCCCAGAAATAGACCCAGACAAATCTGATCTTTGACAAAGGAGCAAGAGAAAAGACAGTGTCTCTTCAGAAAATAGTGCAGGAATAACTGGACATCTGCATGCAAAAAAAAAAAATCTAAACACAGATGTTACATGGAAGAAGATATTTGCAGAGACACATCTGATAAAGGACAGCTTTCCAAAATAGAAAAATAACTCTTTAAAACTCAACAGTAAGATAATGAACGATCTGACTAAAGAATAGGCCAAAAATCTGAAGACACACTTCACCAAATAGGGTATAGAGATACCAATCAAATAAGCATATAAATGCTCCACATTAGGTGCCATGAAAGAAATGCAAATTAAAACAATAATGTGATACCACTGCACACCTATTAGAATGGCTCAAATGGTCAGTGCTCAAGTCTAGAACACTGACAACACTAAATTCTGGCAAGGACATGGAACAACAGGAACTCATACATTGTTGGTGAGAATGCAAAATACAGCCACTTTGGAAGACAGTTAGGCAGTTTCTTACAAAACTAAACATATTTCCACCATATGACCCACCAATCACTCTTCTTGGTATTTACCCCTAAAAGTTGAAAACTTATAACCACATAAATACCTGCACACATATGTATACAGCAGTTTATTCATAGTTTTTAATACTTGGAAGTAACCAAGATGTCCTCAGTAGGTAAATGGGCACATAAACTGTCGTACATCCAGACAATGGAGTATGATTTAGCACTAAATAGAAATGAGCTATCAAGCCATGAAAAGACTTGAAGGAAACTTAAATGCATATTACTAAGTGAAAGAAGCCTATCTGAAAAGGCTACATACTATAGCACTTCGATTATATTACATTCTGGAAAAGGTGAAACTTACGGAGACATAAAAAGATCAGTGGTTGCCGTGGACTCCGGGAGGAAGAAGGATGAACAGACAGAAAACACAGGGCTTTTGGAGTACCACAGATATTCTGTAGGATAACATAATGATAGATACATTTGTCCAAACCCATAGAATGTACAACACCAATAGTGAACCATAATGTAAACTAGAGACTTTGGGTCGTCATGATGTTAATGGAGATTCATCAGTTATGACAGATGCACTCGTCTGGTGGGGGTTGTTGATGATGGGGGTGGCTATGTGGGGGGGGGCAGGGGTGTATGGGAAATCTCTGTAACTTTCCCTCAACTTCCCCCTGGGAACCTAAACTGTTCTTTAAAAAAAAACTAGGGAAATAGATGTTTTAGATTAAAAACAAGTAGCAGAACACAAAATTAAAACTTACAAGTATCTGCCTCTTCGGAGCAGAACTGTGGGGAGAAAGACATGTGGGTTACAGAACTGCTGGTTTTCATTATAAGCCCTCCTGTACTAGGTGATCTTTTTTTTCTATCAAAATGAACCACTTTCATCTAAATCGATGAATGGCTAAGTAAATAACACAACACCAATAAAATTCTGCACAAGAGTCAGTTTATGTCATTCATGTAACCAGCGGCTGCCCAGCCTTATCTTACATCGGCCACTCAATACTCTTTTCACTTCTGTGCCAATATATGCTATCCCGTATCATGAGGTATAATGATGTCTATTCTCCTTTGCCTGGAGAGAGCCTAAATAAATCCCAGATCTGAGTTGCAGGAACTTTCTTCAACAGTCTGTAAAATATTTCCTAATCATCACTGTAAGTCAGCTGAGTCGCATGTCAATCATAGAGGAAGAACAGAAAAAGGCAACTGAAAGTCTCTGGGATCATTCAAGCTAATTTATAGCCAGAGCACAACTAGAATTTAGAGACCCCTCAGGGATGCATGGATAGCAGCTCAGCCCTCTGAACAGCAGCGCACCTTAACTGGAACACACCCAAAGAGAGACAACAATGCTCCTGGTCTGAGGTTCACTCAGTGAACCTGGCAGTGACCCAGGGATAGCTAGCCTGACTCACCCCTGAGTCAGTCCCATTTTGTCCCCAGTTAACCTTGCACCAAATTCCCTTGTTGTTTTCTTTTTTAACTTTAATTTTTAAAATTTATTTATTTTTAAACAGGATTCACAAGTTGAGAAAATAACCTCTTTTCTTCCCTCTCTTCCTGTAGGATCCAGAATGACAAGCTATAAACTTGTGCTCTAGTGAGGTGGCTGATGCCTCATTGGGTAGTTTGCCCTCTGTGCTATCAAAAGGACACAGTTATCTAGATGTCAAAGAGAGTGCACAATCTCATCAAGGGGCCAAATGTACTCTCTTTCTCCTACAATTAAAAGAAGAAAAAAAGGAAAGTTCCAATCTTGTCTTCCTATTGCTAGTTGTAATTCAGTCTTCCCTCCAATTTTCTTCCCAAGAGACTACTCCCAATACACAGCAACCCAGGAACATGGAAACCCCAAATCACACCTTTCTAAAACTATCCCACGTTGGCGAACAAACATCCATTACAGTAGGGAATTGTACTAAAGGGATACCCCAGGATCCACACGTCACTGTGCATCATCTCCAAAGCCATGCAAACGGAGAAAGGAATTTCACAGACTAAGTTTCACAAAAAGAACAGATCAGTAAGAAATCATTGCCAATCTCATGATGAAGTTCATTTATAGGTCTGGGGTACTTACTATACATTAGCACAATATAATCACTGTGGTGATAAAACAACCACAGACACATCAGAATCATGTTTCACCTCACTGGACTTACAAATACTTTCCATTCTCATGCTACGAGCAGATATTCAAAGTTTACCTAAACCTGAGTCTTGAATAGCACACCTTCGTATTCAGTGACAAAATTATGTTACCAAATGTGTTTTTGCTCCGAATCTCTCAGGCATGTTAAAGTGCCTGTATGTATGTTTCTCTAAAACACCGCATGTCCCGCTGGCTTGGGGCTTTTCATGTACTGTTTTTCTGCCCACCATGCTCTCCTGCAGAACGCAACATGGTTCGCTCCTCCCACAACTTTTTGCTTTGCTCAAGTACCACTTTCTTAGTGAGATGTCCCCCCAGATCACCACATTTAAAATGAAAACTCCTCCATCCCTGCGCTCCACATCCTCCTTTCCTGTTTTATTTTCTCCATAGCACTTAATACCTTCTACTATATCTATAATTCACTTATTTCTTTTGTTCTCTAACATCAATACACCTGGCACATCAGGATGCTCACAAAGCACTTTTTGAATGAATGAATTTAAAGATGATGCAAATGACTTTAGCTAGGTATCTTGATAAACTTTTCAAGTGTTAACTTTCCACTATAAACATGAATTTTCTTTTACATTTCAGTAAAATTTTATGTTCTTTCCAATATCCAAATGTTGTTTCATTTTTTTCCTCTCAAGAGATTTCTTAGCTTCCTCCATTTTCAATTTTTAATATCTCACTGGCCTCTTAGTCTGTCTCCATCCAGTGTTTATTTGACACTTCCTGGTTCACTGAGGACTACCCTCAACAAAGAGGGGTTTTCCAAGCAAAAAAAAAATTCCCAGAAAGAAAACAAATCAACCCTGCCACAAGGAAGTAGAGAATTTGCTGCAGGAGATCATATAAGCAAAGTGAAAAATATCTAAGACTTACAGGCTGTGGTCCACCCAGAAAGAGAGAGAAATTGTAGTGCCCAAGGAATCCTTGCTCCCCTTCCTCAGATGAGAGGTCTCTGGCAGGAGTCCCATCTACCCCAACTCAAAGGGCAATAATTTTCCAGGAGACTCATTTGGACACATGGCTACTTTCCAGTCACTTGAGAAGTTCTCCGGCAAATGTGTCCTGAGATGTCTACAGCCTAGGTATGATTTCAGAAGATGGATCTGCCTGAATGATTTCTTGCCGGGACTTGGCTGGGATTTTTTTCCATCTATTCTAATTTTTTTCAGCCTAGATTTTAATGAGTATTGAGTAATAAGAGTATTTTAGATGTCTCTAGTAGCTGAGATCGAGTCTTAGACAAAAGACTGCTAAGACTGAAATATAAATAGAGAAGAGTTCAGGATGACATCATGGTGTATGCACACCAGAAGTGACCACAAATAACCTACAATAACCTTTAAAATTAGTTTTTTCCTGACTTCATAGAACAATATTTTATTTGGCAGGCATATATTGGCAAGCTCTTTCAAAAGCTCTATTTGTTTTCTGTATCCAGGAAGACACAACCAGTGTTTTCACATAGGTTTCCTTCTATGCTGTGGTTTTGCCATTTTCTGCTTCTTTATGAGTGGCTGCTGCAGAATATTTTTCTTTGGGACATTTATTAAGAGTAACAAGGATATGAATGAAAAACCACCCTTATAACAATACAGGGTGGGTTTTTGCTTCCATATGCAGTGCTGACCAAGTCCAAAGGACAGAAGTCGAATATATCAACAGTGATATGGTTGCTTTATTCTGGAGTTATATAATAGCATGCAGCTGGACAAAAATATATTATAGTACATTGAAGGGAATCAGTCCATGTGTCCTTTGATGTGTTAATTAAATCCAAGGTTAGAAGGAGAATATTGCATCACAGCACAGCTTTAAAAAAAGATATACAATTGTCCAAGCCTAACTGAGGTGTTAACAGAGAGCTGGAACACAATTTCAGTTATCTTGTAGGCTGGCCAATTGTTCTAGTTTTTGTTTTTTTTAATGTTCCCGTTATACAATGTAAGTATTTTTTTCCTAAATATTTTAACAAATTATAAGATCTTTCTGAATCTGATTAATTTCATATCACCCAGCTTTTAAAATTATTTTACATTACACAGGTTTTCAGAGATGAGTATATATAAATCCTTTCAAATACAATAAAGGCAAAATTTAAATTTCCCAAATAAACAGTGTCTCTGGAATAAGTCACTATATTTCATTTTCTTCTTTTGGTTCCTATTAATCTTTTACTCTCACACAAGCAAAAGAGGAAGGTTCCAATAATTAACCTTGTGCTGTTGACCTAACCAAAATTAACTGGCTATGCAACAATTTAGTTGTCCATATAAAAACAGGAAGGGAGATTTCCCCAAGTAACCCTTATTCACCATGAGAAAAACAGCTGGTGCTCTCTCTTTCCGTGCAAGCCTGTGGGGCATGGATGGAAGAATGTATGTCTCTGATATCCTCTACTTGTAAATGGGTGGTTTTTTCAGTGGACGTACGCCAACACACAGTTCCTGAGAAGCAGGGGCCCCAAGAAGTCTGGTCAAAATTTTTAGAATGATATCTTTATAAGATGAGGTATGTGAAAATGAACAAGGTTTCCTCACCAGCATTACATGAATAATCACTGCAAAATAATAGTGGAAACCTACACCCTTTCCTCCTACGAAAGGAGGGAAAGACTATTAAGAAACATTGCCTTCCATCAACAAAAATCAGCTTTAGTACCAGACTTCTTTGTGTCCTGTTTGCCAGTAGTTCTGCTACATTTCCCACAGTACACTGCTGGGATTTTTTATTTTTTATTTTCGCTACGCATGCTCACACATCTGTTGCACACGTGTGATCAACCGACTAGATTTCTGAGCCAAATGTCCTGTTAAATGGACAGAGTGGGCAGAGCATTCCTTTGAGAGTTAGATTCTGCCTCTGGTGGATTGCCTCCAAATGCAATGGTGTAATAAAGAAAAGAAATCTGCTCATTTGAATTGCATTGAAATGAACTGTGTCCTCCCCTAAAATACCATATGGCAATGATCCCTGGAGGTACGGCACATAACACCTAGGTCTGGCAGACTCCACTGGAAGGCTGTAAACGTCCCTGTGTAGTCAGACTGTGAAAGGCAAGAGAGCTGACAAGAAGCATGCAGGGTGAAACAAGAATACTATCTGATGTCCCTCAGTCAACTCGAAATGAAAGAAAGTAGACTGAACAAAGAAGTCCTAGCAAGTTGTCCTGGAGAAATCCTTCGTCTCCCATTAAAAAGCGGTTCTTGGATCTCACCTCGAGTAAAGTAAAACCGTATGGAAAGAAAGCTGTTTCACCTGAGCAGTAGCCAGAGTTTCTTTGCAGCAAATTATCTCAATAAGACTCAAGTGTATGTCTGCAAAGCAAAAATGCAGTCTTCATAATCAAACCTCCACCAGAGCTGAGAGCAGATGGACCAAGTAACCGGAGACGCAGAGTCGTGCCTCTACTTTTGGTTAACACTCTCGGTGAACCTGATCCTACCACAGGTAGCAGCTAGTGACCTGCACACCATTCTAGAAATCCCCTCAAGGGACTGACACACACAGACACACAGACACACACACACACACACACACACAAGCCCTTTTCAATGAAGAAAAATTCAGTAACTTTGGTGGTGAGGTACTGATAGGTCTGTACGCCAAACAACAGGAAAAAATAGCCTGTTTTATGCTCTGTAGCAGTAAGGCATTGCTATAGAAATTCGAGTTGGGATTTAAGGACAATAAAACCCCAATAGCCATTGGGAGTTATAAAATTTTCACCTGTATCATCAATTCAATTCTGGTCTTTTCTTTCATCTTTCTTGAAAACGGACAAATTTTATACCAATTTAGTCCCTGATCAAATATATTTCTAGAAATAATATGAGAAACTACCACAAGACATGAACTTACTCCTGCCTGAATTTCTTCATATTCTAATAATTTGATCATAATAGTATATGTCTACTAATGGAGTAAAAGAAATCCTAAAACTTTAGTTTCTTTTCAATCTTCACTTTTCTTTTTCTAGAAGCTTTGACAACTAAAAGAAAGTCTATCCAGATACCCCAATTGATATAATGGATTTATATCCTTGTTCTTGACTTTCCTGAAAATTTTAAGTTTTCTTTTTCATTTCAAATGTGACTTTGTGTTTTGATTTCTACAATTCCCTTGTGGTAATTTGGAGGAAACTCAGTTATGATTAATTATAAAACACAGATATGGTGTCATGGACTAACAGCAGCTAGCACATATTGGGCAGTTTTACCTTAAATAAGTTAATAGTAAAAATTAGCTAACAGTAACTCTTAATCTTAACTATAATCCAGTAACACAGGTGTTATTATTCTGCCTGTATTGTACAGATGAAGAAACTGAGATTTATTAGGATTTTGTAACATGCTTAGGGTCAAAAGTAGGCAATATAGCTAAGGGGTGGCCCAGCTTGCGGTTCCAGAGGCAGCACTGTGACATGTCTATGACACCACCAGGCTAGAAGGGTTTTTGGTTTTGTTCTGTTTTTGAAATCCAGACTCTCGAATTGTCATTTCAAACATGTCTTCTCTACATTCTAAGACCATCAAAAGGGTAAAGTTCTACTTGCCTCCATAATTTCACAGTATTTGTTAGAAATCATCATCTTAACCATTTTTCCTTCTTCACATCTGCATCTTCCCCATGACCAAAGTATTAATCCATTGTCTCTAAATTCTGCCTCTAATAATATTTTAAAAGCTTAACCTTTTCTTTAATCTTTTCTTTCACAGGAAAAAAAAAAGTATCTTCCATTTTACCCCAAAAGTCATCTTTTTTCCCTGCTTTCTAAACTGAGGAACTTTGCCAAAAGTACTGACTTATGAGTAGAAATACACAGATTTGATTTTAAACTATTTTGAAAGAACTAAATGTGTTTAATTGAAGTCTATCAATAGGCTCTTTTCCTCTCCTTATTGGAGTCATTTTTCTTGAGGACCTCTATGAATGTTGGACCACAAAAAATGGCTCTTGGGAATCGTGTAGCAGGCTGACGCCATTCCAGTGATATCCATATTTCAGAACAATCCTCGTAATATCAACACAGATGTTTCTTTTTTTCATTAACTGTAGTATCTTCAAATTTGATACTGAAACACCACATAAATGTCAGCTCTTCTTTGTCGTTGATAAAGATGGCATTGAATTCTAAAGCAGTATTCACATTCATATATTACAACCCTGTTTATTGTTTCAGCAGAGGAGTTCTGAGTGCAAAGTGTGTGGGAAGAACATCTATCTCTTACAGATCAGAAAGCTGATGCATAGAGATTAAATTGTATTTGTGAGGTCAGTGAAAATATCAACAGAACTATGATGAGCCAAAACTGCATTCCACAAAACTCTAAAAATAAAGTGGATTTTCAAGTGACATGTAATGAACATTTTAAAACATACTGTAAAATTAAAGAATTCATATATTCATGCCTTTCATTTCAGCCTTAATTTAGGCTATCAGCATTTTATCAGATTCACAGGAAATTCCCAGCACAGTTTACCAATTGATCTAAAAGTATAAAGTCCAAAGGAGTCATATGTGTGTGTGTGTGTGTGTGTGTGTGTGTGTGTTTACAGGATGTATTTTTGTAAAATGCACAGTATCATCTGTGCTAAGTAGACTTTAAAAGTACTGAATTTGCTTTTCAAGGGGGACAAGACTGCAGAGACACACACTCTCCCACTTCTCAGCTTGGTTCTAATAGCAATTTTCTGGCCATTTTAATAATGCTACTAATTGTCCTGGATGTCAATTGGTGTAGCTGCATTTCTTTTCAGATATCTGGTGTCTTTCTTATAATTGTTTAGATTCTTAATAATTCCAAGAAGACTAATCTGTTCTTCGGGGCACTCCTATCAATAATCTCGATCTCTTGCTGAATTTAAGTAAAATTGTTAGCTGCGTTTTAGTGAAAACAAATGGCAGTCTCTACCCATTAGCGTCTGCAAGAATCTGAGCAGTATGCTCTTGATCAGACATACAAGCGGAGTCTGATAATATTCTCGAAAATTCTTCCTGAAATTCCACATCTGAATTAAAATTAAGAAGTTAGCTGGAGAGACAGCAAGAGAGAAAAAGAAAAGCAAATAAACCCAAAATAGGGACATTGCCGACTGGCCTGACGGACGCCTCAGAGACTTCTTAGTTGTTTCTCCAGTTAGCATCCAACGTGCTGTGTGTGGAAACACTGGTACGTAAACAGCAATCTGAGCTCGGCAACACTCCTGCTTACTTTCTTTTCCTCTCCCCCTCCCTTTCCCAACGTCCTTATACTTCCTAATCTGCCAAGTCAAATGCTAAATCAGGAGCAATAGCCCACAATTAGCCTTTTCAATTAAAATGCAGAGTTCAAAGTTGACTCCAGAGTGAGTAATTGCTTTCGAAAACCACAACCAGCAGGCAGCTGCCAGATTATTACAACAGTTTATTTAACCTCAAAACATCTGATCAATTTTATTATCTCAGCAGAAGAAAGATCTCCTGGAGAGTCGGGTTTAAAATGTACTACTCATCCTAGGTGTCTGAGAGAAAATAAAAAAACCCCTCAGTGCTGTAAACAGCCTTCTGCCATCACCTTGCTGAGAAAACACACTCAGATCAGACCTTCTGCATTCGAAAGTCAACAGAAACGAAGAACCTGGAGGCAAGAGCATCCTGGTATCAGCTGGGGCGAGAGTGCGGGGAAGGGGGCCGGGCACAGACAACCTAGGAAATTACAAGATTTAAAAACAGTCAAACATCCGGCTCATGATGTTTGGGGTTTTTAATCATCCAGAAAGGAGACACAGTGAGGGCTGCCAGCCTCACCAAAACAAAGAAGATCACGTTTCGCGGATCCTGGTTTGGCTGCCTCCACG